>NC_087157.1:13410000-13422500 GCF_035594125.1 Scylla paramamosain | reverse complement strand
CCTCCTCCTCCTCCTCCTCCTCCTCCTCCTCCTCCTCCTCCTCATCATCATCATCATCATCATCATCATCATTATCATCCTCTTCCTCGTCTTCTTTCTCTTTCCCTTTGTTTCCAATTCCGCTTCCTTCCCCATCCTCTACTCCACCCTCATCCTCCACCACCTCCACTACCTCCCCATAAGAACCAAGAGGGATGCTATCGTTTGTTCTTTCTTTGTGTTCCGTTGCGCTCCTCCTCGGCCCAGGGGAGGAGGGAGGCGTGGAGGAATGCCGAGTGGTGGCCGCCGCGGGGAGGGAATGCTAGCCATCGGTGGGCGGCCTAAACCATGTCATACTGGGCTGGAACAAGGCTGGGCGTTATTAATGAGAGAGAGAGAGAGTCTGTTTTTTGTCTTTTCACAGTGGTTATTCTTGCTGTAGGTTATAAATTACAAGCGAGGCATAGCTACGTGATAAAAATAAAACGATAAAAATAAATCATAAAATAAAAAGAGTATGATAAAGAAAAAAATAAATGAGGCAATAGTAATATATATATATATATATATATATATATATATATATATATATATATATATATATATATATATATATATATATATATATATATATATATATAATGGAAAATTAAGAATATAGTAAATCAAATGAAGTTACAAGAGAGTAATTTGCAATAATACTCAATAAAATGCAATAAGATATAGCCAGAATAAAATGTCGTAATGTTACACGAACCAGAGAGAGAGAGAGAGAGAGAGAGAGAGAGAGAGAGAGAGAGAGAGAGAGAGAGAGAATGCAATGCCACATATTTAATTACGTAGGCCTCGCCGGAACCTGTCTGCGGGGCGGAGGGGAGGGAAGAAGGAGGAAGAGGAGGAGGAAGAAGCAGTTACGCTTACATAAATCTTCTGTCTTGTTTGTCCGTATGTCTGTTTGTCTGTCCGTCCTGCCCATTTATTTATTTATTTATTTATTTATTTATGTTACTGAAGTATTTCCTTAGTGGGTTTTAGGTTCTGTTTATATTTTGTGTATTCATATTTCTTCATTCACTTCACTCATTCACCTTCTTCTTCTCCTTTCTCTTCTTCTCCCTTTTCTTCTTTTTCTTCTTTTTTGCTTTTTTTTCTTCTTCTTCTTCTTCTTCTTCTTCTTCTTCTTCTTCTTCTTCTTCTTCTTCTTCTTCTTCTTCTTCTTCTTCTTCTTCTTCTTCTTCTTCTTCTTCTTCTTCTTCTTCTTCTTCTTCTTCTTCTTCTTCTTCTTATTATTATTATTATTATTATTATTATTATTATTATTATTAAACTACTTCCTCTTCTTCTTCTTCTTCTTCTTCTTCTCCTTCTTCTTCTTTCTCTCTCTCTCTCTCTCTCTCTCTCTCTCTCTCTCTCTCTCTCTCTCTCTCTCTCTCTCTCTCTCTCTCTCTCTCTCTCTCTCTCTCTCTCTCTCCGTCTCACCTGTCGTTATCTCTCTTCAACTTTTTGCCTCACTCACCTGTGTCTTAATCAAATATAAGTGAAACTGTAAAGAAATATCAAAATTAATATGCTATTCGTTTCCGTTGCACTTATTAATAATTATCACAGGTATTTTTTCCCCGTAAAGCGTATCACATGACTGGTTTTATTTCACGCTGCACTAAACCGCGTTCACCCTTGACCAGAAATATGTTTAATAATAATAATAATAATAATAATAATAATAATAATAATAATAATAATAATAAATTCTCTCAAGTGTGACTTTTCTTTAGTTCTCTTATATTTTTTTGAAGCTAATGAAACTCCTTTTTTCCTTTGCTTTCTTTTTACTCGTTTTTTTTTCGATTTTGACTTGCAATTTCTTATTTCCGTGTGTGATTTTATTTTTATTTCATCTTTACTTTTTATAAAATATCTATTATGTTTTTCTTGTATATTTTTTTATTTTTCTAATTTTAACAAGCTCTCTAACATCTTTTTTTCTTTTTTCTAATTTTATTTAATCTATACTCTTAATGATCTTTCGGGTCTTTCTTTTACTCTATTTTCTAAATTTAGTTTATTTTTACTTTTTACAATCTCTTGTTTCTCTTTTTACCTTATTTTCCTCTGTCATTAATTTTCTTGTTATAACTTACTTTCCATCTTATTTTTTCTAACCTGTAACTTTACTTTCAGATCTGTTAGTAATTTTTCAACTTCTCTAGCCGTTTTCTTCTCTCAGCTTATTTCCTTGTTTTAATTGTGCATCTTGTTTTTTTTTTTTTTTTTTTCTAGCACATGACTTTATATTCAGCTTTACTATAAATTTTTCCCAGTTCTTTAGCCACCCTATTGCATTGCGTTCCTCTTATAGTTATTTATTTACTTGCTTTATATTTGCACTTTCACCTCACGCCGTCTGCAGTATGGTCGCATCAGGCTTGGAAAGTAATTGAGCCTCATGTTTAAATGTTTGCTATTCAAGTTCATCCTTTGATACCCGGCTGGCGTGTATTACCTGGCGGGTGGTGCGTGACAAACCCCCACACCTGCTTTCTGCATCTCCACCTCCCTCACCTTTGCTTTGTTCTGCTGTGAAGTGAAAACTGTTACTGATGCTTTTCTTTGTGCTTTCTGTTATAAGCTACTTTTTTTTTTCCTGATCTGACATGTTTCATTTTTTGCTGGCGAGTCGTGGAAGTCATTCATTTCGTTAACTGGAGCGAGCGTGTAAGTGAAGTGAGCCGTGAGACAAGACTCTAGGAGACCGACGCTCGTATTCCCAAACGCTTCTTTCTTCCACAACGTCACGTAAATGAAATATCGCATCATTATGACGGTTTCTCCCATTGATGATGCAAACTCATTAAACTAACGCTAGAATCGTGAAAAAAAACACACTTGAAAACCCTGCTAATTGAGATCATATAGCGCCGCACATCAGATTATAAAAATTTTCCCTTCCTTTCACTATTCCCCCCACCCTCTCTCCCTCCACTCCTTACTTCCTCCACCACTTTTCCTTCCACCCTTCCATACATGAAAACAAAGAATTAAAGCACCTTTGAGCTGGAAATAGTAATGCATTTAAATTAGAAAATATTGAGAGGTAAGGGAGAGGAAGAGGTGAGGGAGAAGGTAAAGGAGAGGAGGGAGAGGTGAGAGGGGCCGCGGCGTGTTCGTTATGGACATCACGAAGGGCACTGTTGCCAGGAAGTCAATGAACATCACCCTAACTGCATATTTCCTTCCCTCCTTCCGCGGCTGTGTTGTTGTTGTTGTTGTTGTTGTTGTGGTGGTGGTGGTGGTGGTGGTGGTGGTGGTATTATTGCTAATTTTGTTGTTATGTTAGTGATGGTGATGTTGATGTTAGTGGTGGTGGTGGTGGTAATGATGGTGGTGATATTTTTGTTGTTGGTGGTGGTGGTAGTGTTCGTCTGTCGTTACTATTGTTATAGCTGGTAGTGGTGATGACATTATTGTTGTTTGAGGTAATAGAAGTGGTGTTACTGGTGTTAGTGGTGATGGTGGTATTTACTATTACGGTGTTGATGCTTGTTTCTGTTAGTTTTGCTGTTGTTGTTGTTGTGTTAGCAGTGATGGCGACTTTACTGTTGGTAGTGGTGGTGGTAGCAGTGGTGTTGTTAGCGGTTATGGCGGTGTCTAATCATTGAGCCAGAAAGTAACATGACAGTGGTGTTGAGTGACGGATGTGATGGTTACTAGTGCCAGCGACTCTTGGTGATGGCACTTGTGGTGATGAAAAAAAAAAAGGAATATAAAACACCGCCACCACCAACACCACCACTACACTAATACCCCAACACCACTACTACATTCCCCAGCAGGTGTAGTAAAGTGAGTAGAAGGAGGAGGAAGAGGAGTAGGGAGAGAGAGTAAGAGGAAGAGGAACGAGAGAAAGAAGAGGAAGACGGGACGCGTTGACTTTCAAAAGGGACCAGAACGACGTGACAATTATAAGAAACACGTGACAGTCAGCTGGTCATTCGTGCGTGTGTGTGACGAGTAAAGGGTGGGGGAGATGGGGCGGGGACGTGATGGGGGCGGGAGAGAGAAAGGGAGGGTGAAGGTAGGGCATCCATGACCCTCTGACTTACTTTCCCGATGGAGTTAATGAGAGAGAGAGAGAGAGAGAGAGAGAGAGAGAGAGAGAGAGAGAGAGAGAGAGAGAGAAGGGTGGGAGCGAGGAAGAAGGGAAGGAACGAAATGGGTTGAGGAAGGAAGACAGGAAGGAAAGGTATCGTGGGAACAAATACCCAAGGAAGATTAAATGGAGAGGGAAGGGAGGGAGGGAGGGAAGAAGCGTCATGGGAGCGGAAGGTTAACTGCGGAGGGAAGAAAGGAAGGAAGGAAAAGTATCTTGACAGTAAAATTTAATGACACAGGAAAGTTAATTAAAAAAAAAAAGAAAGGAAGAAAGAGAGAAATGAACATATGTCTTAAGATACGTTGACTGAAGAGAAGAGGAAAGCAGGGAGAAGGAAAGGAAGGAAAAGTCGCGAAAACAAATAACATAGAAAGATTAACTAGAAAAAAAAAGGAAGACGGATGAACGAATGTCTAAGAGACTGGAGGAGAAATGAAAGCAGGGAGAAGGGAAGGAAAGGAGGTGAGGCATCGTGAGAGAAGCTGCCTGAAGAAGGTAAGGTGAGGGTAAAGAACCGCGTGCTTACTGTGGAGGAAAGGAATGTCCGCAGGAAGTGAAGGAAGTCACGAGGAGGAGGAGGAGGAGGAGGAAAAGTGTGAGATTTAAGAGAGAAGAAGAAGAAAAAAATAAAGACGAGTGCGATGAAAGTTAAGACAAAGAGGATGGAGGATGATGAGACTAAGAACTAAATATAGAAGGAAGAGAAGGAGGAGGAGGAAGAGGAATATGAGTGCGAGATTAAAAAGAGAAGAGAAAAGAAAAAGAGTGCGAGGAAGGTTCAGACAAAGAAAATGGAAGATGATGAGTCTAAGAACCAAATAGAGGAGAAGGAAAAGGAAGTGGAGGAGGAAGATGAGTGCGAGATTAAAGAGAGAGAAGAAAAAAGAAATAGTGCAATGAAAGATGAGACAAAGAGGATGGAAGATGATAACAGTCCAAGAAGTAAATAAAGAAGGTAAAATAATACGACATTTAAATTTCTTTTGCAGTAGTGGATTTAAAGAAGAATGCTAAGAACTGTGAAAGAAGGAAGGGAGATGAGAAGAAAGACAAAGAATAAAGCATGAATAGTGAAAGAAGGAAGAGATAAGAATATGAAAGAAGGAAGGGAGATGAGAAGAAAGACAAAGAATAAAGCATGAATAGTGAGAGAAGGAAGAGATAAGAATATAAGTAAAAGAATGAAGCACACTATATGATAAGTCTAAGATGAAAAAGAAAAAAAAAACAGGTGATTTGAGGAGGATAATGAGAATTGTGGAGAAGAGAGAAAAAGAAGAGAAAAAGAAAAAAGACGAGAAGGAGGTGAAGAACAAGAACGAGAACGAGAACGAGAACGAGGAACAAGCAGAGCAAGAGAAGACGATGATGATGAAGCAAAAGCAGGAGGAGGAGGAGGAGGAGGAGGAGAAGGAGAAAGAGAAGGAGGTGCAGGAACAAAAACTCGGTTAAGTAACGTTTTTGGAGCCATCTTCCTGAATGTAAACTTGTTCCTTGTGGCCGGCGGCGTGGTGGTGGTGGTGGTGGTGGTGGTGGTGGTGGTGGTGGTGGTGCCTTGTTGGTGCGGCGGGCTAGCTGGTGGTGTGGCAACGCTGGGACGACCGCCGGAAGCAGCAACACCGGAGCACGGAGAGAGATGGAGAGATACACAAATTGGTGGAAGTGGTGGTGGTGGTGGTGGAGGTGTTGGTGGATGCAGCTCTTACCTCTGGCTTTCTGTTTTTCTGTTCGCGACTGTTATTCTGTTAACGGTATAGTGTGATTTAGTGTGAGTGGACTTGAAATATGTATTGTCTCATTTAGTCACAAAGGAAGGTGAAAGAAGGACAAATAGTAGCAGGTTTTGTTGGTTCCTAAGCGATTGTAAGGTACACTGTCTGTTTAGATTCAAGTTAGAAAGTGGGGTTAATAAAGACAAAAATTCTGTGCGTTGTCCTGGTCAGTGAAATATTTATCTTTCAATCTATGTATCTAACTGTCCATCTATCTCCCCATCTATCTATCTATTTATCTACCCACCTACTTACCTACGTCTCTTTCTCTCTACCTGTCTATCCATGGCTAGCAATATCTCTGGCAGTCGTTGAAGATGCTCTACAGTGGCGTTCACAAGGGTGGCACGTGTAATACAAGCGCAGTACAAAGCCCACAGTATATTTTCCTCCCGGTCAACCTTCCTACTTAGCTTAACGCAATAAAAACACTCGGAACACTGCAACCCCAGAGAACCGAATTTAACTGTACATACACAAGGGAAAGGAAGAATGAGTGACAAACAGCAACTGGCTTCGTGGGAGAGTGAAGGGCGCGGTGACAAGATGGTGATAGTGATAGTGGTGATGGTGACAAACTGCGTAGAGGAGAGAAGAGGCGACAGAGTGAAGCATGGGAGAGAAGAAAGGACAAAAGGACACCAGTATAACAGAACAAGGGAAACTGGGGAGGAAGCGAGGAAAAGTGGGGGGAGAAGGACAGAATAGAAGATAATAGAAGAGGAAGGGAACGGAAAAGGGAGGTTAATAAGAGCATACCGGATGGGAGGTGGGAGAGGGAGAGGAGGAGAGGAAGGGAGACAGGGATGGAAGGCAGGAATGGTGGAAGGGAATAGGGAATGAATTAGGGTGGGAGTAGGAGGGCGAGGAGGAGGAGGAGGAGGAGGCAGGAAGGTAAGAGGGGAGGGGATGAATGAGCTTGGGAGGGTAAGGGAAGGAAGGGGGGATTATGGGAGGGGAGGGGGAAGGGGAGAGGGCAGCTAGATTCCGATACAGTGAACGTGGCTATACAGAGAGAGAGAGAGAGAGAGAGAGAGAGAGAGAGAGAGAGAGAGAGAGAGAGAGAGAGAGAGAGAGAGAGAGAGAGAGAGAGAGACCATCTGTTGGAATGTGACAGAAGTATGGGAGAGAAAGTAAAAATATCTGATGCGTAGCACAAGTAACTGCCTCGTAAAATTATAATATTGACGGTAATAATAGTAATAACAATGAAAAAAAAAACAATAACTCATCTGGAGGCTCAGACAGTTTAACGAGAACATTAACAATACACATCTAGGTAAATAAATTAATAAATACGTAAATATGGATACTATATCAATATTTAGCAATGAAAATTTATACTACTGAAAAAAAAATCAATTATGGTACTTTTCACCACCACCACCACCACCACCACCACAATCATTGACATCAGCATCACTATCTTCTTTCACATTTCTCGGCCGGTCACCAGGTAAACATTCTGCTAATTCTCTCTCTCTCTCTCTCTCTCTCTCTCTCTCTCTCTCTCTCTCTCTCTCTCTCTCTCTCTCTCTCTCTCTCTCTCTCTCTCTCTCTCTCTCTCTCTCTCTCTCTCTCTCTCGTGGGTGGACGGTGGCAGAGGAGGAGGAAGAGGAGGAGGGTAGGTAGACACAGCTGTGGTTGGAACAGCTGTGTAACAAATACGGAAGTGTGTGTGTGTGTGTGTGTGTGTGTGTGTGTGTGTGTGTGTGTGTGTGTGTGTGTGTGTGTGTGTGTGTGTGTGTGTGTGTGTGTGTGTGTGTGTGTGTGTGTGTGTGTGTGTGTGTGTGTGTGTGTGTGTGTGTGACTGCGATGGAATGCTGATTTTTTTCTTTTTCTAAAGTCAAGGAGTGGAAGTAAGTGGAAGAATGGATGATGCTGGTTTTGGGTGGACTGCGTATGTTTAGGGTCATGGTGGAGTAAAGGTGGAGGTGTGGGTGTGCCGGGGAAGGAGGGGAGGGGATAGCAGTAGTAGTGGTGGGGATGAGCTGAGTGCTGCGTGGGTGGGGCTGGACTGCGGGGAGAGAGAGAGGGGACGGGAAGAGGGGTGTGTTGGGTTAGGATGAAGGTAGGGGTGATGGTAGGGGGAGAGGAGAAGGATATGTTGGTTTGGGTGATGGTGATGACTTGGTAGGGGTGAGAGTGGGGAGAGGAAGGGGAGACAGGGGAAAAGGGGTGTGTTGAGTTGGGGTGATAGTGGAGAGAGGCCGGGGAGACGTAGGAAGATGGGTCTGTTGGGTAGAGGTGATGGTTGTGGTTAATGGAGGGGTGTGTGGGTATGGTGTGCCTCAGCTAGGTGAGTTAAGGTGTAGAGTGAGTCATCTGTGAATCTCAGGTGTGTTTGTGCTCATCTTGCTATTAATTTGGTCTTCTGTAATATATATGCTTTCCTTTAAATATTGTATCCATGGCTTATATTTACTATTATTGTTAAGAGTATAAAAGCTTCCCTCCTCCTCCTCCTCCTCCTCCTCCTCCTCCTCCTCCTCCTCCTCCTCCTCCTCCTCCTCCTCCTCCTCACTGACAACACACAACACCACACACACACCTTTCTTTTCCTGTTGTATCTTCTTTACCTGCATAATTTCTTCTTCATACCTGGCCCTCTCCTCACCTCCCCCTCTCCTCTCCTCTCCTCTCACAGCGGCACTCCCTCACCTTGGCTCCTCCTCCTCCTCCTTCTCCTCCTCCTCCCTCAAGGTTACAAGACGTGGCGTAGCTCCCTAGTTGGGTTACCATGGGAGAGCTTGATGGAGGGAGACACTACTCTCTCTCTCTCTCTCTCTCTCTCTCTCTCTCTCTCTCTCTCTCTCTCTCTCTCTCTCTCTCTCTCTCTCTCTCTCTCTCTCTCTCTCTCTCTCTCTCTCATGTTTGTTCCTTGTTTCCTCTCGCCAGGTGCGTCATCATATCTCCCCCCTCCTTCGTTCCTTCCCCCCCTCTCTCTCTCTCTCTCTCTCTCTCTCTCTCTCTCTCTCTCTCTCTCTCTCTCTCTCTCTCTCTCTCTCTCTCTCTCTCTCTCGTCTTTAATCCCATCTCACCTCCTGCATTACCGCTTATCTTGTCTCCCTCTTCCGTCTATCTATACAAGTGTCACTCCTCCCTTTCTTTTATCACAGAATGCGCCCCCTCTCTCCCCCTCTCTCTCTCTCTCTCTCTCTCTCTCTCTCTCTCTCTCTCTCTCTCTCTCTCTCTCTCTCTCTCTCTCTCTCTCTCTCTCTCTCTCTCTCTCTCTCTCTCTCTCTCTCTCTCACATTGGTTCAAGACGCTTTCGATAAAGAAGTACATGAAACACTGCGCTTGGAGGGAATATGCAGAGAGAGAGAGAGAGAGAGAGAGAGAGAGAGAGAGAGAGAGAGAGAGAGAGAGAGAGAGAGAGAGAGAGAGAATATGGAGCCGCAAACAAGGAAGTCAGTTTGTTTATGCATCTTTTTTTACTGTTAAATTTGTTCTTTTTATTAACATATGTAGCTTCTCTCTCTCTCTCTCTCTCTCTCTCTCTCTCTCTCTCTCTCTCTCTCTCTCTCTCTCTCTCTCTCTCTCTCTCAGACGCCTCTGACTCCGGGCAAAATAAAACTGGTGTTACTAATGTTTCATGGCACCGACTTTACTGGAAAAAGAGCGCTACATCTCCCACTGAGGAATTACCGTGAGCCAGGAGTAAACTAGAACCCTGAGGTGAAGGGAACAGAAAGTGAAGGGAGTAAGGAGGATGTCAGGCTAAAGCGAAGGGAGTATGTAAGATGAAAGGAATGGAAAACGAAGGGAGTGGGATGAATTGACTGCAAGGGAGGGTGAGGCAAAGGAAGGATAGAGTGCCTGAGATAAAAGAAAAATAAGACTACGGGAATAAAGTGATTGGAAGAGGACATCAAGCAAAGGGAGGATAAAGGAAAGGGAATATGTAATGGGAAGGAAGTGTAAGACGAAAGGGAGAAGCAGGGAGGGTAAAGGAAAGGCAGTATGAGGCGAAGAAAGGTGGTGTAGTCAGTGTTCTAACCAGCGTACATCCCTCGTGAGTACTGTGACGGGGCGGACACTCAGATACACCCGGCAGGAAGACCCCAAGGGCAGGAGGGGAGTGGTCTGCTGGGTGGTGGCGTGGGATGCTCAGGATGGAGATCAGGATGGGAACTCGTGGGAAGGAAAGCCTTGTACCTGGTAAGATGACATTTATGTATATATTTTTTTATTTATTTTTTTTTTCGTTGTTATATTATTATTATTATTATTATTATTATTATTATTATTATTATTATTATTATTATTATTATTATTTATTTATTTATTTTTTATTATTATTATATTTTGTGTGATTTTGTTGTTATTGTTGATGTTGTTGTTTAGTTACAGTTTTGCTTTGTGAGAATGAAAAGTTGGTACGTGTTTAGTTTATCTTGTATTTTGTGATGCATTTTCTTTCGTTTTTTTTTTTTTTCCGTTGTAAGGATTTAACGCTGAACCTTTTAACATTTATTTATATTTTTTTACTATTCATCATTTATCACTGTAGTTCCTTATGGGATAAAAAGCATGTCCATATTCACCTTGTATATTTTCAACATTTTCTCACCGAATAATCATATTTTGTATGCAGAATGTAGAATGAAAATTGCACCTCTTTTGAACGCATTTTTTTTTTACTTTTTTTTTTTTTCTTTATCATTGTATTTTGCTACAGGGATAAAAAAAAAAAACTTCTATTCAACTTTTACACACTTCTTTTATTTTTACCTTATCACTGAAATTCTGTAAAACGAAAACTGTCTCTTTTAAAACGTTTACTGCTATGAGTGTCTTCGCCAACCCTTATAGCACTGAAGAAATTGTTTGCATGAAGAAACAGGAGGTAAAACAGATAGAATAGAAGGTTAATTTAATCTTTTTTACACAACAGAAATAGCATAACAAAGAAAGAAAATGCCTAAAAAGTTATACATGTTAAAAGGAATATTTGTCCAGCAGTGAAACGATTAAATACATTCTTATTTTTCTTTCATTACTCTACCTCACCAAGGGATGGAAGCTGCATTCCTACTCAACCCAACTTTAATACTTTACCATCTCCATATTACCCTTGTGTGTTGCGGGAAGCTGCTGTTGCTGGAGGGGCGTCAACGTTACGTATATACAAGCACCAGCATTATCTTCTGACATGCGACCTTAGCGTGCTGAAGGCGTGGCGGTACTCCAGTGTATAGAGACATAAAGGCCACGAAGAAAAAACACAAAGAAAAAAAGGAAGTGTGTATACAGATCCTTATGCCAGAGAGAGAGAGAGAGAGAGAGAGAGAGAGAGAGAGAGAGAGAGAGAGAGAGAGAGAGAGAGAGAGAGAGAGAGAGAGAGAATTTTTTAGGGAGCGGAAAATTAGCGGTCTTTTTTCCTCTCCTTTTTTCTTCCCTACGTCGACCTCCCTCACACATGAGAGAGAGAGAGAGAGAGAGAGAGAGAGAGAGAGAGAGAGAGAGAGAGAGAGAGAGAGAGAGAGAGAGAGAGAGAGAACCTATTGAATTCCCACGAAGAACACTTAAAATTCAATTGATAAATAATACTAATAAAATAACAACACAAATAATATATCCTAAAGAAAATAAAGAGGATAGCGTCCCAAGACCAGGTGTGGCGGCCAGGTGCGTGAGGCATGCCAGATATTGATTATATTGTGCAGGTGAGACACAGAGAAACAGAGGAGAGGGGAAGGCAGGAAGAGATTGTTGGGGAGAGAACAAAGGAACACTCAATAGTGATAAGGGATACAGTGACTAGGAGAGGAGAGGTGATGAGAGGAAGGAGATAGTGGTGGTAGTAGTGGTAGTAGTAGTAGTAGTAGTAGTAGTAGTAGTAGTAGTAGTAGTAGTAGTAGTTTACCGACAAAAACACAAGAAGTACAAAAATTATATCTCGTTTTTGTACAACACAGCAGAGAGAGAGAGAGAGAGAGAGAGAGAGAGAGAGAGAGAGAGAGAGAGAGAGAGAGAGAGAGAGAGAGAGAGAGAGAGAGAGAGAGGAACTTACTGGAATGTTTGGTGAAGTTATATCAAGCAATTCTATTATCTTCCTTTATGAATGGTGTTACAATTTGCCAATTCACAAGACTAAGTGAGAAATAGGTACTCTCTCTCTCTCTCTCTCTCTCTCTCTCTCTCTCTCTCTCTCTCTCTCTCTCTCTCTCTCTCTCTCTCTCTCTGTCTCTCTCTCATGCATTAAATTTTCCTCCTCTCGTGCGTCTTCTTCTCCAGTCTCTCCCTTGCCTGTCTCCTACTTCTAGGCTCTCTTGCCTCTCTCCCTTCCTCCTCCCCTCTCCCCTCTCTCCTCTCTCCTCTCTTCTCTCTCCCTTCTCCCCTCTCCCAGGTGGGTCGTGCACCGCGGCGTCAGTCACGGTGGACAGCGCGGCCGGAAGTGAGGTTGGGGAAGTTCCGGTAACGCTCTCTCTCTCTCTCTCTCTCTCTCTCTCTCTCTCTCTCTCTCTCTCTCTCTCTCTCTCTCTCTCTCTCTCTCTCTCTCTCTCTTAGTCATTAATTCTTTCCTAATTTTTTTTTCTTCCTTAGTCTTTTCTTTGTGTGTGTGTGTATGTGGGGGGGGGCGACGTGTCTTT
>NC_087157.1:13385000-13400000 GCF_035594125.1 Scylla paramamosain | reverse complement strand
CTGACTGGTGGAGAAAACGTCCTATCGTGGGAATATAATTAAAAGTTAGAAAGCTGGAAGAAAGAGGCGTGAGAGGAAAGGTGTATAGGTGTATATATAGCAACAGGTGAGGTGAAGTACAGATACCAGAGAGAGAGAGAGAGAGAGCTGGGGGAGGCGGGAAGGAGATAAGAATGATGGATGAGAAGTAGGTTAGGGAGGAGGAGGTAGACGAAGATAAAAGGGTAAGGCGAGGCGTGGTGAGGTGCATGAAGGGACATCAGCTACGAAGCGTGAAGGAATAAACATTTCAATGAGACTGAGTGAAAAGAGGATGTACAGGGAAGGCGCGTGATGAGGTGACGTGCTTCCATTAGCGGGCTGGGCGAGGAGCGTGAGTGGTGAGCAAGCAGAGGCGCGGCGCACATCATGGCCCGCCCTCTGTGTGCATGACGACGAAGGAAATGAGGAGCAGTGTAAAGCAAGCCACGATCTCAGCTCCCCCCCCACCCACCACACGCCTCACCACAGCTCCCTTCATCCCCTCCACTTTCTCATATCCCCCTCATTCTCCCTTACCTCAAAATGTGCTCTTAGTTCCCTTACTTCATCCCCTCCCTGCATTCCCCTTCACCCGTATCATTCACGCTTTCTTCAAATGTGCTTAGTTTTCTTAGTTCCTTCATTCCCACATGTCTCAGTCCTCATCTTCCCTACTGCTCTCTTCACTCCCTGCACCTTCCCAAGTCCCCGTGTCATTCACCCTTGTCTCATTTGTTCTCTTAGTTTCTTTAATTCCTTCATCAATCCATGCCCCATTCCTCACCCTTCCTACAGCTCCCTTCAGCCCTTCCACCGCGTCACCTTTCTCCCTCATGATAGCTCCCATTTTCTTTACTATCATTCAATTTCTCATTCATCCTCTTCACGTTTCGCTACATCCTTTCCAGACATTCATATCCGTCAGTACATACACAGCACACCCCAACATACATATCTTCAGCTCCTCTATATTCTTCCACTGTTATCCCCCTCTTCACCCATTCATCCATCACCCTTCACCCCTCACACATCACGTGCCTCTGACTAATGAGGGTGACAATGAGCACCGTGACAGTACCGTAACGCGCGAAGGTGTGTGTGTGTGTGTGTGTGTGTGTGTGTGTGTGTGTGTGTGTGTGTGTGTGTGTGTGTCCGTCCGTAGCGCCCCTTTCCTTGTCGTAGGTACCGTTCAGTGTGGGTTGCCCTCTCTCACGCTGAGTGGTTGGCGGCCAGCGTGCTGAAGGAAGTGCCAGCGTGCTTCTCCTTCACCCCAAATGACGCCTGATTGGGAGACATGCTAGGAAAATTCTGTTTACAATAGGAAGTATACTGTTGTTGTGGTAAGAAGTCGAGTTGCCGTCTCCATTCATTCTATTGTGTCTTGTGTTTTCTCTCGGTCTAGCTTCTCTGATGATATAGTAAGAATCAATAGTCGGGTTTTGCAAGAAGACTGTTAGCAGATAGGATGATTAACCATGCAAACACAGAGGAAGTGAGCGTGTTAGGTTAAGATAATATAGTCAAACACTGTACTCCAGCTTCCCCTTGAGTTTTCCTCCCCCCACTTTTCCCACTCATTTGTCAGGTCTTTGTTCAGTGACGCTCCCTGATTGGACACTCGGAGGGCCATTCCACCAATCAGGTTCAATGAAGGGTCGTGGTTTCATATACAGTAACGTTTCATATACACTGTAACGTTTTTTTATGTTCGACCTTTTGTCTTTTATATGTTTTTTTAAATCTCGCCGTCACAAAAGTTGATTGTTCTCTGTTAAGGAACTCCATTGTCCACTAAATCAATCCATCAGTCAGTCTCGCCTTGGATTGACTGTTATGGAATCTACAGCATGTCTTTGCACCTTAACCTCCGATTCTGGACAACCGGATCACTAGGAGTAAGACAGACCTTTAGAATAGGTAATTACTACAAGAAAAAGTGTGTGCCCATGACAGAACAATCACCTATTATTGAAGCACAGGATCGTAATGCAAAAACAAAAGGTCAAGGCTGAAGAAATAAGGGTAAGAGAAACGCCTCATTCACTGCCGCTCCATAAAGAGAGAAGTAAGAGTTAAGCTCAATTCCAAGTTTATTATAAAAGTTTTGTGTTACCTGAAGCTTCTCTCGTGGAAAGTGGAGGACTATAATCTCGGTAAAAGGAGTAAGAAATTAATATATCGGTTAAATCTTGCTCTTAAACGTTGGGCAGATTAGGCAGAAGTAACGAATGATATTGCTCTACCTTATATGAAAACGTGGCACGGTTAAAGTGTTGATATCGTACACAGTTCATGAAAAGCATACTTAAGTGAGAGAGTCAGGAAGGTGGTTGATGACACGAATAAGTAGCTCGTGACTCACTTTAACTTGGCTCAGAGTAAAGGTATCCTCCTCGGACTTCCTTTAAGAATTGCTATCATTTATCACACTTCTTCTCCAAAGGCACGGGATGCTCTGCCACCTTCATCTTTCACGTTATATTGACTTACATGCGTGGCTGTTGTTTATCACCCCGTAATAGGTAAGCACGACTGACCCTTCTGCCTGTGTGTGTGTGTGTGTGTGTGTGTGTGTGTGTGTGTGTGTGTGTGTGTGTGTGTGTGTGTGTGTGTGTGTGTGTGTGTGTGTGTGTGTGTGTTGCAAGACCAGTGTGTCGAGTCGAGTGTCGGATGGCCGGTCGACCTACAGGCAAGGGTCAAGGGCGGCGCTGAAATTATTTGCATTGCTTCTCCTTATAACTCACACCTGGATTGCTCACCACCTCATTACTTCCACCTGTCCCCGCACACCTGGTAAACTCAGTCCCTCGTTACTTGTTACTCCCCACCTCGGCACCGGGTTACCTTTGTGAGTGAATACCTTGACGTCACACTAACTCATTAACAGGTACGTAGCTCCACACCTCGGCGCAGTAGCACCTGTTTACCTCAACACCTGTGTTGCCTATACCTGATGCAGTGGAGAGAAAGAAGCACAGTTACGTAAGGGGAAAAGTAACACTTGTTTAGCTTACCACATGTGAACTGTGCATAGGAATCTGGTTGTCGGAGAAAGGGGACAATTACGCAGAACACCACCAGTCATATTGAGCACTGGTCTCATTTGAACACCCGCTACGTAAATATTGACACCTGATGTAATGGAAAGCATAGTTATGTAAGATGAAGTAACATTATATAATCCACACATACTATTGACATCTGATGTAATAGAAGAAGACATTATGGCAGACAAAGTAACACTAATTTAACACTGCTAGCAAGTAATACCTAATAAAGTTGATACATGTAAGATCAAGCAACTCTTGTACGACACCTGCAAACTTTTGACACCTCACACAAAAGAAAAACGAAGAAAAAAATTGTTACGTAAATGTCGAGTACCTGTCCAAATTTCACAGCTCATCGATAGCGGCAACTAACATAAGGAGAT
The DNA here is from genome assembly GCF_035594125.1 of Scylla paramamosain. Taxonomy (NCBI): domain Eukaryota; kingdom Metazoa; phylum Arthropoda; class Malacostraca; order Decapoda; family Portunidae; genus Scylla; species Scylla paramamosain. The sequence continues at coordinate 13,396,546 of NC_087157.1, read as the reverse complement.
AAAAGGACAGTTACGCAAGGAGGGAGTAACGCCACTCTGCCTTAACACCTGCTGGCTATAGGCGCCTAATGGACAGGAAGGAGGAAGAGGACAGTTGCGTAACCTTCCTCCCTGAAGGTCTCTGTCAATCAGCCTAATCAGAGACACACTTGGACTCGCCTTAACAATACACTCTTGTCGCTCATTACGTGATTAATTTAACATACCTGCTTTAGGTATCGAGGGACGGAATGACTATATAGAAGCTAATAGGGAAAAATAAACGAAAATTATATAAATAGAGATTAAGAAAGGAAAAGAAGAAAAAAAAAAAAAGGAAAGCTCTGTATGTGAACGATTGGAGGAAAAAAAGAAAAGGTAGAGTTCGAAATTTACTTGTGATTGATAAAAAGAAAATGGAAGAAAGTGCAGCATGTGATGGAAAAAGAAAAGTGTAGTGAAAAAAAAATATATATATGTGACTAATAAGAACAAAGAAAGCACATTATATTGACTAGAAAATAAAAAAAAAAATGTGAACAGGAAAAAAAGAATGAAAGGAGAAAGTGCAGAAAATGTCTCATTGGAAATATGAAAAGAGACGAAAATGGCGTGGTATCTGAGGTGAGGTGGACATTTGGGGCTGCGGGACACGTAACTCTGCGGCTCGTGCTGCTGAAATGCAGCGATTGGTTCCCACCCACAGGAAGTCACTGCTCCCCTGACTCCCGCCGCCCTGCCAGGCACGCCGCGGCACAGACAGACTCGCATATACACATTTAGAGGGATACAGACACAGACTAACAGACCGGCAGGTACAAATATATAGAAACACAGACATACAGACAAAAAGGCACATTGAGATATAGACATACTTAGATATGCAAGAACATATATATATATATATACAGACACACACGGGCATACACAGATAGGGTCAGGCAGACAGACAGATGAAAAAAGATACAGACATAGACAGAAAGATTTAAACAGATACACAGATAAACAGGTTGAAAGACACAGACGAAAAAGAAAAAAAAAACATAGATGTAAAAATAGAGAAACATCGGGAGACACACACACAGACAGACGGATACATAAATAAATATATACAAAGTGAATATATACACACATAGTTAATTGATGAGAAGCTTTAGTCGTGGCCAAATTAAATAATGAATGTGTAACGACTACTAATATTTACTCTTAACACTGATCCATTAATATTTTTTTACCACCACCACCACCACCACCACCACCACCACCACCCCGCACGTTGCACCATCATTCCCACTAATTATTCGCGGGCCACAAGAACTCCGGCGTCATCAGTACCGCCATTAAGCACAGCGCCGAGGTCATGGTGGGCTGAGGGGCGTGGGGAAGTGGGCTGAGTGGGTTGAGTGGGCTGCATGAAGTGCGGCGTGGCTGTCTCTTACTTTACGCCCACTCACACCCACTCACTCATCAACCTTACCTTGCCTTGCCTTGCCTTGCCTTACATTACCTTACATAACGTTACCTTGCCTTGCCTTGCCTTGCCTTGGTTTACTTTGCTTTTATTTTCCTTTCTTTATTCCTACCACTAATTTACTTTGCTTTTCTTTAGTTTCTTTTGTTTTCTATCCTAAGTTTACTTTTTTTTGTTTCTGTTCTTTTTTGTTCTTGTTCTTGTTCTTGTTCTTTTTTCTCATTCTTTTTTTTCTCTCCCTACCTCCTTTCTCTTTCTCCTCATGTCCCTCATTCTATCTTTCCTACCCATGCACAGTCTTCCCTATTACCTCCTCCTCCTCCTCCTCCTCCTTAATTGAATTGTTTAAGATGTGTCGGGGCTTTGATAACGTAAATGTAAACAACTATCTCATTATTGACAGTTCCAACACCACTAGAAATAATGGTTACAAGATTATAGGTAAGCGTTTCAGATCAGACGAGGCTAAGTATTATTTCTTCAATAGAATTGTAAATGTCTGGAAGTCTCCCCCAGCACATATTGTCGATAGTAATACAATAGAAACTTTTAAACAAAGGTTGGACAATCACCTCGCAGCAACCCCTCATATAACATGCTTTGCGCCTACATAAAATCGTTTTTTTTTCTTTTTTTTTTTTTTAGTTACTGTAGTGAATAGTATAATTTCTCTTTCATCCTTTCCTATCACATCTTAGCCTTTCCTCCTCCCTATACTCACCTGTTTTTCCTTCCTTGATTCCTAGTGTCCTCCATCCTCTAACTCTTAGAATCTGTAGTGGTAGTGGTAGAATATACACACAGACAGCCTCGTTAGGCCCAGTAGGGCTGTTGCTGTCTGTTCTTTCCTTTGTATTCCTTTGTATTGTATTCCTCCCAGTGGCGTCCAGGAATGGGAGCCTCTTTGGCCAACGCGCTTCACGACAACTGAGGTTTATGGGCACGTGATCATGTTTTATGTATTTATTTAGCGTCTTTTATTCACTCCCAGCACGACACCTGTGTAAACAAATCCACGACGCACTGGAGGTCTTAATTGGTGCCGTAAGAGAGAGAGAGAGAGAGAGAGAGAGAGAGAGAGAGAGAGAGAGAGAGAGAGAGAGAGAGACTACTACTACTACTACTACTACTACTACTACTACTACTACTACTACTACTACTACTACTACTACTATCCTCGTCTCACCTCACCTCTCCTCTCCTCTCCTCTCCTCTCCTCTCCTCTCCTCTCCTCTCCTCTCCTCTCCACTTCTCTTCTCTTCTCTTCTCTTCTCTTCTCTTCTGTTCTGTTCTGTTCTGTTCTCTTCTCTTCTCTTCTCTTCTCTTCTCTTCTCTTCTCTCCTCTCCTCTCCTCTCCTCTCCTCTCCTCTCCTCTCCTCTCCTCTTCTCTCCTCTTCTCTTCTCTTCTCTTCTCTTCTCTTCCCTTCCCTCCTCTCCTCTTCTCTTCTCTTCTCTTCTCTTCTCTTCTCTTCTCTTCTCTTCTCTTCTCTTCTTTTCTCTCCTTTTCTCTCCTCTCCTCTCCTCTCTCTCTCTCTCTCTCTCTCTCTCTCTCTCTCTCTCTCTCTCTCTCTCTCTCTCTCTCTCTCTCTCTCTCTCTCTCTCTCTCTCTCTCTCTCTCTCTCTCTCTCTCTCTCTCTCTCTCCCTTCACTGCAGCTGTGTAATTGCTTGCCCTTTACTGAGGAGGAGGAGGAGGAGAAAAGTAATGACTGCGAATTTTCTATTGGGGGGAGTATCGCTGAGGGAGGAAGGGAGGGAGGGAGAGAGAGAGAGAGAGAGAGAGAGAGAGAGAGAGAGAGAGAGAGAGAGAGAGAGAGAGAGAGAGAGAGAGAGAGAGAGAGAGAGAGAGAAACGAGTCACGAGCAGCCAGGAAGAAAGAAGACGATGGCGGGAAGATGATGATGATGATGATGATGATGATGATGATGATGATGATGATGGAAAGAAAAGATGATAGAAAGTTGGAAATAAGAGAAGAAAGACTGGATTAAAGAATGATAGAAAGAAAATAATGCTAAGAAAAAAAAAAGAGGGAGAGAGTATGGAGCAACAAAAGCAAAAAATATAAGCTGATATAGAAAATAAACAGTACAAGTGACCGTATTAGTGTTTGTGGACTTTTATGGCAAGATGGCGGCGTGGGAAAGTAAAAGTGATATAGCTAAACCATACCAGCGACGTGTGTGTGTGTGTGTGTGTGTGTGTGTGTGTGTGTGTGTGTGTGTGTGTGTGTGTGGCTCATCCAGATCGCCGGTGTGGGAAACGTATCTCCCTTTTTTTTTTTCTTATTTTCTCTTTTTTTTATTGCCTCTGTCCATCTATTTTTATGTCTCAGTTTCTCAGTCTTTCACTTTGTTTCTTCATTTGCAGTGTTCATCATTGTTTTTCTCTTTTTTTTTATGGTATGTTGTATTTTTGTATGTATATTCAATCTTATCTCTGTTGTGTAACATTGTGTAACACGAGTTTCTGCGGATATTGTCAAAGGTGAAAGTACAAGTTGATCTAAATCGAAAATTTTCTGTGCACATATGCATTGGACGACATTGGTTTAGCCGCAGTGTGAAATTCAAGTGTGGCCTGGCGACAGTTACAGCGGCAGGGGCGGGCGGATAACTATGGCGGAGACACACCATTTACACACACTCACATTACTTTAAGTAATGCAATACAGTCTGAACGTATTCGTTGTTACAGATTCGGAAGGGAAACTGCGTATGACAGACTAGCAATCTGCTGATTTTGTTGCTAGTCTCGCTCCTTCCCACTCCCTGTCCGGGCAGGCAATGCTTGGTGCCACGCAGCCCATCATTTTATTTGTCGTTTATTACATCCATACTGTCATTTATCGGTAAATCACCTGTGCGTTGCTATCCCTGTAAACTTTCTGAACTTGACAATTTCACCAACGGACACCCAGGTCTACACATTCCGCCGTGGATACCCGCCCTGTCCTGCCGTTGTTTCTGTCGCCAGGCCACACTTGAATTTCACACCAAGTCTAAACAACGCCTCAAAATGTATATGTGCATAGAAAATTTTTGACTTGGATTAACCTGTACTATCACCTGTAGCAATATCCGCAAAAACTTGTGTTACATCCTGTATACCAACCTGTCAGTCTGTCTGTCTGTCTGTCTATCTATCTATCTATCTATCTTCCATTTTTCTGTCCGTCTGTTTGTCTGGTGTCCTGTGCCTGTTTACCTTTCTGTCTGTCTACCCGTTTGTGTGAGTGTATGTCTGCCTACCTGTCAAAATATACCCTTAATTACACCACACCAGCATGTCTGTAAATTTATCCAGGTGACTGTCCATCTACCTATCAGTCTTTCTACCTATTTATCTGTCAGCTCCCTTGTATTCGTACCAGTCAGTATGTTGTTATCAGTCAGTCTTTCCATCTTCCTCTCTATTTGCCACCTTCCTTGTCTTCCTGCCAGTCATTCCCTACCTTTGCTTCTCTCTGCCAGCCCTCGTACCTTTCGATCACGCGCCAGGTAATGCGTGGGAGTGCATGATGGTGTGAAGATGTGCGGTGTGTGTGTGGACGGGACGGGAATGCCTCTCGCGGCCTTCCACGTGCTGCCCGGCCACACCTGCGAGCCGGCACACTCCCACACCTGAGAGAGAGAGAGAGAGAGAGAGAGAGAGAGAGAGAGAGAGAGAGAGAGAGAGAGAGAGAGAGAGAGAGAGAGAGTCACTTTATGGGAGTCAATTATCAGTGTAAGTGTTACCTCTTCTTCGTCTTCTTTTTACTTCTTTATCTACTCTTCTTTTTTTCCTTCTCTCTCCTCCTCATCAACTTATTGTTATTTTTACTTTATTTCTTCATTGTTTCTTTTCTTCTTATTTATATTCTTCTACTCATGTTTCTTTCTTCCTACTCTTCTTCGTCCTTCTTTTCCCGTACTCTTCTTTTTCTTCCCACTTGTCACCTCCCTTTCAATTTTTTCATCATCTTATTGTTATTTTATTTTATTTTTTCATTGCTTCTGTTCTTCTTCCTTATTCTTATACTCGTTTTTTTTCTTCCTACTCCTCTTCTTCGACCTCCTTCTTTTTCTCGTCCTCTTCCTCTTTTTCTTTCCACTTCTCACCTCTCTTTCAATTTTCCTATCTCTTTCTCCTCTTTCTTTCTTCATTAACTCTTTCCACTCTCCTCTTTCACCTCCATCATCTCTCCTACATCACCAACTGTACACCTCTACAATCCACCACCAGCCTCCACACACCAATCTTCCCACCTCCTTTCCCCCTTCTCCATTCACCCATCCACCCACCCACCCGTCCCCTCCACCCCTGCCTCCTCCAGTCCCAGCAGCCACACAACCAAGACATCACGTCCTCCCAAAGTCAGAGGTTTACTGTGTCCACATCACAGTTTAGACACTTGTAGATTGAAGCTGAAAAGAGGAGCAAAGTGAGTATTTGCCAACACCATAGCCACTCAGGCCACTCACACAACACACACACGTACTGACTAACTGATTCTCTCTCTCTCTCTCTCTCTCTCTCTCTCTCTCTCTCTCTCTCTCTCTCTCTCTCTCTCTCTCTCTCTCTCTCTCTCTCTCTCTCTCATGTAATTCAGATGAAGGCGGGCACCCCTTCTGTTACCCACTAGTGTCGCCCGGGAATGAAATAGCTTCCACCACAGGATCACAGTGAACACCTCCTCTGAATGCCTATGGTAGACCTGGCCTCCTCTTGGGGTGTTTGGTTACATTTAGCTCCTTGACTTGTAGCGGATGCCTTTGTTCTGACCAGCAGCTCTGTTACTGAGGTATAGGTATCGGTCAGTGGTTGAGTGATATGCCAGACTCACTTTGACTTTCTCCTGTGCTTTCCCTAATTGTTAATCTGATGCTATACTCTCTTTAACTTTCTCCTATGTCTTCTCTCCATGTTATTCTGATATGCTGTGAGTCTATGAGGGTTCGTAAGGAGGTTGTTAGCGAATCAGAGGACTTAAGGTTGAGAGAAAATTTAACCCTTTACCTGTATATGCCACAATTCACGACACAAACCACAATGCACAAATCTTTATCAGCATCTACGAGAAAGAATAGAGATTAGAAGAATAGGTTTTGGAATTTCTAGTCATTACAGTGTCTAGCGGTGACTGTAGATTAAAAAAGAGATGTCTCAGAATGGCCAGTGATTACGAAAGATGTGCCAAATAGTAGTGGAAGTGAGTGGAAGTTCGCTCAGAAATTTACTGGACTTGTGAATACGACTGCACATGTTCTCCTCTCCAAGGGTGTTCGTAGCTGTGTTGGAAGTCACGAGGCCCCTTTTAATGTACGCGAGTTGGTTTCTTAATTAATTATGTTGGCACTGGATAAGAGAGAGAGAAAGTTGACTACTAATTACAAAAGGAACTCCCGAACTTATGTACTTACCATCTCATCACTTGTGTGGAAACTAGATGAGAGAGAGAGAGAGAGAGAGAGAGAGAGAGAGAGAGAGAGAGAGAGAGAGAGAGAGAGAGAGAGAGAGGATTAACCAATTTGGCAAAGTAGTACTTAGATTTTTTCCTAATGATGAGAGAAGTGAATCTAAATGAAAAAAAAAAGTCTTGAGAAACATTAAGTGATATTGACTGATAGGGAAACTTGAATAATGCTACTTCCTCCACCACCACCACCACCACCACCACCACCACCACCACTAGTCACAACAACAACAATAATGATAAATAACGGCGAAAGTTAGTTCCCACTCATTAGATCTTCAGACAATGAAAACACCAGGAAAAAAAACAATAATGACGGTATACTGTGAAAGTGAGAGTGGGAGGAGGAGGAGGAGGAGGAGATGGGAGATGGTGGAGATGGGAGGTATAGTTAATGGAGATATGAGAAGGTAACATAAAAGAGAGAGAGAGAGAGAGAGAGAGAGAGAGAGAGAGAGAGAGAGAGAGAGAGAGAGAGAGAGAGAGAGATAATAACATCCATATGCATATTAGGGAGTGACGGTGAGTGGGAGGGAGAGGAAAGGAGAGTGACACTTGATGAGAAGGAGGAGGAGGAGGAGGAGGAGGAGGAGGAGGGAGAGTTCTTATATATCATGGAGGTAGACAGGTCCTTTGAGTTGCTCCTCCCTTCTTCTCACCTCCTCTCTCCCTCTCCCTTTCCCATCCTCTCTCTCTCTCTCTCTCTCTCTCTCTCTCTCTCTCTCTCTCTCTCTCTCTCTCTCTCTCTCTCTCTCTCTCTCTCCTTCCTTCCCTTGGTACATCTACACTCCCTCGTCTCCCGGCCTGTCTATTCTCTTTTTTCTCCGTCTGGCAAACATAGATCACCACCTCTCTCTCTCTCTCTCTCTCTCTCTCTCTCTCTCTCTCTCTCTCTCTCTCTCTCTCTCTCTCTCTCTCTCTCTCTCTCTCTCGCTCGCATATCTGCACACACACACACATCAGTCCACTTCTGTGTTGTCTTAGTGCTCTTAAATCCACCCAGGCGTTCAACATTTACTCATTCTAACGTGGTTCTCATAACTTCTTTGTATCTCTCTCTCTCTCTCTCTCTCTCTCTCTCTCTCTCTCTCTCTCTCTCTCTCTCTCTCTCTCTCTCTCTCTCTCTCTCTCTCTCTCTCTCTCGTTTACTCAGTCATGCTCTCAGTCAGTCCGGTAATGTGTCCACTCTTTCGGTCATCAGTTGTCAGTCATGTAGGTCGGTCAGTTAGTTATTGAGTTGTTTAATTGTTTATACAGTTATGGAGTCTGTTGCTGAGTACTGTTCAGTGTCTTGTGTTTTAGTTTGTCAGGCACTTGTCGGTCATTCAGTCCATCAGTCACTCAGTTGTTTGTTCAGTCAGTCTGCTTCTGTCTCTTTCTCTCATCTTTTCAGTCATGATGACAGTCGCTCTTTCCTTCGTTCAGGCACTCAGTCATTCGGTCAGTCAGTCATTCAGCCTCTCAGTCAGTCAGTCAGTCATTCAACCTCTCAGTCAGTCAGTCAGTCAGTCAGTCAGTCAGTTAGTCATTTAACCTCTCAGTCACTCAGCCAATCAGTCGTTCAGCATCCCGAATAATCACCCTCCCAGACACCCAATCATCGAGTCACAAACTCAGTCACGCAGACACAAGCGCTGTGAATCACTCATTTACTCATTAACATAAGACTGAGTTAGCGAGCGAGTTCTAATTAGAGTGAGCGAGAGGAAGAGAAAGGCCGAGACATAGACAGGGAGGGAGGGAGGGAGGAGAACGCATAGGATGTGCTAATATAAACACAAGCTGGAGGTCAAGGTGAAGAGAAGAAAGGGAACGGAGGGAAGAAGCAATGAGGTGTGTAAGGCAGGCAGGCAAAAAGGTAGCCATGAACGGAGAAGAATGGAGGGAAGCAGGCCACGGAGACACTTGGCTGGGGAAAGGAAGAGGAAGGTTATGGGGAAAAAATTGTTAAGAAAAGTAAATATCTAAATGCAGTTGTGTTTAATTGTCTCTTTTCTCCCACGCAGGTATGTGAGCCTTGAAACGGAGAGAGGAAAGAGAGAAAGAGAGAGAGGGAGATACATACGAAGCTACAGTACTGGTAAGAGTAGTAATAGTAGTAATATTAGTAGTTCTCTGTGGTAAGATAAAAAAAAAAAGCAGTAATAAACAAGATTCCTCCCCACCCGCCTCACCCTGTGCATCGTGGAAGGAGGAAACAGTAACAAGAAAGGGAAAAAAAATGTTACTGGAAGAGGACAGGGAAATACCGCATTAAAAAAGGAGTGGAAAGGAATGAAAAAACAAAAACAAATGAAAGTAAAAAGAACGACGTGAGTGAAACTTAAAAAAGGAATAAGAGAGGTGAGAGGTCTTGTAATCACCCCAATTGGTATTTCCTCCTCCTCCTCCTCCTCCTCCTCCTTGTGTGTGTGTGTGTGCTGAGCAAGTTAACTTTTCCCATCTTCACCTCTTAATATTCTTACTCTGAGTGGAATGTGTTTCTAAGAATCCCTCCTCCTCCTCCTCCTCCTCTTCTTTTTTTTTTTCTTTTTCCTCCTCTTCCTCCTCCTCCTTCTCCTCCTCCTCCTCCTCCTCCTCCTCCTCCTCCTCCTCCTCCTCCTCCTCCTCCTCCTCCTCCTCTCCATGAAAACTGTTTAGCACACAAGTCAAATAATAGATGTTTTGTTCCTCTTCATCCAACAAACAGTCTTGTCTTATGATCTTCGGCGTCTCTCTCTCTGTGTGCCCGCCTTCTGGTCTCCTTTGTAATACCAACACCAATACTAATACTAATACTCGTGCTGTTGATAATACCTATACTATGTAATTATATTTCGCCAGGAGGTATAAGAAGCTTAATACAAAAACAGTTAGCAGAGAGAGATAATGTATGCAAATTATAGTGACAAAAGAGAGGAAAAAAAGATAAGTAATACATTGGAGGATAGAAATGGTGATGGTGATTGTGGTGATGGTGATGATGATGGGAGTGATTACTGAGAAGACGGAGGAGGAGGAAGGGGTGAAAGTTATATCAGTAATGGTGACTAAATAAGGCTAATTGACCCTGAGGAGGGGGAAAAGGAAGAGGAGGAGGAGGAGGAGGAAAAAAAAGGGAAGAAGAGATGTGGTATGGAAGCAAGTACACAAGGAAAGGAAGGAGTAAAGAAGGGAAGAAAGAAAACAAATTAGAGAGGAGAGAAAACGAACTAAGGAAAGGAGAGAAAAGCAAGAAAAGAGAATAAAGAAAGAGACCACGTAGAGGAGGAAGTGAGGAGAGAAGAAAGAAGGAAAGGGAGAGAGGAAGGAAAGAGGGCATAAGGAAACGAACTAAGGAAGAAAGAATAAAAGAAAGAAGGGAGGTGGGAAGGAAGAAAGGAAGAAACGCAGTCCAGTCTGTGTTTACATCTCGTATTGTTTATGTTTCCACTCTTTCTCTCTCTCACCAGCTGCCTAATGGAGGGTGGAGGTGGAGGGAGGGGAGAGGGAGGCAGGGAGTGGAAGGGAGAGAAAGTGGAGAAGGAGAGTGGGAAGAGGAGACAGGGGAAGGAAGACGAATATACTGATAGAGAGAAGGGAGGGAATGAAGATAAAGAAGAGAAAACAAACTGGGGAAAAGTTTTGAGAAAGAAGAGAAGGTGGGGAGATTAAAAGAGTGGGAGGAATAGAAGGAAAGGACGATAGGAAACAGATGCTTTGGTTAAAGGAAGGAAGGAAGGAATAATTAATAGTAAGTTGTGTTTCCTTTCTACTTCCTTTATCTCCTTCATTTCTTTCTCTTCTTCCTTTCAAATTTCCTTGCCGGCCTTGTTTTCCTTTTCTTTTTTTTTTCCTTCCCTCCAATTTTTTTGGATTTTTCTTCCTTTCCATCCTTCCATTTAAATAGTTTTTGTTCCTCTTCCCCATTTTTCTTCATTTTGGATTTCTTTTCTTGCGTTTTCCTCTTCCATCCTTTTCTCTCTCTCTCTCTCTCTCTCTCTCTCTCTCTCTCTCTCTCTCTCTCTCTCTCTCTCTCTCTCTCTCTCTCTCTCTCTCTCTCTCTCTCTTCTTCCTTTCATTCCTCTTCCAATTTTTTTTTTCTCTTTCCCTCCTCGTGTGTGTGTGTGTGTGTGTGTGTGTGTGTGTGTGTGTGTGTGTGTGTGTGTGTGTGTGTGTGTGTCCTTATCGCGTAATAGGTTTTTATTTTCTTTACTAATGTTGTTTGTGTAACTGTTGCCAAATATTCTTTTTTCTTCTTTTCTTTTGTTCCTCTTTTGTTTCCGTATCGAAGGTTTGCATGTCACTCCTCGCGTATTGTTTTATTTCCTCCTCCTCCTCCTCCTCCTCCTCCTCCTCCTCCTCCTCCTCCTCCTCCTCCTCCTCCTCCTGCACATTCCTTTCTACTTTTATTTTCAGTTATATTATTTGTGCACCATTCACCCAAGCACTCTTCTACTACTACTACTACTACTATTACTACTACTACTACTATTACTACTACTACCACAGCAATAGTAATAATGGTAACACGTAATCCCCGCAGAACCGTCCAGTCTTCCTCGTTATAATTTCAGCGGTGGAAGCCCCAGACACCATCAGTGGGAAACAAGAACAAAGATCTTTCAGTAGTGAGTTAGTCATTGGGCTCTGACACACATACACACACACTTTATAATGCCCCT
>NC_087157.1:13377500-13380000 GCF_035594125.1 Scylla paramamosain | reverse complement strand
CTCCAGTGCTTCCCTCGTCTTGTTGGGCCCCGAGACTTGTAGTATTTATGAGAGAGATTGCCTTGGAGACTAACACCAATATCACTGTACGGAGGAAAGCGAGTCTATGTCTGAGAATCTGTATTATTGTAGTGCTGGATCGATCATATTATCTTAATCTAATATATTTCGTTCATTTAGTGAGAGTGACATCGGTGTTCATTATCTTGACCTAGTATATTTCAAGTACTTAGTGAAAGTGACGTTGGTGAAAAGGAAATGAGGTTAGCGGAGAAATTACGATGTTTACTCATACGTAGAGCACCGTTTGTCACTGCCAGGTAAGCAAGCCTCATGTACACCTGCCCCACACCTGCCAGTATGCATGACACAGGATACAGGCGTGACTTACCGAGGTGTCGTATTTCTAAGGACGTCATCAACCAAGACTAGTCAATCATCTCGTATCATCGACACTTGGATGGAATAAGACGCTGTCATCCCGCCACAGTGACGTTATTGGCACTTCTTGAGAGAGTGAAACCCAGAGATGTCTTTACCTGATCGTATTTCACTAATTTTTATGTACAGGAGTAGACTCATGTGGTCCTGTCTCATTCACTCTTTCCTTAAATTGATACACTCCTTGCCTTTACCACTTAAACTAATACAGATATTATTTCTACGAGGAAACTTTTTTCTTTTCTCTCTCCATATACATACACCAGTGATATTCAAACACCTCCTTTTTTCTTAACTTTTCATGTGTGATCTGAAATGTCCAGCTTTCCTTGCAGTGGTAGATGTTTCCAATTTAGTGTGTGTGTGTGTGTGTGTGTGTGTGTGTGTGTGTGTGTGTGTTTGCGAAATATTTAGCTTCTCTTGTCCTTGCAGTAGCAGATCGTTTCTATTTGATGTGTGTGTGTGTGTGTGTGTGTGTGTGTGTGTGTGTGAGGCCGTGAAGGGCGCTCACGGGCTGCTTTCACGGGCTGTACCACCAAGGTCTCTGCCATGATGCCCTCAGGCCGTCTCTCTGTCTCTTTCTCTCTGTCTCTTTCTCCCTCTCCCTCTCCCTCTCTCCAGTCCTCTCGCCCAGACCACACCCAGTCCTTATCTAGACATCTCTCTCTCTCTCTCTCTCTCTCTCTCTCTCTCTCTCTCTCTCTCTCTCTCTCTCTCTCTCTCTCTCTCTCTCTCTCTCTCTCTCTCTCTCTCTCTCTCTCGTCAGAGCGTCGCCCCCTGCACTGCCTGACCTAACTTAGCTTGATATATACGTGTGGCGGCGACACGAATGGCAGTATTGAGTAAACAAGAAGAAAGACTGGATGCTGAGAGAGAGAGAGAGAGAGAGAGAGAGAGAGAGAGAGAGAGAGAGAGAGAGAGAGAGAGAGAGATTCATGTCAAACTAATGAGATGGACAGGGAAGGAGTGACATTCGTGCTGTGAGTCAGTAAAGAGGGAGAAAGTAGAGAGAGAGAGAGAGAGAGAGAGAGAGAGAGAGAGAGAGAGAGAGAGAGAGAGAGAGAGAGAGAGAGAGAGAGAGAGAGAGAGAGAGAATTGGAAAAGTATCCATTATTTTACTTCTCATGCCGGTAAGAAAAAAGTAAATTAGTTCATGTGTTGAAAATTTTATCTTATTTTACGTGCAGAGAATGATTCAGTGACGAGGAGTGAAAATGCAGACTCATAATGAAAAATAGAAAGGACTGTGATAAAAGATGTAGACTTGTAATATGAATATAGCTTAGGTTGAAAAATGAAAGGCACTGTGATAAAAAGAAAGGTATAGACTTATGATATGAATTGGAATAATCAATGAGAAATCGCAAAATTTGTTATATAGGTAAATGGAAAAGCTTGTAAATAAAATGCCAAGGCTTGTTATTGAGATAGGAAGACTTATATTTAAAACTGGAAGATGTGAAAAAAAACAACAACTTAAGCTTGTGATAAAGATGGGAAGGGGAACGACAGACAAAAAAGTTGGAGACAGGGATGGAATAAAGATTGCTTTTAAAAATAATGTGGCAGAAATATTCATGATGTTAAAAAGATTTGTGACAGTTAATTTATGTTCCATGAATATATATATATATATATATATATATATATATATATATATATATATATATATATATATATATATATATATATATATATATATATATATATATATATGCAATATTTTTAAGAAACATTTTTTTTTCTTTTTTGCTGGAATGACTTATAATGGACAACCAATAGTGACGAATAAAAAGTATTTCAAGAACGTTTTAATCCTGCATTGAAATAACTATAGAAGATAATAATGGCGATGATATAGAAGATAACAAAGAAGACAGATACTGTACTTACGTAGAAGATAATAATAATGATAATAGAAAATAATACGTAATATAATAACGCTGCTATAAAAAAAGATAATAAAGATAGATATATGGAAAATAATAACAATATAAAAAATGCGAGTATATAATGAACATGTAAAGAACCTTAATGTAATCAGGACAGGTGGACAAAA
>NC_087157.1:13367500-13372500 GCF_035594125.1 Scylla paramamosain | reverse complement strand
GGGAGAGGAAGGGCGGTGACACACACACACACACACACACACACACACACACACACACACACACACACACACACACACACACACACACACACACACACACACACACACACACACACACGAACAGACTCAAGATTATTTATTATGCAAGTCTGAAAGAGAGAGAGAGAGAGAGAGAGAGAGAGAGAGAGAGAGAGAGAGAGAGAGAGAGAGAGAGAGAGAGAGAGAGAGATGGACGGTAGGAAGAAAGACAGGTACATATATAGACTAACAAACAGACAGACAGACAGACAGGCAGGCAGGCAGACAGACATACAGACAGACAGACAGATAGGTGTAGGGATTGGCAGTCACGTTGGGGGGTGTGGGCGTGTGCGGGCGCGCCTTGGATTGTTAGGGCAGCACAGGATGTGGTGAAGGGCGGCGGTAGCATCACCATCATCACCATCACTGTAATAACTGGCCTCACCACCACCATCACCATCACTGGGGCGATGAAGATTATTAACATTCCAGGCAGCAGGAAAAACACCCATAAAACCACCACCACCACCACCACCACCACCAACAACAACAACAACAACAACAACAACAATTACAATACCACTACCATCATCAACACCACCACTGCCATTATATAAAAAAAAATAGCAATAATAATAATAAGAAAAAGAGGAAGAAGAACAATAAATCACTAAAAAGAACAAGAGCAACAGCAACAGCAACGTCAACAACCAAACTCACAACCACACCAACAATCACAATTTCACATCTAACACACACACACACACACACACACACACACACACACACACACACACACACACACACACACACACACACACACACACACACACACACACACACACACACACACATGTATATTTATTTTTTTTTACGCTATTCCCATTATTCTCCCCTTTACTTTTTTTCTTCTTTTTTTTCTCTCCCCCAATGACGCAACACACTGCTCGAGTCTCGCCTCCTTCAACTTCTGTTTACGTCGAAAACTTTCACCCTCAGAATGTCTCTCTCTCGCACTGGTATTAATCTCCCCCACTTTCCTTCCCAATAGTCCTCTTTTCCACCTTCTTCCACCCCTAACATAGCACCACCACACACTACACCTCATCCTCCACTACTCCCAACATTCACTCGCACTGGTATTTCTCCCCCTCTTCTCTCCCCAGTTCTCTCATTCTCCACTTCTTCCACTTATAACATAACACCAAAATTCCACCTCCACTCAGAACACTCTCACCAATAGCTTCTCACCATTACTACTCTTACTACTACTACTACTACTACTACTACTACTACTACTACTACTACTACTACTACTACTACTACTACTACTACTACTACTACTTCTACTACTACTACTACTACTACTTCTACTACTACTACTACTACTACTACTACTACTACTACTACTACTACTACTACTTTTGCTTCATTCTCCACTCTCACTTACCTTATTTCTCACCACTTCTTCCTCCTCCTCCTCCTCCTCCTCCTCCTCCTCCTCCTCCACACTCCACTATCTCCCCCCCAGCCTCCATCCACCACCATCAGGTATTAACACATAAAGGAGGTGGAGTTAAGTGGAGTGTTGTGTGGAATTCAAAGGTCTGTGATGATAAAAAAAAAGGTGTTCCTGTGTTGTTTTGAATGTTATTTTGTATTGAAACACACACACACACACACACACACACACACACACACACACACACACACACACACACACACACACACACACACACACACACACACACACACACACACACACACACACACACACACACACACACACACTCTCTCTCTCTCTCTCTCTCTCTCTCTCTCTCTCTCTCTCTCTCTCTCTCTCTCTCTCTCTCTCTCTCTCTCTCTCTCTCTCTCTCTCTCTCTCTCACCTGTGTATGGGTGTTGCCTCTCCCTCCAGGTGTAAGTGTCTGTTTACCGCCCCGTACTTCCTCCTCCTCCTCCTCCTCCTCCTCCTCCTCCTCCTCCTCCTCCTTTACCTCCACCTCACCCTCATCATTTTCCTCCTTCTCTTCCTTATTTTATTCATTCATTCTTTTTGTATGTTTTCTTTTGCATACTCTGTCTCTCTCTCTCTCTCTCTCTCTCTCTCTCTCTCTCTCTCTCTCTCTCTCTCTCTCTCTCTCTCTCTCTCTCTCTCTCTCTCTCTCTCTCTCTCTCTCTCTCTCTCTCTCTCTCTCTCTCTCTCTCGTGTCCGCCAAATGCCAACAATGCCAAACACTTTCATTGACATTTTTACAATTGCCATCACGTCCTTTCAGCTTTTGTCATTCACTATTCATGTCCTCATTTCTCCTCGCATTTTCCTCCATTCATAATCTTCCCAATCTTCCTCACTCTCATTTATTTGTTCCTTCCTGAAAGCATCTTGTCACCTCTATCATGTTTGTGCATTGCGTTTATTCTTCCTCTCATCATTATTCTCCACCTCCGTCGTCTCCGTTTTCCTCCTCCTCCACCTCGTCTTCCTCCTCCTCCTCTTCTTATTCTTATCCACCCCACTTCGTCTCTCTCCATAAATGGCGTGGTATTTAAGTTTGGTTGGGCACAGGAAATTTTAGAGGGTGTCCGGGTGTGTGTGTGTGTGTGTGTGTGTGTGTGTGTGTGTGTGTGTGTGTGTGTGTGTGTGTGTGTGTGTGTGTGTGTGTTCGCCCTTGGGAACATCCGGCTGTAGGAGGATCGGATAATGTGAGATTTAGCCGGATTCGGATGTTAATTCAATGATTAGTGCATTTGTTCGTCAGTTGTGTCTATTATACCTCTCTCTCTCTCTCTCTCTCTCTCTCTCTCTCTCTCTCTCTCTCTCTCTCTCTCTCTCTCTCTCTCTCTCTCTCTCTCTCTCTCTCTCTCTCTCTCTCTCTCTCTCTCTCTTCTGAACATAATGAAGTAAATTGTCAAGACAGGTTTTGACGTGTTTTGTTTTTGTTTTTATTTTGTAATGACTTGTGGGGTTGAGGTGTGCGTCTTCCGCAGGTGTGTGTGAGGCAGGTGAGGTCATGTGTGTTGTCTTATAGGTGTGTAGTGACTGGAAGAGACAGGTGTGTTTGAATGGAAGGTTGTGTGTGTGTGTGTGTGTGTGTGTGTGTGTGTGTGTGTGTGTGGTAGTGTCCAGATGGCGTCCATATGTAGGGAATGCATCAAAGTCAGCAACCATGTGTGTGTGTGTGTGTGTGTGTGTGTGTGTGTGTGTGGTGACCCGCAGCTGAGTATCGTAACACAGTGGTGAAACGCAGTGAGGCCGTGGTCTGGTGTACCCGCAGAGGCACCGGGAGGGTCTGCGTGTGTCTGGCGAGGGGTAGTGGTGGTGGTGGTGGAGACAGGACTTACAGGAGTGAATAGGAATGAAAATGAGTAGTGGAAGAGACGCGACTATAGGAAACGTGACAGATACAAGAACATTAGTGGATAGGATTAAATAGGACTTGTGGGAGAGATAGAACTATAGGGAACGGTGCAGTTATAAGCATAGGAGTGAAGAGGAGTAAATAGAGTCGTAGAAATTAGCGGAGTGAGATGGAAATAGAAGGAATGAGTGTTTCAAGTTAATGTGAAAGAGCAATGAGGTCATATATAGGTAAAGAAAGACAAAGTGAAAACAATAATAGAGATAGGGAGGGGTGGAGGAGAAACGGACACAGTAGTAATAATGATACAAATATAGCAACATGATTAAACCAAGGTGAAGTAGTTAAGGTGGAAATAAAAATGGAAGCAGAAGTAAAGGAGGTGAAGAGAGAGAGAGTGTGTGTGTGGACAAGGTGAGAGGTGAAGCAGGTGTGGTGAGAATATAGACAGAAGCAGGAATGAGTGTGAACGAGAAAACAGAAGCGGAGAAGTTCCCAAGAAAACATAGGCAGAAGCAGAAGTGAGTGTGGAAAGCATAACAGTGGCAAAGTCGTGTGAAAATCTAGACGGGAGAAGTGTGAACAAGAAAACAGAGGCGAAGTTTCCGCGAAAGTGTATAAGGAAGTAGAAGTGAAGGCGAACGCGGCAGTAGGTGTGGTCGAGGAAGTTCTTGTGAGAGTAAAGGCAGAGGCATAAGAGTGAATGAATAGCTTGAGGAGGCAGCAGTGAAGGCGGACGCAATATTAGCGGTGTAGTAGGTTGTAGGGGCGTGGCGTGGTGAGCCTTGCGTCAGTTTGCAAACCACACTTTATTCCTCGCACCGTCAGCCTACACTTCCCGCCACTCCCATCACTACACATTTTTTCTTCTTATGACCTGTTTTGCTTGTGTCGCTTCTTAGGTCGTCCACTCCTTCTGTTGTCTCTTGCAGTTCTCCCTTTTCATTATTTCATTATTGTATAGGCATTACCTGGCCTGAAAAAAAAAAAAATAAATAAATAAAACGGCGCCCCTGGAGGAGAGACGGTTCCCTCGTGGGGTGGAATGTTGTGTTTTTGTGTTTATGGAGCTGGAACTTTAACGAGCCTCGTCCTGCCGGTTCCTCGCAGCATTCCAGACCGCCGCGCCATTCCTGGAATTGTCAATTTGGTCCGTGAAGCGTCCAGCCAGCGCTTCCCAAACCCCAACAGGCAGGCAGCGTGGCGGCGGTGGACATACCGAGTCACCTCTGCTGGAGTGACTCGAGGGAGCATTGAGTCTTGGCCACGGGAGTCTTCGATATCAGGCTGAGTGAAAGTGTGTGAAGCCTTGCGTCTCAGCTTTACTCCTCCTGCTCCTCCTCCACGCTGCCGAGCCATCGTGACGCAACCTCCTCCTCCTCCTCCTCCTCCTCCTCCTCTTCCTCCTCCTCGGCGGTATCTGCGGCAGTGGTGATCTGCGAAGACAATAGATGCCAGTGAAAGGTTTTGAATGTTGATGATGTGATGTTTGCGGTGCGTGATGGCGGCGGTGAAGGAGGGCGGTGCTGCAGGTGGTGGTGGTGGTGGTGGTGGTGGTGGTGGATACTGCGTTCACTGCGCTCGAATAATTCACGTATTTTTTTTTTTTTTATGCCT
>NC_087157.1:13352500-13360000 GCF_035594125.1 Scylla paramamosain | reverse complement strand
AAGAGAGTGTAGAGGAGGTGGAGGAAGAAGAAGAGGAGGAAGAGGACGAGAACTTGAAATGAGGAGGATTTATAGTAGAAGTTTGGAGAAGATGGAGGAATAAGAGTGGGAGGAGGAGGAGGAGGAGGAGGAGGAAGAGGAAGAGGAAGAAGAAAAAGAAAAGGAGGAGGAAGAGGAGGAGGAGGAGGAGGAGGAGGATGCAGGTGTGAGGTGGTTGCACACCTAGCCGTGGATTACTACCTGATCCCTGTTAAATCTCTCTCTCTCTCTCTCTCTCTCTCTCTCTCTCTCTCTCTCTCTCTCTCTCTCTCTCTCTCTCTCTCTCTCTCTCTCTCTCTCTCTCTCTCTCTCTCTCTCTCTCTCTCTCTGCCCTACTGTACCCATTTTTACTTAATTTTTTTCCTCTCTCGTACTGAATTCCTTACATTTCCTCCCCCTTTCCTCCTCCCTCGCCTAATTTTTCTCTTGGCTTTTCCTCCTCACACCTCCTCGCTTCTTTTTTTTTTATTTTCTCCTCCACTCTTTCTTATTCTCTTTTGTTTTTTTATCCTTCCTTATTCAACAGCGATGATTGATTTTCCTCCTTCTCCTCCTCCTCCTTCTCCTCCTCCTCCTCCTCCTCCTCCTCCTCCTCCTCCTCCTCCTCCTCCTCCTCCTCCTCCTCCTCCTCCTCCTCCTCCTCCTCCTCTAGTACCCTTCACCTTGGCCTTCCTCTCTTTCCTCCCTTCCCTCCGGCTCCTCCCCTGCATCCATCTACATCATTCGCTTCTCCACTGGTACCTCTTCACACACACACACACACACACACACACACACACACACACACACACACACACACACACACACACACACACACACACAGATAGATAGACAATAAGAGAAATCGACCTAAAAGCGAATTAACATCACACAGAAATTTGAGAGAATGACATTTTGTTTTGAAGATACATACAAGAACACACACACACACACACACACACACACACACACACACACACACACACACACACACACACACACACACACACACACACACATATGCTGACTAATGCTGAGATAAGCCCGTGATTGACATGGCAGCGAGAGAGACAAGAATAAAGAGATCATAGTAAATTCAGAAGAAATCGAGACGTTGGAGAAATAATGATGAGAGAGAGAGAGAGAGAGAGAGAGAGAGAGAGAGAGAGAGAGAGAGAGAGAGAGATGGACGGCTCAGAGTGGAAGGAAGACAAACGTTGAGTATTTCATGTCAGGAAAAGTGGATTTGAAAGTGGAGTTTGAATTGTGGAGAGGCGAGGTGAGGTAAGGTGAGGTGAGGTTAGTGGTGGTAGGGAAAAAAAGATTAAAGTAAAATAAAATTGTATTTGTATGACATTCTGTTCTGGTAATAATGTGCTTTCTGTCTGCCTACCTGTCTAGGTAATAAGTTGTCTGTCTGCCTCTCTCTCTCTCTCTCTCTCTCTCTCTCTCTCTCTCTCTCTCTCTCTCTCTCTCTCTCTCTCTCTCTCTCTCTCTCTCTCTCTCTCTCTCTCTCTCTCTCTCTCTCTCTCTCTCTCTCTCTCTCATCATCATCATCATCATCATCATCATCATCACATTCTTCTCTCCTCCTCCTCTTACATTGAACAGCCCTTCTCATCACAAACAACCTCACAAGAAGCAACAAACCAACCAGTAGTAGTTCTTCTTTTGTGTTCCTTTACGCGCACCTGATGGAGTTGGGCGCAGGTGAGTTACGGCAGCGGTAGGTAATGAGCGTGCCTCGGGGTGGAGGAGGAGGTGGAGAGCCCAAGGGGGACGTGGAGTAATGAGCAGGTGCTGGGCCAGGTGTCCGGGGTGGCAAGGTGGTGGTGGTGGTGGTGAGGAAGGCGGATGGTGGGATGGGTTGGGTAGTGGGATGCTGTGTATTGTCTGTGTGTTAAGCTGTGTCTCTGTATTGCAGTGTTGGTGGGTTTATGAGGTGGTCTAATGAGGATATGAATGACTGATGGCTTTTCGTAAGGATGGATGACTGAACGACCGACTGGATAAATGATAAATAAATGATAACAAGTGGATAGACGACTGAAGCTGACTGACTGACTGACCGGATAAATGGATGTTCGTAAAAGCGAATGACCGACTGATTGACTGGCTAACTGAGTGACTTTTCCGGCTGAAGTGAATGGCTGACTCTTCTGGCTTAAGACGTGAATGACTGAGGGCTGCTCGTAAAAGTGACTGAATGACTGACTGAGTGGTTAAATGACTGTTCGTAAAGGTGAATGACAGACTAGCTTACTGGCTAACTGAATGACTTACTGATAGACATTGCCTAATCTTGGCTGTCTGGACGCCTAACAGTATGCAGGGGGGTGGCTGGTTGATGAGTGGCTGATGACTGGCTCTGTATACTAAGAGAGGGTGTGGCTGCCTGTATAGGAACGTGTTATTGGCTAGCAAGGTGGCTGTGCAGTATACTAACAGAGGGTGTGGCTGCCTGTGTAGAGCTGCACTGCTGGAGAGAATAAAGTGTGGGAAAATAGATTGACAGAAATGCCTTTTAAATAGATATCCAAACACTGCAGGAGTGAATGAAGAGAGAAATAAATATAGATACCGACTATTAAACATTATAGTTGGACTGCAGGAGATAATTAAGTGGGAATAGATAGACAAGAATGTGTACCTTTAGAATAGATACCCACACATTAGGAAACTCTTAAAAGTGGAGAAACTGAAACTAATTATGCCCTACAACATCTGAAGTCAAACTGCAGAAGAAAATGAAGTGGAAAATAGACAGAGACATCTTTTAAAACATACAAACCCATCACAGAACTTTAGAACTGAAAATATGAAACTAACTCCTCTGCATTTTTTTTTTTTTTTACTGTACTGCGTATGGACTGGTATCTTCAGCTGGTTTATTTCACATGTCTTTTTCGTATCCCTTGGTCAGTGGCCCTCTTATATATATATATATATATATATATATATATATATATATATATATATATATATATATATATATATATATATATATATATAAGCATCTAAAACGTTAAAACGTGCAAATCCAAACCGTAAACTTGCTACACCCCGCAGAAAAGGGTTGAGAGGAGCCAAAAGCAACGAACTGATGATGAGAAGAGTGAGTGAGTGAGTGGCTGTGAAGTTGAAGGCTGCGGCGAGGCGGACGATGAGGTAACCAGGAATATGTTGAATATGTTATGTGGAGGAACAGTTGTACGTAAGTGTGTCCTGCGGGAAGAGACAAGAGGTGCATTCACCCTTGTGTGTGTGTGTGTGTGTGTGTGTGTGTGTGTGTGTGTGGTTATTGGTTTGTCAGATTTGTCATTAGTAAGTTTGATTTTTCTCTTTGATAGATTCAGAATATTGTGATTAAGAATTAGGTTAGATATAAAAAAAATCAGTGTAGCTTTAGAAAATATTTGTATGCTGTGGTCAGTAAAACTGTCTTTATCTATCTATCTATCAATCTATCTATCGGTCTGTCTACCTATCTATAACAAAATGTCTGTGTGTCTATGTATCCATCTCTGTACCTACCTACTTACCTAACTAACTAACTTTCCGTGTGTGTGTGTGTGTGTGTGTGTGTGTGTGTGTGTGTGTTTATGCTTGCGTGCTAATGTGTGCGTGTATGCCTGAGTGCTTATGTGTGTTCGCTAATACAACACACAACTGTTACTCGATACCTAAGTGTTGATCTTTCCTTCCTTCAGGATCGTCAGCTACAAGCAGCGGCGGCGGCGACCCGTGACTCAGGTAAGGTTCAGCGCCCCGTTACCTCTCGCAGCTCCATCGGGAAGAGGATTATTCGCGACTTGCTTATTCACGGCGGGACTTTGGCAGGCTCCGTTTTCTCCCCTTCCCTGCCTTGCTCAGCTCTGAGAGGTTTGGGGTTTGTACGCTTGACAGGCACCGTTTTCTCTCTCCTTTCCTAACCTTGTTCGGTCTTGTTCTGGGAAGGAAGGGAAGATTTGGGGATTTGTACACCATAGGAACGGTTTTCTTTCCTTCCCTCAGTCTTGCTCAGAGAAGCCAGGGTAGTTTTATTGGGGTTTGTGTGCTCGACAGGGACAGTTTTCCCTCTCCTTCCCAAACATTGTCCAGTCTTGCTCAGGGAAGCCAGGGAAGTTTTTTTGGGTTTGTGTTCGACAGGGACAGTTTTCCCTCTCCTTCCCTCACCTTATTCAGTCTTAGCTCAGTTCAAGGAAGGGGGGAAAGTTTAGAGGCTCTGTAATTTCGTATGCATTGAGACCTTTGGGAACTTGTGACCTTTGCTTTGCCTGAGCTTGTGATGTTTATCTGTTTGTAGTTTTTTTTTTTTTTTTTTACGTGATTGAGTTTAGTTTGTTATGTTTCGTTTATTGAAATCATATGATCGTACTTTTACTTAGATTTATGTGTATGTTGTTTACACGTGCCACCTCCTCTGGTAATGTATTCCATTCAGCTATTACTTTACTTGGAAAGATTGTATTTTTACACATTCTTCTCTCCTCTTATTCTGTTATTTTTTGTTGTGTCATGATGTGAGGCGTCTGTGTGTGTGTGTGTGTGTGTGTGTGTGTGTGTGTGTGTGTGTGTGTGCGCGCGCGCGTGTGCACACGAGCGCTTACTAACAGACATGAATGTTTAAATGTGCAGAAACTCGAACATTTATTGAGTTATGACGCCGCACCAACGAAATTACATGGCGCCGGATAAGATTACGAGAGAACCTGCCTTGAGAATCGAACCAGAAACCTTTAGGCCGAGAGTCGAGCGCCGCACCACCGAGCCACCCAGCCAGTGTGTGGCTGTGGGTGAGGGTATTGTGGTGAGGGTGTGAGGATGAGGTGGTGAGAGTGAGGGGTTGAGGGTGAGAGGGTGTGGTGGTGAGGGCGTGTCAGGGCGCGGCACAGACAGGCTTGGGCAGGGCGTGATGTTCTACTAACCGGCAAAGCGACGAGAGAGAGAGAGAGAGAGAGAGAGAGAGAGAGAGAGAGAGAGAGAGAGAGAGAGAGAGAGAGAGAGAGGGGGGGAGAAGCAGGAGAGAAAAGAGAAAAAACGACGCTTATACATGTTCTCTCTCTCTCTCTCTCTCTCTCTCTCTCTCTCTCTCTCTCTCTCTCTCTCTCTCTCTCTCTCTCTCTCTCTCTCTGATTCATTTTTTTTCTTCACTTTCTCAAACTCGCAATCCTGAAGTCGTGAGGAATTTTAAGGAGGAAGCGGTGGCGTGTATTCGCAGTGAAGAAAATAATGTAATAAAATGTTGCGAATCTTCGTGGGGAAAAAAAAATGTCTGTTGGAATGTTTGAGGAAAATATAACTTCCTGTGGGAACTTTGTGTGTGTGTGTGTGTGTGTGTGTGTGTGTGTGTGTGTGTGTGTGTTTGATGAGAGAATGGAAAGTCAGATGGAAGGGAGGAAGGAAGGTAGACAGAAATAAAGGAGAAAGGAAGGAAGGAAGGAAAACATGAATAAATGAAGGAAGGAAGGAAAAAAGATACATGAGGAAAGGAGTGGAGGAAGGAAGAAAGACAGGAATGACAGAAGGAAGGAAGGAAGACTGAAATGAGGGAAGGAAGGAAAAGGAATAGAAAAGAAAACAAGAGAAGAGAGAGATTGTGTGTGGGGGTGGGGGAGAAGGAGGGGAGGAAAGGAAAGTGAGAAGGAGGGAAGGACAGCCGGTCTATCATCACCACCACCACTGCCACCACGAACCACAGCGACACCTTGGGGCTACTAACACACACACACACACACACACACACACACACACACACACACACACACACACACACACACACGTAACGCAACTACAGTAATTGATTAAGGAGTGTGCCTGTAGTGAGTCTCATTATAATGAAGGGGAATGGAGGGAAGGAAGGGGGAGGGATGCGTGTATTGAGACTGGAGTGGGGGAAGAAAGTGGCATAGTAGAATGAAGATTTAAATGGAAGGGGAGGAAGATGAAGGGAAAGGCTGGTTAGGTTAGGTTAGGTTAAGTTAAATTAGAATATATTAGGTTAAATTAGGTTAGGTTAGGTTAGGTTGGGTTAGGTTGGGTTAGGTTACGTTAAGTTAAATTAGAATATATTAGGTTAAATTAGGTTAGGTTAGGTTAGGACATATTAGGTTAGGTTAGGGTAGATTAAGTTAGATTAGAATATATTAGGTTAAGTTAGGACATATTAGGTTAGGTTAGGGTAGATTAAGTTAGATTAGAATATATTAGGTTAGATTAGGTTAGGTTACGTTGTTAGGTCAGATTAGAATTAGAGTGAGAGGTCATAAGATTATCTGAGAAACTCCCTTAAGGAAACTAACCACAGAATCCTACACCATTTACGACCACTGGCTAGAGAGAGAGAGAGAGAGAGAGAGAGAGAGAGAGAGAGAGAGAGAGAGAGAGAGAGAGAGAGAGAACGCGAACCAAAGAACCAACCAACACATCCTTTCCTTCCCTCCTCTCCCATCTCCTTTTTTTCTCTCCCTCTCCTTCCCTCCATGTTCCCTTCCATGCCTCCCATTCTTTCCCTTTTTATGTTCCTTTTCTGCTTTTTATGAGATCTGCTTCCACCGCCCTCAGCTTTTTTGTTCCTTCCTTTTTTTCTATTTTATCTCTGCCCAACCTTCGCCCTGGTAAGCTTTTTAATAACATAATGGGGTTTTTTTTGTGCTTGGCTATCGGTTTTAGAGTCTAACCTCCTCCTCCTCCTCCTCCTCCTCCTCCTCCTCCTCCTCCTCCTCATCCTGATAAAGTTCTGCCTCACCTGGTGTCCCTTTTTTGCACTGTTTTGCGGGTCACCTGAGATTCTACGGGAGATGAAGGGAGGAGGAGGACCACAGGAGGAGGGAAGAAGAGGAGGAGGAGGACGAAGGAAGACTGAAGAAAGAAAAGAAACGAAAGAAAAGTAAGAGAATAATAGAAAAAAATATGTAACTGCATGAGTTTGCTGTCCTAGAGAGAGAGAGAGAGAGAGAGAGAGAGAGAGAGAGAGAGAGAGAGAGAGAGAGAGAGAGGCACTTAAGGGTAATTGGTGGTCGTGATTGAGCATTGTTGATGTTTTTTGTAAGCTATGGAGACGAGAGAGAGAGAGAGAGAGAGAGAGAGAGAGAGAGAGAGAGAGAGAGAGAGAGAGAGAGAGAGAGAGGGGTATTACTCTTCATCATATTTTTCCCTCCCTCTCATCCCTTCCACTTACAACCGTACTTCTACCCTCCTCCTCCTCCTCCTCCTCCTCCTCCTTTTCTTCCAGTCCCTCCCACAAATCACCATATTTCACTGTTCACTCTTACGGACAAAAGTTCCCTCACCCCTTTCTTTTCTTTTCCCTCCTAGATTTAAACGAATTAATTCTTATCTTCCTTCTCTTCTTTCTCCTCCTCCTCCTCCTCCTCCTCCTGCTGCTGCCTTATCTTCCTCATATGTCTGTTATTTCCTCCTTGCGTTTTCTCTTTTCTTTTTTCCTTCATCTTCTTCTTCTTCTTCTTCTTCTTCTTCTTC
>NC_087157.1:13302500-13347500 GCF_035594125.1 Scylla paramamosain | reverse complement strand
CTCTCTCTCTCTCTCTCTCTCTCTCAGGAGTAACCTTGAGGCAGCATCACGCTCCCCGCGGTACTTTAAGACATTGTACCATTGTTCCTTCATCAGCTGCCGGGTGCTGTCTGCCTCGCCTCTGCCTCGCCTCGGACTCTTTCTCTTTCTTTCCTTTCCTTTCAGTTTTCCTATTTTATTTTCTTGTATTTTACATAACTCTTGTCTATGTTTTCTTTCTTCTTGTTCTTTCCTTTGTTTGGTCAGTTTCTCTTTTATTTACTTATATATTTATTTTTTTATGTGTTATTTTTTCTGTATTATTTCTTTTTTTTCTTTTTTATTCATTTTTTCTCTATTTTATCTCTTTTTTTCTTCTTGCTTATTTTATTTGTCTTTATGTTCGCTTTTTTGTTAGATCTTATCTTCTTTTCTTTTTTCGTTTATATATTTTTCTTTCATTATTATATTTATTTTTGTCTATTTGTGTGTATTTTCACTTTCCTTTTTCAGTCTCTCTCTCCTTTCTCTTACCTTCTCAATTTCATTTTTATTAATTTATTTTCGTCTCTCTCTCTCTCTCTCTCTCTCTCTCTCTCTCTCTCTCTCTCTCTCTCTCTCTCTCTCTCTCTCTCTCTCTCTCTCTCTCTCTCTCTCTCTCTCTCTCTCTCTCTCTGTGTGTGTGTGTGTGTGTGTGTGTGTGTGTGTGTGTGTGTGTGTGTGTGTGTGTGTGTGTGTGTGTGTGTGTGTGTATATGTGTGTGGGTGGGTGGGTGTGTGTGCGTCCGTGCGTGCAGGACAATAGACGCATTCAGGGCAATAGTAGGGTGTTTTTATGTACGTATGTCTGTGTATGTGTGTGCGTGTGTCCTGGTGTTGATAGTATTACCATGTGGGTGGTGAGGGCGGCTCTGTTTTGGTGGTGGTGGTGGTGGTGGTGGTGGTGGTGGCGGCAGCGGTTAATGGGTAATGGGAGCAGAGATAATGGCGTATTATTTGTTATCTTTAGCTTGCAGGACAAAAAAATTAAGTGATGGAGCGCTGTGTAAATAAAAAAAAAACTGGTTTGGTAATAATGGGAACTTCCTTCATTCCACACACACACACACACACACACACACACACACACACACACACACACACACACACACACACACACACACACACACACACACACACACACACACACACTGATATATCGCCGGCGTCAATAACGATAAGAGTAGCAGCAACAACAACGATAACAGCAACAACATCGATAACAACAACAACGGCAACGATACCAACAGCTGCAACAACCGCATCGATAACAACAACAACAACAACATCAACAACAACGACAGCAGCATAATGAGTAACAACAACAACAGCAACAGCAGCATCTACATATAACAACAACAGTAGCAACAACAACAGCATTAACCAACACACTCGGAATCCTTTATTTTCACATTTTTTTTCTGGCAATTAAGTTGTATTCTTATTAGGTTGAGGTTAGTCCTTAACTAGCCTCAACAAGAACAACAACAACAATCATCATAACAATTTCCTCTATCCCCACTACTATCACCACCATCACAAGTACACCCCAATAATACCACCACCACCACCACCACCACCACCACCACCTTCATACTATTAAAACCGTGCTTCACTCGTCTACTATCACTGTACTCACTAAGAGGTCCTTCACACGCAGCCTCGCCCGCCACATCCACCCTCATTAGGAACAGTAACAAAAAACCCCCACAGCCCCCACAGCTTCCCAAGTACTCGTATAAGCAGCGTGTGTCAATGTGAATGTTTTAATTTAATCTCATTTAATCTTCGTCGCGTCACGACCGACCTTCGCGAACGGAGTCTTGGAGGAAGAGTAGACAGGAATAATGGCTACCACCACCACCACCACCACCACCACCACCACCAGTTTAATGCATCCGCTGCCACCACTTGTATATTTAGCATTAATCTTAGTGTGTTTTTTTTTCTTTGTTCTGAAATGTTTTATTGTTCTTGTTCTTATCACTGTTCTTGTTGTACTGGTTGTGTTCTTCATCAGTACCATGGTCTTCTTTACTACTACTACTATTACTACTACTACCATTACTCCTCCTTCTCCTCATCATCCTCCTCCTCTCGTACTGTCAGCTTCCCTCCATCACACGCGCCCTTTCATTAATCACTTCCCGCGCCTCGTTTCCTGCTAGGCTGAGTGGCATATCATGTGGGCACCCCTCACACACACACACACACACACACACACACACACACACACACACACACACACACACACACACACACACACACACACACACACACACACTGGCACTCTGTCACCATAAAGAGTCTCAATCTATCTCAGTTCGTGCTTCAGTGGAGTTGTCTGTCTAGGAAGGAGAGAGAGAAAAAAGGGAGGAAAAGGGCAGAATATTTGGTGAAAGAAAACGGTTCTAAATGGGGAAAGTTGGTAACCTGACCTTGATTTGAACACAGGATCTGGTCTGTGAATCTTTGCCTTTGGTCTGTCTGTGTCTTAATCTGTCTCTTGGTCTGTGTCTTGGTCTGTGGCGCGGGTCTCCCACAATCCCTAGGGTGGGGAGTGGGGGGTGCAAGGTTTGGTGGGGGAAGTAATGAGTTGATCCGTAATAGACTATGTTAATGAGGGGGAGCTCTGAGCCACTTAAGAGCCTGATCTAATGACTGTGAGAACAGGTTGATGAGCGTGGTGGCAGACAGCAGCACCAGACACACACACACACACACACACACACACACACACACACACACA
Source organism: Scylla paramamosain (assembly GCF_035594125.1). Classification (NCBI taxonomy): domain Eukaryota; kingdom Metazoa; phylum Arthropoda; class Malacostraca; order Decapoda; family Portunidae; genus Scylla; species Scylla paramamosain. The sequence continues at coordinate 13,344,734 of NC_087157.1, read as the reverse complement.
CACACACACACACACACACACACACACACACACACACACACACACACACACACACACACACACACACACACACACACACACACACACACACACACACACACACACACTCTCTCTCTCTCTCTCTCTCTCTCTCTCTCTCTCTCTCTCTCTCTCTCTCTCTCTCTCTCTCTCTCTCTCTCTCTCTCTCTCTCTCTCTCTCTCTCTCTCTCTCTCTGCACACCCTTATTTGAGAGAGAGAGAGAGAGAGAGAGAGAGAGAGAGAGAGAGAGAGAGAGAGAGAGAGAGAGAGAGAGAGAGAGAATTGTGTGTGTGTCTGTATGTCTGTCTTCCCACCTAACTAGCTATCCGTCTATCTTTCCATTTATCCAGCCAGACATCCCCCCCATCCAGCCATCCAGCCATCGATTTAACCTCGCCATCTCGCAGTCAGCCATTCAGATAGACTCACACACCTTGCCAGCTGTTCCCATGTCTACTATGTCTGTTAATACTTACAATACATTCACCTGTTCTTTCGTGAAGTGGTGCCGCACGATCTCTTTGTTCCAGCGTAGACATGAAATCAAGCCATCAGTCAGCCATTCAGTGCATAACCTCACCAGCTAACCAAGACACACTCAGCATCCAGCTTTATAATTAGCCATTTAACTAGACATGCATTCAGTGAAACCAAGACATACTAAGCCGTCCTGCCTATTGGTTCTCAGCCAATTAACCAGTCGTGCATTCAGTGAAGCCAACATACCCAGCCATCTCGCTTCATCGTACGTTATACACCGTACACCCAGCCATCTAGCCTTCCACTTTCCCCATACATCAGCCATATAAACAGCATACAACTAATGAAGCCGCACGTCATATTATATAGATTTATGGATGAGGGTGACAGGTGCAAATAAGTAAGTACATACATTATGTTTCATGCTGGGATTGCCATGTGTAGGCCTAACGGCTTCTTGCAGCTTTCCCTATTTCCTTATGTTCTTATCACTCACCGCCCCCCATCCCATTTTTCACCAACACTCCGTCAAGTCACAAGGGCGCAGTGTTCACGCTGCGGCGCCGCCTGGAGTCACCACCTTTGGGCTGACGGCGACACCTATCTTAGCCCCTCGCTGGGCCGGCCTTGGGTGGGACAGGGGCTGGTTGGACATCTTGACGTCTCTATAAGGCCGGAGTGGACAATAGTGGCACATTCTGAGTGACGTCTTAATAGCCCCGCCCGGAGTGTGGTATTGATGGTCGATTGTGTCGACTTCGAACTGACTCGAAATCTGTAAGTGAAGCGAGTCCCCGCGGAGGAGGAGGAGGGGGAGGAGGAGGTGTAATGGGCATCAAGTACCAGTAGTGTGATTGTGGTGGAATCCGGGTTAGTGTTTAAGGCAGAAGGACTCAAGACAGCCATACAAGTCCTCCCGTAGTCCCCTATAGTCACAGAAACACCCTCCCTGTGCTCCCTTACAACCTTATCTCTCCATCTAGTTATCCGTCTCTCTCAGTCTCCTCCTCTGACTCCGGGCTGGCGCTGTTACTTTTTCCACCTCTTATCTGCTTCCCAAAGGCGTGTCCACCTCTCTGCCAGACCACGCTCATCCCCTCCCCACCCCCTCTCTCTCTTGCTCTTTCTGTTATTTTTGAGCGGGTCTTTTCTCCCTCCGAGCACGACGAGGTATGTTTGGCGGGTTTTTCAGGTCTCGCGTTTATCTTTGTGTGTCTTTAGAGAACCACAGAAATGAGTTGACTATGATGACATTAATTTTGTTATGTTAGGAAAAAGTACGTAATCCAACTGAACCTAACCCATCCCAAGTATAGCTGCGGGTGTCTAATCTTTATGTGATCCGTAATCTTAATCATCACCTCTACTCCCTCAATCCCAGGTGTTAATAGGGGCAGAGAGGATGGCGTCAGGTAGCCAGCCACACCCTCTCCTCCGCCTTACCAGTTACCGCCCCCAACGCAAGGAGCCTCTGTATCCTCGCCAGACATTCCTATCTTATGCTTCTCTTGATGTTTTCCCAGCTCGTATTAGCCTCCTTCATCATAGCCCTGTTTCTTGTAGGTTTTGGGTCTGCCCCTTCTTGTTCCAAATGGGTTCCAGGTGACAGCTTATCTCCCAGTTCTTCTTAGTTTTATTCAAAGTACTTGTCCTGTCTCAGTGTAGTTAAAATGAATTCCTTAGCCTCCCTCAAGTTTGTTCTTTTTGACATAGGTCTTGCTCTGCCTTGTCTCGTTCTAAATTGGGTTCCGAGTGACAGTCTCTTTCTCAGTTCTTCCTGGTCCCATACATGTCGTGCTTCACTTCTCAGCTTAACACTGCGATATGCAACAATTCACAACACTAAGAGTAAAGTTTGAATTTATAAAAGCAAGCACAATACAAGGGAGAAAGGGATAAGAAAAGAGTACATTTTGCAATTTTGAGGTAGCTCAGTGTTTGGAAGTGGCTGTGGAACAAGAAAAGATGTCTCAGAGTGGTTAGTAATTTAAGAAAGATGTGCCAAATAGCAGTGAAAGAGTTAAATCCCTATTCGGGGTCGCTGATGTCCTGTCTTATTGTACAGTTAAAATTAATGCTTTACTTATATTGCCTGCCTACCTCTCAGTACTGTACTCTACCCTGCCTCCCTTATTACCCCCCAAGTGGTCTTAATGAAAGCTTCTCAGTGCAGACGTGCGTGTTGAATGGGTGTCTATATTTCCAGTTATTTTCCGAGTCCATGAGAAACTGGAAAATAAAATCATTGACCAGTTTCATATTACAGATTTATATAATTTTCATCCGTGTGTGTGTGTGTGTGTGTGTGTGTGTGTGTGTGTGTGTGTGTGTGTGTGTGTGTGTGTGTGTGTGTGTGTGTGTGTGTGTGTTCCAAGAATCACCGCGTACCCAGAGAGGAAAATTAATGTGCCACTGTCTACTTTTTATTTACTTATTACTATTTATTTTTATTTTCATGTGTCGGAAAAGCCAGCCAAGGGGAAAAAGACTGTCCACAATACCGTTCCGTAAAAAAAAAAGATAACTAGATAAATAAAATTTAAAAAAAATAAGAAGTTGAAGGGAAGAGCAATGGATTTTTTTTTTTTTTTTTTTTTTAAGATTTCTTGTTATACGCCTCATCTAAAACTGTTTTAACTCGGATCAATCAGACCACAAAGAAAAAAAAAAAACTGTACTAAACACAAAGGCCACACACATACGTGGCACTTAAACCATAATAAAAAAAAATAAAATAAATAAATAGATAAATAAAAGGATGAAAAACAGCAGCACAATCAACTCCCATGACCTGCAGTCCACGCTGACGAAGGAGAGGCACAGAGTTACATGAGTGAGTGTTTCCATGCGTCAGTGCCCTGCTTACCTTGCCTTCCCTTCGCCAACTTTACTCCCTCCTACTGTACTTCTTCCTCCACTTCCTCTTCCCTATAAAAAAAGAAAAAAAAGAAAAAAAAAGAAAAAAAAACTGAATCAACTTTCCTAAGAATAGATAAATAAATAAATAAATAATAATAAAAAAAAATTGCTGGTGGTGGTTGGTCCGGCGGTGCCCTCGTCCATTGACCTGACCTTGCTCGTGACCGGCGTGACGGGGCGAGATGGGAAGCTTTCTCGTGGTCATCAGTCTTGCCGCGCGCCGCTGGGAAGGTTCTGATGAGTCCTGATGAGTGTGGAGGCTTTGTGAGTTCCGGAGGCTTTGTGGGGAAGCGTGTAGAAAGTCCTCAGTTTGGATGAGGAGCGTTGAGGTGGCACTAATAATGATGTTAATGACAGTGATCCTAATAATGGTACTAATAGCGGTAATGGTAATGATGGTTGGCTTGCCGATCTTTTTGTCTTTCCATTCATGAGTTTTTATACTTTTTTTTTTTGTGTGTGTGTGTGTCTTAAATAGTTTTGCTGGCGAGAATAAACAAAAATTAATCTCTCTCTCTCTCTCTCTCTCTCCTCTCTCTCTCTCTCTCTCTCTCTCTCTCTCTCTCTCTCTCTCTCTCTCTCTCTCTCTCTCTCTCTCTCTCTCTCTCTCTTCTGTGCCCATGTAAATAATTTTGTTACAGTACTCTGAATGTTTACAAAAAATTACCGTAGTAGTGAGAGAATAATACTAATACAATAACAACAACAACAACAACAACAACAACAACAAACAACAACAACAATAAACAACATCAGTAATAATACCGGAAGCATAAAAAACATTTCTATTATACGAAGAAAAAGATAATAGGCAGAGAGATAATAATAATAATACACAAGGTAACACTAATAAGAGCAGACAACACGGCAGGACCCACCAATCAGAACCACTAACACTAATCTGACTGTGGGAGGCAAAGAGAGAGCCCTAATCTTGCTCCTCCCGCTAATCCTAATACCGCATTCAATTCACCGCCTGTGCCTGAAAACTGGATCGACTTTTACGAATTGACTTTTCCCCAATGTCAAGGCTTATTTATAACTTTTATCTGCGCCACGAATAGAGTGTTCAATTTCTCTTGGGCGCATTATTGCCAGTTATAAAAGGCTTGGGTGTGGTGTGTCGTGGCGTGTCGTGCTGTGTGTCGTGGTGTTTGAGTATCGAAAGATTTCCTGCAGGATCCGACTATCTGTTTGTGTTGTGATTGTCGTCTTGTCATTGTTGTTTTCCTGCTTCTTTTCCTCCTCTGTGGCCGCGGCGTGGAGTGCGGGTCTGGCTGTCCGTTTCCTTCTTCCTTTCCTTCTTCCTCTCCTTCCTTTCTGGGTGTGCTAGAAGCGCTGCCAAACTGCTGTGAACTGCGGCTAGACATTCCTTAAAGCTTTTGTTAATTATCTAGTCACCCCGACACCTTTGAGGTCAATGAGATGCTTTTTCCTTATGGCTGTAGAAGTCTCTTTGCTTTTTCTCATCCTTATACTGTCCATCTCACTAATGCAGAAGTTAACCTGTACCTTGGCGGTTTCATCCATTCACTGGCAAACTCTGGAAATCTCAACCAGGTTCAGATTTTCCGACTTCATGTAACTTGAATTGTCTCCGTTAAGTATCAGGGCATATCTGGAACTAAATTAGCCTTTTCTTTGGATATACTTTTTTTTTTCTTTTTCTTTTTAAGGGAAAATTGCATCGTAGAGGGCTTTTGTTCCACAGTTTTTTTTTCCCCGTTACTGGACTTTTTACATGCAAGAAAAATGTATCATTTGTTGCATGACACTTCCACCTCGCTACAGCTCGTCTCCCCATTCCAAACGAAACGCTTTCTTCTTTCTCTTTTTATTTTTATTAATTTGCTCCAGTTTTACTATATTTTTTTACTTATATTATGACTTTTTTTTTTTTTTTTTTTTTTTTTTTTGCTATGCTTTTCTCCCTTATTTCCCCACCACCTTTCTTGTTCCATTTCTTGCCTCCCCACTTAACCAATACGATATTTTTTTTCCCTTCCCTCCCCACCACCCTCCAGTCGCCTAGTGATCCCACCACCTTGTTATCTCGCCAGGCCACCCCACCACCTCGTCCCGTCAACACCCACTCACCACCCATGCCCAGTCACTCTTGTTAGGTTGCTGTTTAAGGTCGGCTATCTTGTTCCTACCGATGACAGGTCCCGCAGGCATCCTTGTGCTTGTATGCTTGTCCCCGGGGCTGCATGGTTAGTGTTTGGTCGTGACGCTAGAGAGGCTATCAATGTGGTGTGAGGTGGTGGGATGTATCGAGCTATAGCATACAGTGTCTGAGCTATCTTTTATGGTCCTGTCCGTATCTGTATTAGTCCTGTCCGTATCTGTATTAGTCCATTTTTCCTTTAGTGAAACAGGGAGCGAGAGGGGACAGGTAGAACTCAAGACAGAGAGACCTGGACAGAGAAGGGAAGAGTGTGAAAAGCACCGCCACCAGCACTACATAATTTCCATCACCATTCCCCACTCTTTCCTTTTTTTTCATTCTTTCCTTTATTTACTTATATATTTACTTTCATGTAGAACTTTCCTCCTTCCTGTTGTTTATCTCTTTCTTCTTTCCCTATTGTTTACTCACTTTTATATATGTTCACGTATTTAAAATTAACATGTGATTTTCATAAGAACACAGCACACATAAGGGAAGCTGCAAAAAGCCGTGAGGCCCCACACGTGGCAGTCTTTGATTTTCCTCACCACCACCACCACCACCACCACCACCACCACCACCACCACCTCGTTCTCTCAAGACCTCCCCCTCAGAAACACAGCGTTGATTGTGTCTCGTTCTGTTTCTCGGTGTCGTCGTCCTCTCAGTGTCGTCCTCCCCTCGGCTTATCAGGCTCATCGGGGTTTAATTTAATGGTCCTGCCTGCGGGATCTTGTTGCTCCCCCACCTCCCACTAGTGACTGACCCGCACCTGCTTGCTTGTCACTGCTGATTAGCGTGATTCCGTCCCTTGCTCAGAGCTTAGCGGCGGGGAAACCTTGTTCTGTATATAGGACGAGATTAGTTTGTTATATGTTCTTGTGTTGTATTTTTTTCTTTCTTTTTTTTTTATTAATTTGCTCCAGTTTTATTTATTTATTTATTATTTTTTTTTACGGTTTGACTTTTGCTGCAGTTTAGTTTAGTTTAGTTTTTTTTTTTTTTTTTTTTGTGGGGGTGTTTTACTTCAGGGTTTTTCATTAATATTACTCAACGACTTTTTTTTTTTTTATTACATATTGTTTACTTCCATATTTTCCTTTTAATGTGCAACGTTTTTTTTTTTCCTGATTATTTTCTTTTTTTTTCTTGATTATTTTCCTCTATTCCATATTAGTTTCAATGTTTTTTCGTTATGTTGTGGAATTATCTTTCTGATTTTTTTTTTTTTTTTTTTTGCTTGTCGGCTCCAGTTCATATAATTTTCCTGATACTTATCACTTTATTACTCTAGTTTACTTTATTATTTTCCTCATACTGTGCATTATTCTTTCTTTCCCTCATCTTGTTACTCTACTTTGGTTCATTATTTTCCTCATACTGTGCGACTCTTTTCCTTCTGACTTGTGTTTTTAATTAAGATCGGTTTATTTTCTTCATCTTCATCAACTTTTTTTTATCTTTTTATTTATTTATTTATTTTTTATTTGTCGTCAACACACCGTTTGTTTCCAGGAACTATTCTCTCCCTCATACTCAGATGCAGTGTTGCCTGGACCTCTCTCTCTCTCTCTCTCTCTCACTCTCTCTCTCTCTCTCTCTCTCTCTCTCTCTCTCTCTCTCTCTCTCTCTCTCTCTCTCTCTCTCTCTCTCTCTCTCTCTCTCTCTCTCTCTCTCTCTCTCTCTCTCTCTCTCTCTCTCTCACCATGACTTACACCTTTTGTATTTTATAAGACTTTACAATTATGTTTTTCCTCAGCGTCTGGTGTCCCCTTATAACAGTCCCACTTTCTCCCCCGGGACGCCTCCTGTGAATCCCGCACCTTTTAATATATATATTTTTTTTTTATCTAACTGTACTTTGTTATTAATTTATCTTCCTTGGTAGTTGTTTTGATATGAAGATGCCTGTACGCTCTGGTGTTTGTTTCTCATCATGTTTTGTTTGAAGTCTCATCAAGAAATTGGGATTAAGGGAAGTTTGTAGCAATGCAGTTGCAAAAAAAAAAAGAAACAGGAAAAAGTTAGAAATTTTTGTGCTCTTACAGAAATAATAGAGATTATCCCACATATTGTTTTCTTGTTCTTGTTTTCCTTGTACCTGTTCTTGTCCTTCTTCTCTCTCATCTTCTCTCGACGTGTGGGAAGACTCTCTCTCTCTCTCTCTCTCTCTCTCTCTCTCTCTCTCTCTCCTCTCTCTCTCTCTCTCTCTCTCTCTCTCTCTCTCTCTCTCTCTCTCTCTCTCTCTCTCTCCTCTCTCTCTCTCTCTCTCTCTCTCTCTCTCTCTCTCTCTCTCTCTCTCCACTCTCACCCACTTACCTCAACGCAACTTTCTGGAATCCAGCGGCGCCCAGTCGCAGTTCAGTCATTTCCATACTCGCATCATTCCTTAAGATTCATTAATTAAAGTTTTCCTCCTCCTCCTCCTCCTCCTCCTCGTCGTCCTCCTCCTCCTCCTCCTCCTCCTCCTCCTCCTCCTCCTCCTCCTCCTCCTCCTCCTCCTAATGCATTATCTCGCAGTATCAGAAGGCCAGCACTTAGAATACGAGAGTGAAGGCTGATTACTGATTAGTGAGGACCTTGCTCTCCTTGCTTGGCTTAACTGGCTGGCGTGCGGTTGGAGGCAGACTCTGAATAAAGGTAGCACGTTTGGGAGCCGGTGTGAATGTGGGGTTCAGGGGTTCTGGAAGTGTGTGTGTGTGTGTGTGTGTGTGTGTGTGTGTGTGTGTGTGTGTGTGTGTGTGTGTGTGTGTGTGTGTGTGGATGAAGTTTAGGGGTTTTGAAAGCGATTTTTTTTCTGGATTATGGCTAAGGGCGACTTAAAAGGTTCAAGGGGTTCAGGGAATGTTTAATAAGTGTGAAGTCCATGTGTTCTGGAAGGGCACGTATGTATATAGGAGGAGGTTCATAGGTTTTTGGAAGGGTGAAAGGGTGAGATTCATGGGTTCTGGAAGGGTGCGATGGTGAGGTTCAATTAAGGGTTTTGGCAGAGCAGTTTTTTTTTTTTTTTTTTTTTTTTTTTTTATGGAGGGTTCCGCGTTTGAAATTTCGGGGCGGGTAAAAAGGAAGGGAGGAAGGAAGGGGAAGTATGGAACAGGTTAGGTAGGGGAGAAATTCTATATACTACCTAGGAGGAGGAGGAGGAGGAGGAGGAAGGGGAGGAGGAGGAGAAAAAAGGAGATGGAAGAGGAGGAAAAATGACTACATGAAGGAGGAGTCAAGCAAAGAGTGATGAAGGAAAGGCTTACTAAGTTAACCCTTTCAGTGCTAGCCATTTTTTTTTTTTTTTAACATAATCCCTTAACATTTTTGAGACATATATTTCTGTACTGGAGTATATTAATTCGTTTTGTAGCATAGAAAATAGCAAGTGAACCTCTTATTCTTTCTTTTCTCCATATGCCCATGCAAATTATACTCCCATTCTGCTCAGCGACCATAGCAATGAAAGGATTAAGAAAAGAATCCATAAAGAAAAAATAGGAATTAGTAATAAAATAAACTATATTAATATAAACTGTTGAATGTGAGGATGAATCAGGAGTAAACGCTAAAAATATCAGGATAAGAGACAGGAGATATGTGTCAGGGTGAAGGGTAGATGTCAAGGGTGTGGGGGGTGGGTGATGGTGAGGGTGTGAGGGTGAGGGCGCCAGGATGAGGGGCGGTGGAGGGCGTGAGTGTGAGGCGTGACGAAACAGCCACTTGGAATCGGAGGCCCATCACTATCAGATCACTACAAGATAAGGAATAGGATCAGGAGGAGGAGGAGGAAGGAGGAGGAGGGGTAGAAAAAGAAAAGAGAAAGGTCAGGAGGAGGAGGATGTAGGAACGAAGAAGATGAGAAGGAGAAAGAGAAAGGTCAGGAATGGCAGGAAAGATGAGAAGGGAGAGAATGTAAGACACGAGAGAAGCGAAAGGACGACAAGGAGGAGGAGGAAGAGGAGGAGGAGGAGTAATGGGAGAGCAAAAGTGGGCGGGAGAAGGAAAGTGTAAGAGGAGGAAGAAGAAGGAAAGAGCAAGGAGAGGAGGGGGGGAGTAGAGGACTTGAAGCACTGGGGAGGAAACTGAATAAGGTGATGTAAGAGGCAAGACGCGTATTAAATGTGGTAAAAATGGAGGGTGAGGAAAATATTGAGGCAGCGTGATGAAGCAGGAAGGGAAAGCAGAGCAAGGCGAGGATCGGGTTGCAATTGATGACCACGTGGCCTGAGTTGGCCTGCCGGGCTTTTTGGGGGCCTCTGTTTGTCCACGTGGTAGGCAGGAGGAGCAGGAGGAGGAGGAGGAGGATGGGATGGGATGTTAGAGGAATATCAATAAGAAGGACGTGCAGAAGATAAAACAAGGATAAGTAATGTAATAAGAAGTAAGAGAGGAAGAAGGAAGAGAATGCGAAGTTGGAAAAAATAAGAACTAAAGGGAAACAAGAACCAGAACAAAGGAAAAAAAAAAACAAGAAAGAAGAATAAAGAAGACAAATAATAACCTTGAAATAATAAATATAGAGGAAAAAATGTTTAGTGAGAATAATGATAGTAATAATAATAATGAATAAATAACTAAAACTTGAAAATTACAAAAATCTTAAGTAGAAAGATAAAATAAGAAAGAGCAAGTTTGATAAATAGGTAAAGACCAGCATAGCATAACAAGCAAGCAGATAAAGAAACAAAGAGAAGGGAAGAGAAAGAAAGAAAGAAAGAGAGAGGGAAAAAAAAAATTAGTGCATGCAAGAGAGAGAAAACGGATCATGTAATGTTGCACCACCCATCACCCATGCCTTACATCACCACCACCACCACCACCACCGCCCGCCACCACCACCACCACCACCACCCCCACCACCACCACCACCACGCAAAGCAAGCAATGTATTCCCTCCATGCCCTTTGATATAATTTCTCCTGGACCTTTATGCGCACGCTAGTATTAAGCAACTCTCATAAGTTTTAGTATTAACATTAAATACCATTAATACTCTCAGTAACTCTAGTGCTAAATACTCTATATCTTTTTATTACTCTAACCGTGACTTGTATTCGTTATTATCTCTAGCTTAATTTCTCTCATAGTAAGATGGCGCCTCTGCCAGGACGTGCCTTGGGGCGAAACGAGGATTATCATTATTTGTTTTCCTTTGATCTCAGCGTGTGGGAATGGATGTCAGTGGCGAAGATCGTATCACTGTATTTTATTTTATCTTATTTTATATTTTTTTTGCTCAACGTACGCGCCCCGGAGGCAGTACTGCAACAAACAACCTTAATGAACCGGCGGCGGGGAGCAGCACTACAAGGAAGGCGCGAAGGTCTGTTGGTGTGCGTTGGGGTGTTGATACTTGATAACAGTGCCAGAGACTACGAGTTACAACATCCTGGTACTGTCACAGGACGAAGTGTGTCGAGTAAAAGATTGGGAAGTAAAGAATGGTAGAGGAAGGCACCAGCAGTGAGGCGTGTGTGTGTGTGTGTGTGTGTGGTGTGTGTGTGTGTGTGTGTGTGTGTGTGTGTGTGTTGTGTATCTCTGCTGGGGGTGCGTTAGGGCTTTAGGGCATTGAGACTTGATAGTAGTGAAGGGGACGAAGGGTTACAGGATCCTGGTATTGTCATAGGACGAAGTAGGCGTGTAGAGTAACAGACTGGCAAAGCGAGGGATGGTACAGGAAGGCAAATGCAGACAGACTCCCAACAAGTTATTGGCATCCTTGTGGTGTCATAGGACGAAATAAGAGTGAAGAATTTAGACTGGCAAGCGAGGGATGGCTTTACAGAAAGAGAAAATACGAACAGAAAATTTATGGGTGAAGAGGTGAAAGGTCGTGCTATCAACCCTTTCTCTGTAATCACATCACTAAAATGGTATAGATGAAGACATGAGCAGTAGTATTCTTAACTTTTCACTGCGATACGTAATGACTCACTACAAATGCTGGGTTGAATTACGAAGCGCTACATCTCCCACTAGAAAAATATAAATAGATAAATAAATACGATGAGCCTTGCAGTCTGGTGGAGAATAGATAAAGAATGATAGTGGTAAATGACTGGTGGTGGTGGTTTTAGTGGTAGTGGCGATGGAGATGATGGTGTGTGCAGAGCATGTGCTGGCATATAACATGGTGATAGCGATTGTGGCATGTTGATAATGATGGTGATAGCGATGGAGTTTGTGGTGGTGGTGGTGGTGGTGGTGGAGAAATATGTGTGGTATGTTTGCAGTCAAGGATGTGTTGCCTGTGAATTATAAAAGAGTTGGGTGTGTATGAGAGAGAGAGAGAGAGAGAGAGAGAGAGAGAGAGAGAGAGAGAGAGAGAGAGAGAGAGAGAGAGAGAGAGAGAGAGAGAGAGATGAAAGAGGCACTATTTAACACGAAACAAAAAAGAAGCAAAAAAAAAGGGAAAATTACCATGGTGAATTCTATAATTAGTCTGACCAGGGGGAAAAAGGAGAAAATTGTTAGGAAAGAATAAAAATAAAGGATCTAACTGTGGATATGTTAAGGAAGATTCAAGCCTTGAGTCTCTCCCTTTTTTTTCGGAGAGGAAAGGGAAGGGTAATTTGCATAAGGGATTAAAGAGGATGAATATAGGCTCTGTTGGCACTGCCCTTATGCCCTTGACGCAACCACCACCATCACCACCACCACCATCACCACCACCACCACCACCACCACCACCACCACGACCAGCACGCTTTCCCATTAGTTCTTATTTCCTGGTCACGATGCTCTCTCTCTCTCTCTCTCTCTCTCTCTCTCTCTCTCTCTCTCTCTCTCTCTCTCTCTCTCTCTCTCTCTCTCTCTCTCTCTCTCTCTCTCTCTCTCTCTCTCTCTCTCTCTCTCTGATGACTGCCTGCTGAATGTGGTGTTCCCGCTGCTGACTGACTCGCCACCTCAGCGCCACTGCCAGCTGTTGTTTCTCCTGCTGCTCCTGCTTCGTCTCCCCTGAAGGACTGCCTGCCCCCACGTAGCATACTTATCACTCGGTTATTGTTGTTGTTGTTCTTCTTCTTATTATTATTATTATTATTTGTTCATCATCATCCTGTTCAGCAGCAGTGGCATTATCATAATCATCTGTATCTTCTAATCGTCATTGTCGTCGTCATGCTGTATGTACTTTGTAGGTATTTACTATTCTCTTGTACTACTACTACTACTACTACTAACTACTACTACTGCGAGTACTGCGTACCACTCTTAATAATAATAATAATAATAATAATAATAATAATAATAATAATAACAATAATGATAATAATTTATGGTGGTTTCTTTTATCCTTCCCAAGTATTAAAAACACGATTCAATAACAATAATAATAATAATAATAATAATAATAATAATAATAATAATAATAATAGTAATAATAACAGCAACAAGAACAACAACAACAACAATAATAATTATAACAATAATAATACTAACAATGATAATAATGATAATACTGCGAGTATTGCGTACCACTCTTAATAATAATAATAATAATAATAATAATGATAATAATAATAATAATAACAATAATGATAATAATGTATGGCGGTTTCTTTTATCCCTCCCAAGTATTAAAAACACGATTCAATAATAATAATAATAATAATAATAATAATAATAATAATAATAATAATAGTAATAATAACAGCAACAACAACAACAATAATAATAGTAATAATAACAGCACCAACAACAATAATGATAATAATAATAATAATAATAATAATAATAATAATAATAATAATAATAATAACAATAATAATAGTAGTAGTAGTGGTAGTTGTAATAGTTGTAGTAGTAGTAGTAGTAGTAGTTGTTGTAGTAGTAGTAGTAGTAGTAGTAGTAGTAGTAGTAGTAGTAGTAGTAGTAGTAGTAGTAGTAGTAGTAATGGAAAAGATGGCAGCTGTGCAGTCGTTAGAAAACGCGGAGGCCAAGTTCAGTGTTGGTCGTTTCATCTTCTGCCGAGGGCGGCGAGGAGCGGGGGCGTCCCTCGTAACAGGTCCCCAGTGCCTCGTCGTGATGGCCGGCAGCAGGTGAAGGTGTGGGTGACGAGGAGCGCCGGGGGAACCTACTATTTGTGGTGGTGTTGGTGATGTTGGTGGTGGTGGTGGTGGTGGTGGTGGTGGTGGTGGTTCGTGCAGGTTCCCAGGGGAGTGAAGGTTAGGCCACTGGAGTTTATGACTTTTCTCAGCGTCTCACTTAAGCAGAGGTGGCCAAGTCTAAGCAGGACGCCTTCTGTGGAGCCCTGAGTAAAGGCGCACTGGATACACATGCTCTACTAAAGCAATACATACAGTGACTTGGCTTGACCTGTAATTAATGATAAATCAATTGCACTCTTTTATGACGATTTGGAGAGAGTAGTTGTTAGTGGCTACATGTGACACAGCACGTGTATATGTGAGTGCCTCCGGTGGTGAGGCAGCGGGCTGCCCTAATACAGTTGTTATCATCATCAACTGATCCTCCTAGGACGTTCTGGAGTGGTCGGCACTTACGAGTACGTCACTGATTTCCTTCGTAGCGTGACATAAAGAAAACTCAGTAGTGATCCAATAGTAGAAGCAATATTAACGACTGCAATAACAACAAGACTGACAACAATAACACCAGTACATCACAGGGCCACAGGAACCATCTGTCAGCGTCAGCGAGACGCCGGACGCAGGTTTTCTCTCTCTCTCTCTCTCTCTCTCTCCTCTCTCTCTCTCTCTCTCTCTCTCTCTCTCTCTCTCTCTCTCTCTCTCTCTCTCTCTCCCGTATCGCGCATATCTTGAACTCATGCGGCGTGGACCCCAAAACACGCCCCTCGGCGCCAGGACAGTCCTGCTGGCGACGCAGCACAAGCGGCTCGCCCCGCGCAGTGACGGAGGCTTTTGTGCGGGTGGACAGAGGCGCCTTTATGCCCTTGAGGGCGGGAATGTTGAGCAGCTCCCGGGCCGCCATCGCCTTGGGCCAAGTATTATTGGGATGATAGATTGTGAGATAGAAGCGACGGGGCCGCCGACTGGAGTTCCTGAGGTTAGGGTGACGGGTACTGGGGGGGCCACGCCTTCCGGTCCTGGCCGTGTGTGTGTGTGTGTGTGTGTGTGTGTGTGTGTGTGTGTGTGTGTATGTGTGTGTGTGTGTGTGTGTGTGTGTGTGTGTGTGTGTGTGTGTGTGTGTGTGTGTGTTTGTGTGTTATTAGTAAATTGTCTTGATCTCGCCGCCCCGGGCCAGCCCTTCCACATGTTATGTTTAAATCAGACATTCCTTCCCTCATCAAGTGTTGCTAGGTCCTTGGCGATCGTTTAGTGGCCGCCCTCGCCCTGCGTTCCCCAGTGTTGCTGGGTCGCTCCAGGGAAGCAAGAAGCAGTCACTGTAACCACAAGCGTTTCATTCACTTAATAGGATGCATGTTTAATAGGCGGTGGGCGTGTCTGAGGCACAGTGAGGCCTCAGTGCGGCTCAAGAGGCAGGAGAGGAATACCATGCTGGGGCACCGGAGACTGGAGACTGCAGGCGACCATAGAGGGAAGGCGTTGGTGTTGCTATTAGATACAAAGCCCCGGGATCTTCTGTCTCCTGTCTGCGTGGATCAGCCCCGGGCCGCTGCTTGGAGTCACTTGGTGTGCTGGGAAGGTTGTGTTGTGTCTGTGAAGCTGCTCGCGGCCAAAACTTGTTGTGCACCCCGGCTTTTTGTTATCTAGGAATGTGATGTATCTCTTGATGGTAATACTAAATACCAGACGGTGTTATCTCAGGCACCACCTGACGCAAGACTCATTCTGTATCCTAGTCCATGTGTTTTTATTCCCTTGATGATCATGTTTTTGTT
Organism: Scylla paramamosain; assembly: GCF_035594125.1. NCBI lineage: Eukaryota > Metazoa > Arthropoda > Malacostraca > Decapoda > Portunidae > Scylla > Scylla paramamosain. The sequence goes on along the minus strand of NC_087157.1, from coordinate 13,329,338 downwards.
AGAGAGAAACTTGCTGGATTCTGTGCTAAGATCTTGTAACCCCAGTGACAGATGTTCCTCGGCTGCAGCGTCCTAGGTCTCACCGCCTCCCTCCTCGCTCACTGGTCACGCCTCAGCAAGTGCACGATCGCTGTATTCACTGCGTAACCCAAGCATCAGTAATGACACGCTCACGCCGGGCTGCCGTGTTACAGGAGACGCGGGTGTCCACTTCCCCGCGGCACCTCACTCCGGGCATCACAAGGCGGTGCCACTTAAGAGACATTACCATTTTCTTTCAGTAGAACCATCAACGCTAATACCAGGCTTGAGAAATCACCTTAGTCAAATATTTTAACACACACACACACACACACACACACACACCACACACACACACACACACACACCACACACACATACACACACACACACACACACCACACACACACACACACACACACACACACACAACATGTACACCAGAAGAAGAAAAATATATAAACAAATTATATTCGACCTTGCTCCTTCCGTGGCCGCGAGCAGGTGGCATATACAATTTTAAAATTCCTGCAAATGGCCTTGCCGAGACAAGACGAACACCTGCCACATACAGATTGCCTCAGGTCACGCCGTTATTCTTTTTTCTCTCGTCTGCAGTTCAAGTTACGTTGGGCTGGTCCATACTTATCTCTTTCTCCCTCTCTCTTCGGACCACCTTTTGCATGCCCTCTGCGCTGCTGTCGTCTTGTTGTGGTGAAGTCTTTCCATCTCGAAGAATAGAGGCATAATAACATCAAGGCCAGACACTGACTCAAACAAAGGCGTAATAATATCAAGACCAAACATTGACTCAGGACAATTATATAACTCACAGAAAATGCAAGTGCTGGCAAGGGATAACTGGGATAAATTAGACTAAATTATCTCTCTCTCTCTCTCTCTCTCTCTCTCTCTCTCTCTCTCTCTCTCTCTCTCTCTCTCTCTCTCTCTCTCTCTCTCTCTCTCTCTCTCTCTCTCTCTCTCTCTCTCTCATCAAACCAGAGTATGGGAGGGAGAGAAAGAGAGAGGAGTGTGGCCTTGCCCTCAGTTCTCGCCTGCCAGTGACTCGCTGACTCTTTGTTGTGACCCAGTGGAGCAGGAAGGGCGAGCCAGATGTGACCGTGACCGTGAGGCAGCCAAGTGACCCACGGACCTCTGACCTGCCACTGCTTGGACGTAGGATGACATGACCTATATTTGTATGTCTGTCTATCTGTATATCTACCTATCATATTTATCTATCTATCTATCTATCTATCTATCTATTTATCTCTCTATCTATCTGTCTATCCGTCTATCTTTTTATCTATCTGTTTATCTATTTATGTATGTATCTTTTTTTTCTCGTCTGGTTGTCTGTCTCTTTTTTCATTTATATGTCTGTCTTGTTCGTTGATGTTTATATATATATATATATATATATATATATATATATATATATATATATATATATATTCATAGCTGATATTATTGACGCCACAGGATATATATATATATATATATATATATATATATATATATATATATATATATATATATATATATATATATATATATATATATATATATATATATATATATATATATATATATATATATATATATATATATATATATATATATATATATATATATATATATATATATATATATATATATATATATATATATATATATATTAATGTGTTATTATCTACATTTTGTGTATGGAGGGATTCTTTCTTATTATTCTTAATTGTATATTATCTTTATCCCTCTTATGTTTTTACCCGTAAGCCAAAGGAAGAGGAGAAGCAGGAACACGAGAAGGTGGAGGAGGAGGAGGAGACGACTAATCTTAACTTATAATAACGATAATAACTAATTGACGATAATGACAATGATGGCTAATAGTTGATCATGACGAGGGTCCTGGCTGGGAATAATGGTGTTAATAGAGCCTTGGTGATCATCGTAGCACAGAACAGTGGTGCAAGAGACGCCATCATCACCAACTTAGGAAACCATCCTCATTATTTATTTTTTTCCTTCATCCTGCAGCTTATCTTAGAGTTCCACAGGGAGAGAGAAGACTGACTCCCTCCCTCGCCTTGCCGTCAGGAGCCCAGTGCAGCCTGTCACCTTGGCTCACCACAACATTGTAACACTGTGCTTTTTCATCTGACCTCTTCACTGGTCGACCTTGTGGCGGGGAAGACCCGGAGGCTGCGGCTACGGGGAAGTGGGGGATGTGGGGCTGGGGTCTGTGGATGGCGGGGATGCTTGGGGTTGCTTGGGGATGCTTGGTATGGCTGGTGGGTTGGTGGGGGAAGCAGGAGGGGTTAGAAATTAACATATATACGCTCAAAGAGGATTGGTGGGATAGTGAGGGGAACTGTGACGTTGTGAGTGTTATGATGTCACGTGTTCTTGTCGCGGGTGTTTCTGGACGGGGTTATTTTTTGTGGTTATTGAGGAGATAGTCTGACGCTTGACGCTGGATGCAGAAGGCCGGGCGTGGTGCAGGCATGAACCATTGCTGCTGCTGCTGCTGCTGCTGCTACTACTATTACTGTTGCTGCTACTCTCTCTCTCTCTCTCTCTCTCTCTCTCTCTCTCTCTCTCTCTCTCTCTCTCTCTCTCTCTCTCTCTCTCTCTCTCTCTCTCTCTCTCTCTCTCTCTCTCTCTCTCTCTCTCTCTCTCTCACACACACACACACACACACACACACACACACACACACACACACACACACACACACACACACACACACACACACACAGCATTCACATTCTTAGCCCCATCGGCCACTGATGAAAAGGGATAGTGTCGAGGACCACCACGACCACTATTACTATATGCTGTGTTTCTGCTACCACCCCCACCACCATCGCCATCACCACCACCGCCACCATCACAGCCTCGCGTCCCTCCTCTGCGGGTGTGTTGCCGAGGGACGTGGCTCACACCCCTGGGGCTCCCTCGCGGCGCCCCGTGGGGGAGGGTTTGTAAACGAGGATGTTACTTAGCGCTACGGCCTCCTCACTCACTCTCCCCACACCGGCTTGGTGAGTCCTGCAGGCAGCCACTAAGCAGCAGCGGTGTGTGCAGGTCAGGTGTGACAGACAGGACGCTGGCACCACTGCAGGCCCGTGTGTGTGTGTGTGTGTGTGTGTGTGTGTGTGTGTGTGTGTGTGTGTGATAAGTCACTGTGGCCTAAGACGCGTAGTTTGAATGCTAAGTGTCCCTCCGTTAGGAAACTTCTCCACCTCACTGTCAGGTCACCTCCAAAATGTAAATCCCTATCTGCCTCTTCCTCTGTATCGCTTTCATAGAATGTCAACTTAATTCAGCCAGGAAGCCCCTCTGCCAGGTACCAAATTTTCACAGAAACATTTTCTTAGACACAGTGATTCGATTTCCTCGTTTATATAGATGAATAAGAACATATATATATATATATATATATATATATATATATATATATATATATATATATATATATATATATATATATATATATATATATATATATAAACACGAGAAAATAAGAGAAGCTACGAGAATCCTCCAGGCCTACACTTGGCAGTCCTTGTACGAAACATACCCATCTAGTTGCCCCTCTCACCCTCATCCATGAGTCGCCTTTCTTGACGCAGGAAACCCCGATCTTCTGAAGCACGCTCGACCTTCTACCTTCTTAATGACAGTTGTCTTAATCTCCCTCATCCTATCATTACGAGACATTTACCTCTCAATCATGTCACTCTGTCTCGTCACTCTTCCTTGATGGTAATGATGCAAGCCGCCGCCTCCTCCTCCTCCTCCTCCTCCTCCTCCTCCTCCTCCTCCTCCTCCTCCTCCTCCTCCTCCTCCTCACCAGCACGTCCCACTCATGTCCCCCTCTTGCTCCCGTACCTCTCTGTCATCGCCTTGCATATTCCTTCCTCCTCTCGCTCACCTGGTCTCCTCGACTCTGTTCGCTGGCGGGCCTTTACCGTACCGTTAACTGGCGGGCCCTGTCTAGTCTCCATCATTAACTTGTCCATGCCTATGTGTGTGTGTGTGTGTGTGTGTGTGTGTGTGTGTGTGTGTGTGTGTGTGTGTGTGTGTGTGTGTGTGTGTGTGTGTGTGTGTGTGTGTGTGTGTGTGTGTGTGTGTGTGTATGTGTGTGTGTGTGTGTGTGTGTTGATGTGTGATTTACAAGTATGCATGTTTCTCTGAGTCTTCCCCGCGAGGCGTAACAAAGAGTTTTCAATGTCTTTTTTATTATATTTTTCTCCCTTTCTGTGACGCTCATCTGTCAGCGTAAAGAAAATAACGGAGGATTATTATCGCGAACTCCTCCCTCCTCTCTTTATTTTCACACCTTTGTTAGTCGAGGCGAGTCTGTTAATGCGTATGTTTTGGTGGTGACGGTGATGGTGTGACGCGGTGGAGAGGAGGAGGAGGAGGAGGAGGAGGAGAAGGAGGGAGAAGAGGGGTAAGGGAGGGATGGTAGAAGGTGTGGGAGAGAGCGTGGGAACTCAGGAGATGCAACACTATGAACTAACACGGCCCGGGGGATTGCCAGGTGGGTGTGTCGGCCAAGTGAGTTGGTGGGAGTGGGGAAGGAGGTGAGAAGCAGGTAAGGTAAGGGAGAGAGGGAGGGAGGGCAGTACAATTTCATTCACCTTCTCCGATATTCATTCATACAGTCATACTTACGTACATTCATACACAGAACTTCAACTATGTATCCTCTTTCATAACAGCTTCATTATCTTTCATGTTTTTCTCCCCTCCTATCACTTAATAACCTCCACACAGTAACCTCCTCTTCATCCCCTCACCTCCTCTCCTCCCCACATCTCATCTCCTTCACTCTCCCTCCCTCTCCCTCTTCCTCTCCATCTTATATGTTCACACCTCTGTCTTTGTGCTTTACACCCCTGATGACTTGGCGAGAGAGAGAGAGAGAGAGAGAGAGAGAGAGAGAGAGAGAGAGAGAGAGAGAGAGAGAGAGAGAGAGAGAGAGAGAGTTAGCCTTTAGGTGAACTAGGTAATAATTTCTGGTATTTAGGGCTTAACCTTCTCATTCCTCCTCCTCCTCCTCCTCCTCCTCCTCCTCCTCCTCCTCCTTCTCCTCCTCCTCCTCCTCCTCCTCCTCCTCCTCCTCCTCCTCCTCCTCCCTCATATCTTATCCTCCCTCCATACATACCCTTCCTCCCCCTCTTCTTCTCTTCATATGTTCCTCCTTATCCATCTTAACATCTAATCTGTGTTGTACACTCCCTTCTCTCCTCCTCCTCCTCCTCCTCCTCCTCCTCCTCCTCCTCCTCCTCCTCTTTAGTATAACCGTCTTCTGCCCCTCGCAATGTCTCTTCTTTGCCTCCTCCCCCCACCATTCCCTGCACTTTTTTTCCTCTCCCCTTCCCCTCCTCTCTCTCCCTCTCTCATCCAGTCTCTCCTCCCTTCCCAGTTAAACGTAACGCGAAAAACTGGTTAAGGGCGGCAGTTTTTGGTGCTAATGTTTGGTGTTGTGACGCATGGCAACGCAACGGTGACGGTGACGTGGTGGTGTCTTTTTTTTATTCTGATTAATAAGTCTCTCTCTCTCTCTCTCTCTCTCTCTCTCTCTCTCTCTCTCTCTCTCTCTCTCTCTCTCTCTCTCTCTCTCTCGTGGTGATAATGTTATCTGTGTGTGTATTTTTGTGTCATTTCGTAATACTATTGAGGAATTTGATTTGTGTTGACATGCTCAAACACACACACACACACACACACACACACACACACACACACACACACACACACACACACACATAATATATAATTATTATTATTATTATTATTATTACACACACACACACAGACACACACACACACACACGAGGAAAATCGTGTGTAGTCATCTAATTCCCTTGATTAAACACACATATACTCGTATACCCACACATCTGCACACACACACACACACACACACACACACACACACACACACACACACACACACACACACACACACACACACACACACACACACGAGGAATGGCGTTATATAATATACTCGTCCAGTCATCTAACTCCCTTAATGTCTTTCATTTCAGGTAAGGAGGACTCATTTCTCCCCTCGAGCCACTTGACCACCACACCTGTACCTCCACCCCCACCCAGGTGAACTCTTATATACCACGTCCACTATATACAGGCCAGGTATAACACAGGAGATGCGTGAGGTAAAAAGTCCAGTAGTGCTTACTACTTACTTGCTTAGCTCCGGCCAAGGGATTAAAAAAAATGCAGAAAAATGCCCACTAAGGTGCCAGTCGGAAAAGAGTAGAGTTAAACGGATTATATATATATATATATATATATATATATATATATATATATATATATATATATATATATATATATATATATATATATATATATATATAAACAGTGTCTTGAAATCTCTTATATTGTTAGCGAACCACGTGACTTAAGATTGATGGGGAGGTGTTTACTGTAAGTAATGATGACAGGTTGATTGACTTTTTCCGTAATGATATTGTTAACAGACTACATGACTTAGGTTGATGGGAGGTGTTTAATATTAGTAATCAGGAAAGGTTAATTGACTTTTTTGTAACCGTATGATTAGTAAATAAGCTAGTAGATTTTGATTGCTGGTATTATATACGTATATACAGAGGTTAGAAACTAGACATGCATAGGAATTGCCTGTCAAGCTGAAACTCCCTGATAGACGGATGTTTATTAATATGTGTGTGTGTGTGTGTGTGTGTGTGTGTGTGTGTATGTGTGTGTGTGTGTGTGTGTGTGTGTGTGTGTGTGTGTGTGTGTGTGTGTGTGTGTGTCTGTGTGTGTGTGTGTGTGTGTGTGGGTGGGTGGGTGGGTGGGGAAGGCATTTGTGAGGCAACTCCGTTATCTGGATGCCTCTTTTTTGTTGCATTTACATATATGAGAAAAGCTGATGAATGGACCTTTTTTTGTCATGTGTTCTAAACCAACCGCCTTCGCACGTAAAGAAAAAAAGTAAATAAAAAATAAATTAATAAATAAAAGAGCAGTAGTGTGTGTGTGTCCGGGAGCATGTGAGAGGTGAAGGTGAAACAGAATACGAGAATGTTTAGCTGATAAGAAAAGACTCACAGAAAAAAGGACACACACAGATTAGAGTTATCGTTCCCAAGCTTTACTCTTCCTCCCTCCCTCCCTCTCTCCCTCTCCCTCTTTCCTCCTCCCACACACTGCAGCGTTACGATCAGGACAGCATTGGGACGTGAAGTGATCGCGTCTGTTTTTTTTTTTTTTTTTTTTTTTAAGTAATGGTAGTTTTATTTAGGTTCTTGGCCACGAAAAGGTTAAAGTGAGTAGATGTGGTAGTAGTGGCAGTGATGGTAGTAGTAGTAGTTAAGCAAGTATTATTCCAATAAGTGCAGTTGTGAGATTTGTCTAGGTCAAGAATCTTACGTATTTTTTTTTTTTTTTCATACTACGCTATCAGTTTTTTTGTGCACAGATAATATAGTCAACGAATAAATAACACAAAGGAAAACAACAATAACAAGTTAGTAAGATCCAGTCAAAAAAAAAAAAAAATTGAAGTATACAAGAAAAGTTCTTTGATTCCACTTCTCTCCCAATCTCCAGTTGTTAGGTAAGTACCTTTGAGAAAACTTTAATCTGATATAAGCCTGAGTGATGAAAACGTAAAACTGTGTGTGTCGGATTTTTTATTTTTATTTCTTTACTTATTTATTTATTTATTTATTTTTTTTTTTTTTAACATTCGAGGGGTAAACATTTTTCTTATGCTGTCAAAGTAGTTCACCAGTTTTCCTTTCTTTCATGCGTTTCTTACACCAGTTTAGAGTTCCCCCAATAGTGTGTTATTATAATAAATATGTGCTGTAATGAATATGTGCGCAGAGAAGTGCGTGTTTTGCCATAAATCTTTCCAGTATCTCTTGTAATGTTATATTTGTTCAATGGAATGTGACAGTTGTGCATTATCTAAAACGTCCTGGCTTCAGAACGGGTAGGCATCAATATAGAAACTAATATCCTACATTGCATTGTATATTGGCTTTACATAAATGTTTAAATATTCAATAATCACTTCTCTTAAGATGGGTCCTTAAAAGAGTTTTGTCTCAATGGATCTGACCTGCAAACACTTTAATAAACTAATAATATTCATACTGTAATGTATTAAGGCAAATGAAATAAGTCAAAATAAAAAAAAATTAAAAATCTTCCTATTTCTCTTTGTCCTGTAGGAGAGTGATGACGTGTTTTGACCATTCACCTTCATCACCAGGGTAACCCAGCGCTCTGTGAAGGAAGCTGGCTACGAAGACCCGTAGAGATGCCGCTGTTGTGAAGGCTGGTGGTGGTGGATTAGATTCAAACATTTACTGACACCGAAGAGAACCAGTCCAGTCATCTCTTTTGCCTTTGAAATTAGTCCTTATGAGAGCTTAAGAGCTTCGAATTATTAGCCATACTGCGCTGGTGATGTTATAGTGAAGGAGGGAAGTAAAGGAGGTGAGAAGATAATGGAAATACTTATGAACTTAAGAAGAATGTGAAAAGAAATGAGTGAAGTAAAAGTGGAAGAGAATATGTTGATAGATAAATAGACAGACAGACAGATATATATTTATCCCCTCTTACATTAAAAAATTAGATAGACTGATTGAATGACTGACTTAACGGCTTCAAACAATGTGATCATGTGGCGGCGTCAGCAAAGGAAGGCAGATAGGTGATTAGCCAGAGACAGACAGACAGACAGACAGACAGGTATAGGCAGGAAGGTGTAGGAGGCAGCAGACATGTACGAGTGACAGGTGAGTGAGTGAGTGACGCAAGTGCTGTATGTCGCCAATGTGGGAGGAGGGGAAGGAGGAGGAGGAGGAGGAGGAGGAGGAGGAAACCACGCTTGAAGGACTGGGTGAATGGAACAACAAACAATAAACTGCATTACCTCTAAGTGTCCCTCGCCACAACTCCTGCCGGGGGGAGCTGGTGGCGAGGGTCCAAGGGCGCCCTGGGGGGAGTGATGGGCGGTGGTGGTGCTGTATTGGGGTCGTGAGGGAAGCCCTGGAGTGTGTGAGCCTAAGGGGATGGGGACGGGAGAGTGGCGGGGGAGAGGAGTGTTGAGGAAGGAAAGGTTGCACGGGAAAATGGAAGGGTTAGAGAGAGAGAGAGAGAGAGAGAGAGAGAGAGAGAGAGAGAGAGAGAGAGAGAGAGAGAGAGAGAGAGAATTATAGGGCCAAAGTACATAGCGATCTAACATTCACATTTATAAATTGTTTTGCCTGGAAGCGTCTCATTGTCTGTACCTTTCCCTTCTTCTCTCCTCCTCCTCCTCCTCCTCCTCCTCCTCCTCCTCCAGCCACGCGCTTCACTTCCCTGGCCGCGGGGAGCCTGAGTGGCACCGCGGGCCAGGCAACACCACCCCAAGGCACCCGGCTGGCTACGCACGGCAGACACGGCGGGGTGGTGGTGGTGGTGGTGTGGTCATGAGGGGCTGCTGTCTGGTGCTGTATGCGTTACGGTTTTAGCGCAATTAATCTTACCCTAGTATTTGCAGCTGCATTAATAATGTGTGTGTGTGTGTGTGTGTGTGTGTGTGTGTGTGTGTGTGTGTGTGTGTGTGTGTGTGTGTGTGCGTGCGTGCGTGCGTGCGTGCATGCGTGCGCTACACAGGCTCTAAAACAAAAATCTGATTGTGCAATTCTGACTGAGACCGAGGGATGGAAGAAGCGCAAAATTGATGCAGTGTTTCTAAATCAGCTTGTTTCATAACGTCCATTTCCGTGCCGCCAGAAGGCTCTGCTGTGACATCACTTCACCGCACCAGCAACATGGCCGTGCCTCTCCCTGTATAAACTGTCCACGTCATAGACTAGATGCATGTGTATTTTGGTGGGAAAATAAATAGTCGTAGTATAAAAAGTATGTCAAGGATATCAGAATTTAAGGATTTAAGGATGCCTGCCACTGATAGTACGAGTGAACGACGTAACACAAGAAAATAAGGGAAGCTGCAAGAAGCCATCAGGCCTTCACGTGACAGTCCCTCTATACAACTATTCTCTCTTATCATCCTCATCCATAAATTCGTTTAATCCTTTATAGCTACCCAATAACTCGGCATTAGCAAACTGGTAACTGAGTCTGTTCCATTCATATACCACTATTGGAAAACTAATTCTTACTTATCTCTTTTTAAATCTAATTTCGTTAAGATTGGACCCGTTATTTATTGTCCAATCCTGATTACTGACTCTGAGGATTTTGTTTATATCACGAAATGAGTGCCTGTCCACCACTTATAAGCACATCTACATCTGAAAGGTTCGGATGTACGACTGACGGTTAGAGATTGAAGTGAGAGCAGGAGAAATAAATAAAGTAAGGTGACGGACGCACACAGACTGGCACAAGTTTCAGTGTATTTGTCGTAACCCTCCTCCTTACCTTTAAGGGAAGGCAGAGGTTACGCAGGAACTGCACTAATTCTTTATATAACAAACACTACAAGGTTTAAATCCAGGTAACCGAGAGTTATGGCCGGGGTTCTCACAGTGGGGTAAGCCACAAACGCAGTTCAGAAACGTTAACACTATTTATTACCCAGTAGTTAACACATTCCACGATACTCGCAAGCAACGAAAGACCAGAATTCCACCACATATTAAAACATATAATGACCTTTCGATAAATCTTGACGTCACTATTCACTTTACTTTAGCAAGATTTTATTGACCAACTCAAGTCATTCACTAGCTTATAACACCTTAACATGTAAGGACACACATAACATAATCACATAATAGAATAATCAAATGTAACATTAAAATGTTAGCACTACATGCGAAGTGCCACAAAAGATATTAAAATCACTCTTCAAGATTCAGCATTATATCAACACATGGCATGGAAAATGACAAAATATGTGGGGACCACAGTATACTGAAACAACATTTTAAATCGAGACACACAAGGCACTTAGGAAAAATCTTCCAAGTATTACTTACGACCAAGACGAGGCAGAGGACGACTAGGAGCTTCATGGTGCTGTCGAGTGGGAGCACCTTCCAGGACTTGTAACACTCCACTCTTGGAGTCTAGTTAGGTCTGAGAGAATCGTTCGCTACTTCGCCTTATATTCCATTTTGACGACGGCATCGTCGACCTACGTACATTGCTATCTACTACTACATAAGGAGTTATCCTTAAGGTTCAAAATCTAACTAGTTAGTACACTCATCTCTTCCTTCACTCCACACGATCACCAGGATGCTTATACTTCACTGTAGGTGCGTAAGAAACATGTCTCGTTGGGAGTCTATGGTTAACCACCTTTACACGCGAACATATATGGTTTTTCTATGTCCTTCTAGTTCGTGCATTATTGAAGTGTTTTGTGAAGTCAGCGACTGTAAGGTAACTTGATCACAAGATTGATTGCGAATAGGCTAGGTCCATTAACTACACGGCCTTAGTCACCTGTACTCGGCGCTCGGGTGCCTCGTCATCAGGGCAGGCACTGTCTTGTTCGTGTGACCAGGGATGCCGTAAGCCTCACGAGGGGTCACGGCGGTAACCAGTGACCTCTGGGGCAATGGGTGGCCTTGGCGACAACACACCCTCGGCTTGGCTACGACATATTCTTAGGAGCAGTCGAGCACCTTGGATATTAAAACGTCTACCAGCGCGCATTAGCAGCTTCTTTTGACGTGACATGTTCTTAAATGTTGACGACTCAATGAAGATGAATGTAGTAAATGTGTAAAGACAACCATAAATCATGCATACCACAACAAGTACATAACATGATAAGGTTTAATTGTTATTCGTAGTTGTAAGTGCATAATAGTTGAACAATCAAAAAAAAAAATACATCTGCAAGAAGCAAGTATATGATATGAAGAAACTTAATAGTCACCCTTATCGGTTCATGATATAAATGTTAAGTAGGTAATAGTTGAACACTGAAAAGATAAAAAAAAAATATATAATAAACAAGAAACGAGTATGTAACATGAACACCCCTAATGGTTATTGCTATGCTATCTTCCATGATACAGTATATGTTAAGTAGGTAATAGTTTAGCACGAAAAAGTTAAAATTAAAAAAAAAAAGAAATTAAGATAAACTTGAAGAAATCAGTACGTGTTATCTTTGCTGGGAATTTGGCTCTCAAGGACTCGACTCTGCCCCTTATTTTTACATTGATGATAAAATAATTCAATCTACCGATAAAGACAGCACGACATTCCTTAGATACAGACGCCTTACCTGCAGCTCACGTGTTGCTGTTCCTTGTGGTCATGAGCAATACATCAACACAAGGCAGGCAAGGCAAGGCCGACACACCTGTTGCTCACCTGTCCGGAAATTCTTGGTGAGGACGAGCAGGTGGAGGAGGAGGAGGGGGAGAGAGAGGAGAAAGGGAGAGGGGAGAGGTGGTGGAGAAGGGAAGAGGAAAGGACTGTGGTGAAACGTGGACACTACTTATACATTGTTCAGAGTTTCTTCTTCTTCTTGTTCTTCTTGTTCTTGTTGCTGTTATTGTTCTTGTTCTTCTTGTTCTTGTTCTTGTTCTTCTTGTTCTTGTTCTTCCTCTCCTCCTCCTCCTCCTCCTCCTCCTCCTCCTCCTCCTCCTCCTCCTCCTCCTCCTCCTCCTCCTCCTCCTCCTCCTCCTCCTTCTTCTTCTTCTTCTTCTTCTTCTTCTTCTTCTTCTTCTTCTTCTTCTTCTTCTTCTTCTTCTTCTTCTTCTTCTTCTTCTTCTTCTTCTTTTACTACTACTACTACTACTACTACTACTACTACTACTACTACTACTACTACTACTACTACTACTACTAATACTACATCCTCCTCCTCCTCCTCCTCCTCCTCCTCCTCCTCCTCCTCCTCCTCCTCCTCCTTCTCTTCCTCCTCCTCGTGACCTTTACCTTTTTGCATAACTCAGCAGGGTCTTCCCTCGCCTCACTGGAGGGGCCGCGGAGCAATGCCCGCCTCTGTGTTGGGCACGCATGCGAGTCCGCAGCATTAATTCTCTAACTGCACTTATTATACAATGCTGCACTGCTTAAGGGAACACAACGGAACACAAAAGAATGCAAAGGGAAAGCAAGAACAAGCGGCAGTTGAATTATTGATCCTCATAAAGTTGTGTATTATTAGATATACTGTATTTTTAATGTAAGAGGGGCACTGGCTTAGGGTAACGAAAATTTATATAAAAAAGCCTTCTGAAGGTGCCACCCCATAAGGCACAGTCATTAAAGATCATTTGATATTTGAGGTTACGAGATGTGGAAACGGTAAAGATGAAACTCTTTACCTCACTTTGTTCAATATTGTGTCCATGTATAGCTCTATCTCATCACCAGGTACATGTTATGTTAGATCATATCAGCTTAAGCTAGGTTAAGTTATGCTACAGTGGTCAGATTAGATAGAACATAAGAACATAAAAAAAAAAATAAATAAATAAGAGAAGCTGTAAGAAGCCTTCAGGCCTTTACGTGGTAGTCCTTGCATGAAGCTTACCTACCTACCTATATCCACTATCATCCTCGTTGGTTCTGGTTAGGCCTATGATGCTGGAGATTACAAAGAACATTGAATTTATACACCTCTTCCGTGTATGAACATATTCTGTAAATCTCTAAATACGCCTACCCTCCCAAGAAAAGATGAATTACAAGACAATAATGTTGTGTTGGGAGAAGGGGAGGACACAGGAATGAGGGAAAAGAAAACATTAAAGAAGATGCGTAGGAAGAGAGAAAAAAAAAAATGTATCGTAGCTATGAAACAAGATACGACACGGCTCACAGGACGCAGGTATGAAACGGGGGCATGGAAGCCGAGGAGGAGGAGGAGGAGGAGGAGGAGGAGGAGGAGGAGGAGATGAAAAGGGTGGAATACCTCACGAGTGGATTAGCCAATAAAGGCGAGACGAAAAGACGAAGAAAAAAAAAAGGAAAAAAGTGAAGACCAAATACAGGAGGTGGAAGATTGAGTGGTAAAGAAGCTGGAAATAGAATTGTGACGATGGAGGTAAGGAGGACGGATGAAGAGAGAGAGAGAGAGAGAGAGAGAGAGAGAGAGAGAGAGAGAGAGAGAGAGAGAGAGAGAGAGAGAGGAAGGTCGGGCAGTGACACCGGAGCCACCACACTGAGGGAAGGGCGGGTTGTGTGACACGGAGGAGGAGAAGGAGAAGGAAGAGGAGGAGGAGGAGGAGGAGGAGGAGGAGGGAAGGGCCGGCGGGGTGAATGATGAGCTCAGACTCTTTCTCTACCAGGTCAGCGGCCAGGCTTCTTTTACTGCCCTCCTCCTCCTCCTCCTCCTCCTCCTCCTCCTCCTCCTCCTCCTCCTCTTGCTGTTTAACTTTATCGTCCCACGTCCATCACTCTAAATTGAATAGTGTCATTTATCACAAACAGCTCCATATGGGACAACAAGTCTGACTCGGGTGTTTGTTCTTCGTATTTGTTTGCATTCCTCTTCCTTCTCCTCCAGGAATGACGATTTTTTTTCTCTCTGCGTTAAGGCATCTGACATAAATTGCTTACACATACTCATTCGCTAACACACACACACACACACACACACACACAGTACCATGGCGAAGGGAGAGGGCTGGTTGGCTGAGTCGCCCCGCCGTCCTTCTCGAGGCCTCTGTGACCACTTTAAAGAACTAACTAAAGGAGAAAAAGTTATGAGACAGTTACGTGGCTTTCTTGCTTACTTCCCCTGTACTTCCCCGCGTTGGTGGTGGTGGTGGTGGTGGTGGAGGTGGTGGGGGATTATTTTACTCTCTTTGACTGAGTTATAGCGCCACAAGAACAAGGTTACATGGCGCAGACTAGGGTTACAAGAAAGAGCGCTACTTCCCCCTGCCGAGAAACTGCCTTGAGCCAGGATCGAAGTCGGAGTTTTCAAGCCACAAGCCGAGCGCTGGTGGTGGTGGTGGTGGTAGTGGTTGCGGCGGGCCAGAGTGGATGGTTGGGTTGTTGTTAGTAGAAGGTCTTTTACTTAGATGAGATAACAAGGCAGAGGGCGAGGCCGCCGGACACGATTAGACTCATTAGCGCGAGGCTGATGACGGCAGTAAAGGAACCGCGAATGGCTGGAAAAAAGACTAAGAGTGTTTCAAGATTCTAATCCAAGGATGGTGGATGGCGCGGGGAACACGTCCTGCGCCTTGCCTCATTGCCTCCCCTTCTCCCCTCCTGCACCACCCACCTCCCACCGCCCACCGCCGCTTCGTGTAGGTGATGTTTTTATTTTTATTTTTTCTGATAGCTGTGAATTTTCCCACATTCCGCTGCGCTGTAAGGCTGTCGGTCCTCAGGATTAGGGCCATTTTGACTCTTTTTGGCCTGGGAAAAATACTTGGCAGGGGAAGAACGGGAGGGAGAATACATGGACGTGAAGGAGGAAGGGGGAGCGGGATACGGGCGTGGCATCAGCCTGCCAGTCATGCACAATAATGGAGGCATGGAGGCATGGTAACCTGCATCCCGTTGCCTGGGTGACGCGGATGCTGGCTGGTGGGGCAAGGGGCGGTGGGGCAGAGGGACGGGGAAACTTTCAGTACTAGCGGCGCCTAGATGTCGGCTTAGCACCACCTGAGTCTTGGTAACTGTCTTGCCGCGTTACCAGGCAGAGGTGTGCACTGTGCGGCGGGGAGGTGAGAGGTAGGCAGTCAGTTAGCCCTCATTCACACCCTCCGGAAGCCAGCGTCTCACCAGGTGGCCGCGGGGTGGACAGTATGTACAGGTGTGTGGCGAGGCGGCGGTGGTGAGTGACGGAAGCGCGGTGGTGGTAGCGGTGCAGCGGGGGCCCGTTCCTAGCGGGCTTACACGAGGGTCTGCGCCACACGACGTCCAAGGAAACACAAAACACGCATGTCACACAGGTAATGGTGGGAAAAGAGGATGAATGGCGGTGAGGGAAGGGGAGAGGAAGAGAACTTTAGAGTGAGTGACCGTCGACCACAGGACACGAGAAACAAGCTGGAAACTGCAACACGACCCTGGACACGACATGACCTGAGCCTAATAGGGTGATGCGGCGGTGCTGGAGTCGTGAAGGTGGAAGACAGGCGGGCAGGTGTCATCCTCGGCCACGCTGCCAATTACAGGGCCTGAGCCGACCAGGTGATTATCGCCCAGACGCTAATAGAGGCACCGCGCCGCTAACCAGGTCGACCAGTGGTGGAATGTATGTATGTATGGAGGGAGGAATGTGTGTGTGTGGAGAGAGAGAGAGAGAGAGAGAGAGAGAGAGAGAGAGAGAAGAGAGAGAGAGAGAGAGAGAGAGAGATGTATATTATGAACGTATATAATGAGGGAAAAAAATTAAACAAGGTATATCGTGAAGCTTGACGTGTGTGTGTGTGTGTGTGCATGAGGTGGTTCTGTGGCAGTAACAGTGAGCGGCGGACAAAAAGTAGCAGCAGGAGTAGCCAGCATTAGTGTGGCATTGAGGCGGCGCGGTGGGTTGAGTTGTATTGCTATTATACACTTGTTTATTTACTTTTTACTTGCTTATCCTCCATCCGTCACTCCTCGTTAATTCAAGGCCCATTTATCTCCTTGAGGCGTGGAGACAAGTGGCGCTAGAGTGATGAGAGGAAGAGGTATGGATATAGCAAGAATTGAACTAACCACTTGAATAAAGGAAAGAAAATATGAATAAAGGTCAACAGAGGGTAAGGAAGAGGGGAAGAAAATAGGGAATATTAGATGAAAGGGAATGGGAGAGAGATGTATTGGGATGATACTGCAGTGACAAGGAATGGAAAAGGGATGTATTGGGATGGCAGGGAATGGAAGAGGATGTATTTGGAAGCTACTAGGATTGGCAAGGAATAATAGGGAAGGTACTGGGATGCTACTGGAATGATAAGGAACAGAAGAGGATGTATTTGGAAGCTGGAAAGGCAAGGGAATGGAAGGAGAGGTAGTGGAAAGTTACTGGGTTGTCAAGGAATGGAAGTGGATGTATTTAGAAGTTACTGGGAAGGCAAGGAATGAAAACAAACACACTACAACGAGAGACGAAAAAGGAAGCTCAACAACACAGGGAACAATGACAGAAACACAGATATGGCAGAGCACAGGGACGATGGCTGGCAGACAGAGGATGTTGAGGGGACTGTATAGGATAGCAGGGATGTGCCGGAGCGGGAGGCAACAGTAGGAGAGAAAGGTGTAGTGGACAGCTGGCCGGGACGGTAGAGGACGTGGTGGTAATGGTCCGTGGTCTGCCTGTGGTTAGAAGGGAGGAGTTGCTACTGCTCGCCTTCTCTCTCTCTCTCTCTCTCTCTCTCTCTCTCCTCTCTCTCTCTCTCTCTCTCTCTCTCTCTCTCTCTCTCTCTCTCTCTCTATGCAATTCTCAAAAGTTCTTCATTCTTTCTTCTAACAACGAAATATTTTGGGTTTCTATCATTTCTTCCCCTTCCTATCACGTCCTCTTCTCTCTCTTCCTTCCTATACCCTCCATTTACCCTTCACGCCACTTATCCCTTGTCACCCACCGCGGCCGAGATAACAAGGCGAGGAGGAGGAGGAGAAGGAGAAGGAGAATGAGGTAGAAGAAAGGGGGAGAAGAGGACTGGGAAGAAGTAACAGTGATACAAACCAGAAATAAGGTTGTTAGGAGGAGGAAAAGTCAAGAAAAAATCGATTCTCCTCCTCTCAAGTAGAAAAAAATGACGTTATCTTTAATTATCTTTCTCTCTTTCTCTCTCGCGGTCAGATGTGTTACCAAATGAGGCGGTGTTGTTTCTGTCCTTGTGTTGCTGCATCTGATGGTGTGTTGCTTTTGCAGTGTGTTCCTTGCTGAGAGAGGGTCGTGTTACTATGTGTGTGTGTGTGTGTGTGTGTGTGTGTGTGTGTGTGTGTGTGTGTGTGTGTGTGTGTGTGTGTGTGTGTGTGTGTGTGTGTGTGTGTGTGTTTACTTCTTAGGTGTTGAAACTATCTGAAGAGAGTCCGTCAGATGTTTGCGTGAGGGTGGCTAGTCACACACACACACACACACACACACACACACACACACACACACACGGCTTTCTCTGTGTTGTTGGTTGCAGCCATTGAGTTTGTTTTTTTCGTTTTTGTTTTTCTAGTTGTGTTTTTATCTCTCTCTTTTTACACACACACACACACACACACACACACACACACACACACACACACACACACACACACACACACACACACACACAAACAAACACACACACTCCATCTCTTAATCACATTCTATTCCTTTGTTTTCTTTTTATGTTTGTATTTCTTCTCTTTCCCCCAGCCTCCCCCCCCCCCCCTCTCTCTCTCTCTCTCTCTCTCTCTCTCTCTCTCTCTCTCTCTCTCTCTCTCTCTCTCTCTCTCTCTCTCTCTCTCTCTCTCTCTCTCTCTCTCTCTCTCTCTCTCTCTCTCTCTCTCTCTCTACGGCTTCCTATAATCCCACCCTTTCCCCTCCTCCCCTGGTCCTTCAACACACAAATCCCTGACCTCCTTCACCTCGTTACCTGGTCCTTCACCCCCTTGTCTCCCTAGTAACTGTCCCCCTCAGTCTCCTTGGCCCTCATCACCCTGACCCCGCCGCTACTCCCACCCTTAAATCACATGAAACCCTTAAACGCTGTGACCTTTACCACCCCCTGGACCCTAAACCCTCCCTTTGTTACTCCTTCCCTTTATTGTTTATTCTTATTCTTCCTTTTTCTCGTTTCCTTACTCTCCTTTATTGTTTATTATCCTCCCTTTTATATAGCTTAATTACTCCCTTTTTTTGCTTTATTCTTATTCTCCCTCTTCTCTCTAGGTTCCTTATTCTCCCTTATTGTTTGTTTTTTGTCTTATTCTCCTTTTTCTTTTTAGTTATGGGTGAAAATAAAAGGTTGGTTTTAAGGGATTTTTTTTAAGGATGAACTGGAGGTTGAATAATGTTTAAGAATACGTAGGTAGGTATTATTGGTGCTTAGGAGGTTGAATATAGGGTCAGATAATGTTTAGAGGAATTATGGGCGGGACTGAATAGTGTTTCTTAGTAGGAGGATACGGTCGATTAATGATTAAGGGGTTGGGATGATTGAATTCTGTAGTGTTTCAAGGAAGTAGCAAGATATGATGCTTTAGTGTTTGTGAGTAGAAGGATAGGACTGAATAGTGTTTAAGGGAAGAGAAGGTGGAATTAAGTGTTTTCTTTTCAAATGATAGAAAGATAGGATAAATTAGTGTTTAACCCTTCACTGTGATAAGAGACAGCACCAGGAGTAATGCATGAAGTTTTTTGCAAGTATCTACAAGAAAGAAGGGGATTAAAAAATTTAGATTTTGCAATTTCTACCCAGTTCAGTGATTGGAGGAGGCTGTAGAACAAACAAACATGAACCAAACAGCAATGAAATTGCTAAGGGGATAAAAATATAGAAGCAGATAGTGTTTAAGAGTAATGTTCAAGAGCAAGATAGAATCGGGTAGTATTTAAAATCAAGAGGACAGAATTAAGTAATGCTTAAACTTTAAAGGATTGGAGATAGGATCGAATAGTTTTAAGAGGGATTAGGAGATAGCATCGAGTAGTGTACAGCTGTAATGATGCGGGCTTGTTGCCTTGTTGCGTGTTTTGATCTGCTGGTTGTTTATGTTCAGCTTGTATGACCCTCGCCGTGCTTGTGGGGGAGGAGGAGAGGAGGGAAGGGTATATTAGAGTTGTGTTTTATATCTATAAGAAGTGAGCCGTGAGTTGCGACGATAGACTTGTGTGGCGATCAATGAGAGAGTCTGTCTTTGTGAAGCGACTTGGGTCTTGTTGTTGTTGTTGTTGTTGGTGTTGCGTGAGAACCAGAACTGAGGCACTCCATATATAGTGTGTGTGCGTGTGTGTGTGTGTGTGGTTGTTGTTGTTGTTGCTGTTGTTGTTTTTGTTGTTGTTTTTGTTGTTGTTGTTGTTGTCAGGTTTCTAAACATACATAGCGATCACTAAAATTCCTACATCTAACCTAACCCAACCTCACCTAATTTCTCCTAACCTCACTTAACATAACATAACCAATCTAGTACTTGTCGGACAGAGAATTGCATCACCTATTCATAAACTCACAAAGGTTATCAATGTTAATTCTCGCAGGTTGTAAGTGGGAAAGGAAAAAGATTTTATTGATTGTTTCACCAAAATACCCTCCTGATTTTTGTGTCTCCCATATGCAGTGAATGTTCATCTTTCCCTTACTGGTGTGTTGATTGGCTTCGCGTCTAATGTGCTTCTTGGTGTTGGTCTCTTGGTCTCTGTGTGCGGGTTATCATGTGACCTGCAACGCATCTTTCTGCTCTGTCCTACATATTTCGCTAGCGTAGCATCCGTTTGTGTGTGTGTGTGTGTGTGTGTGTGTGTGTGTGTGTGTGTGTGTAGATAAGCAAGTAGTCCAGTAGTCCATTTGCCCTTCACCTACTTACTCCATTCTTTACCCCTCCTTTTTTTCCTCCTCCCCTACCAGCCTCTCCCTATGCACTCACTCCCTGACTCTCCTCCTCTTACCTGACGTAACCTTGTGTCCCACGCCTTCTTACATCTCACGTAACTCACTGTCATCTTAGCACCCATACACATTCACCCCAACACCCTGCCTGTCGTTCCCTTGTCAATTCCTCACTACTACACCTTCAGTAGTTGAGTGTATTCTGTGTATTCCCATGCCAGGGTGTAATGGAGACGGTTGATCCTTCCTCGACTTATCCTAGAACTTGTATTGGTACACACACACACACACACACACACACACACACACACACACACACACACACACACACACACACACACACACACACACACACACACACACACACACAAATGAGCAGGTATAACAGGCTCTTACATTTTCATATATGGAGCAAAACTTGTTTATTTATGTATATTTTTTGTTCATCTAGTTTATTCATTCCTCGTTCAGTCTCTTGTATAAAAACTGAGAAGCACAAAGCTGAGTTGCGGCCTCTTCGTGCTGAGCTAGCTGGCCGCGGGCGAGGAATCACTCCCAGATAGTAGATAAGAAGGTCCCCCCTCCCATCACCATGCTACGGTGATCGAATACACCGCTTCTCGACTGATCAACGAGGTTAAGCTGCGCTGGGTCTGGTTAGTACTTGGATGGGTGACCGGTCCCCATGTCTTTGTGTAGACCGTAGAGGGGTGAGCGGCTCGTCTTTGCCCCGCACACAACCAGGTATTGTTGGCGGCTTATCGCATCAAAGGACGAGACATGGCACTTGCAAACCCTGTGTGTGTGGGGGTGGGAGGGGATACAGTAGTCGGCGGCTCGAAGGACAAGTGGTGAGGCAGGCAGTTTGGTTCTCTAATCCACTACTGCATTACTAAGCCTGTTTCTGCAGCTGTTCTTTATTACACGTGATGGTTCTTGTTGAAAGTCGTGATTATTTTGGGTCTTGTCGCCGCGGCCCTGCAAGGAAGCGGCGACGTGACCCTTTGTTGCCTTCATTCTTGCTGCCGCTACTTCAGTAATCTCTCTACTTGACTTCATATCTTCAGATTTTTCTACTTGATGCACACACACACACACACACACACACACACACACACACACACACACACACACACACACACACACACACACACACACACACACACACACACACACACACACACACACACACACACACACACACACACACACATAACACGTACGTTAGTGATTACTGAGTTTTTAGTCCTAGTATGATACAGGTACAGTATGTATGTAAAGCCTTGGCATAAATCCTAATCAGACGTTTGAGTCTGATAACATTATTATTTTTTTCTTCCTCTGTTGTGGAGCAATCAGGTGGTGGTGGTGATGGTGGTGGTGGTAGTAGTAGTAGTAGTAGTAGTAGTAATGCCTGCAGGATTGTTATCGCCTCTCTCGCCACTTATCATTGCTTTGCGAGACACCACAGATCACGACCTGATTTTTTCTACGTTTTATGAACCCACGAATCATGTTGCGAAATGTAAAATAATAAAAATAACCTGTTCTTTCCGGTATGATATACGAAGATTATTTTTTTCTCTCAGCCTCGCCTGTTCTCACTCCGGGCTGGGCTTGAAGTTCAGGTTCTGGCGGCTCACCTCTCCTGCCTCCTTACCTCCCCTGTCTCTTGTGTCTCCCCCGCCCCCAGTGTCCTCCCTTGTTTCCCCTGCCCCCTCTGTCCTCCCCCAGGTGACAGGCTCAGAGGGGGTCACTGGTGGTGCTTCCCTGTGTTACCATCACTTGTCCTCGCTAGTGAGTACAGTGGATTATGAGATTCACTCCGTAACGCCAGTAAAGTCTTGATCGTGGAGCATTACCGGCCACGTCACCTTAATCTTGACAGCAGTGTAATTCATGGCTTTAGATCACCGAAGAGCACCTCGAGAACACTAAAAACTTTGTCATCTGTAAGTGTAAGCAGCCAGGTATGTAGTATAAGTGTCGCCATTGTCACTCAGCCGTGGCTTTTACCTGCCTCAGAAAGTTAACACAGGACTTAATAGTCGCGACATCCGCCTGTCGAGCAGTAAAGGCTGAGGTTCAAACAGGGAACACTTGATTGATTTTTTTTTCCCTTCGCCCGCCTCCGTCCTTGGTTGCATGCCGCGTAGTGCGCACCTCGTCCAAATTCAGACAGATATCTCTGCCGACACTCAAGCATGAGGAGTGTGCCGGCCACCGTGCTCCGCCTGATACCAAGGTACACAGTGCAGGCTGCAGCTAACGGGCCAGCGTGCCTCTTGTAGCCACTCGACTGTGGGCGTGGGCGGACCTCAAGCTCGGGATTCTTAAGGGCGGGAGGTCGCCACCACTTATATTTACATTGATTTTTCTCATTAAACCAATCTTGGGACTAAATAAATATCTTAATTGGTTTCTGGGATTATCACACATCCTCATCACCAGTTCTTGATTCCGTGATCACTTACATTTCTCTTTATCTTACCGTTTCCTATTTCTTGCAAGCCTCTCTTAGCAGTGCATACCTTCCCCTCCTTGACCTCGTCACCTGCTTGGCCTCACCTGCGTCTTGAAGGTCACCGTGGGAACCTTACCTTTGTGCTGGTCCTCACTTTCCGGTCCGACCTTTGACGATATTCTTTCTTCCAGACTACTGACCTTTCCCCTGTCCCCTGAGTGTGTGATTCCTGTACCCTCTCTACCCTTCTTACCTTTACCCTCTATTCTTCCCCCTCTCCCATCCTCCCCATGCCTTCCTGGAGATCCGCCACGCCTTCCTGGTCTAGCGAGCCGCCACGTGACAGTCACAACAATAGCCACTGAACCGCGACTCTGAGCTGAGTGACGCGTTTCCAAAGTGACCTCTGAGTACACGACACGTCCTCGGTCTTGCTCCCATCAGCCCTCCCGCGGCGTGATTCATGAGCTCGTAGGAAATTAACCCCAAGCACATAAATCTGTCTTACTTTATGGCAGGCGCTAAGGTGTGAACTTCCCTGTCCTACCTGGTGCTCTGTCTCGCCCGGAGTTCACCTGTATCGATGGAGGGTGAAGGAGGGAGACAATGAGCGTGGGGACTGACAATGGAGAGGTGAGGAGGATGGGGACTGGGTGTGCAAGGTTGGGGAGGGTCGGGAGGGATGCGAGGTGGAAGGAGAAGTGACAGGAGGTGATGATGGCGTCCGGGTTGCTTGCTTCCCCTCCTCCAGGAAGTGGCTCATGAGTGACTGTCTGCCCGTGTGTGTGTGTGTGTGTGTGTGTGTGTGTGTGTGTGTGTGTGTGTGTGTGTGTGTGTGTGTGTGTGTGTCCACCTGCTCAGCGGCTGTCAGTATTAATCTCATCCCTTGCACCACCTGTTCTCCCCCACTCCCTCCCATGCACCTGTCCTTAGTCCTTTGCCCCCAGCCTGTTTCTCTTCCCATCAATATCGTCATGCATTCCTTTGTCTCTCTGTTCCTCTACATGTACGTGTGTTCTTTTCATTATTATTATTTTCATCACTTACTTGACTTAGTTTGCCAAGTGCTCTATTTATGTAACCTGTTTATTATTATTATTTTTTTTTCTTTATTCTTGATTCGCTCGCGTTATGTCCATAGTGTGGGATGTGTCATTATCTTCCACTCATTCGTTTAATCTTTCATCTTCTACTCTCCTGGTCTCTTCTTTCATCTCCCCTTCACTTACTGCATCATATTATTTCATCTCACATTCCTACAAATTTAATTCATCTACCCTCCTCCTCCTCCTCCTCCTCCTCCTCCTCCTCCTCCTCCTCCTCCTCCTCCTCCTCCTCCTCCTCCTCCTCCTCCTCCTCCTCCTCCTTTCCCCTCCTCATGTCCCATTCTTTCTATAATACTTATCATATCAAGTCTCAAGCACCTCCTCCCTACCATTCACACTATTGCCTGCCTCAGAGTGCCCTCACTATTGTGGCCTCATTGACACACTGGTCGCGGTAAAGACCTGCTTTGGGGTGCCAGTACTAGCAGCTTTCCTCACACACTCCTGTAGAAGATGAGGAAGAGGTAAACAAGTAGAGAAACAGAGGAAGGCATTTTAGGACATGATTTGCTCTTTCTCCGACGTACTCATTCCTCTTATTTACTTCTTGCTCTCCTTCCCCTCCCTCACTGGTTTCCTTTACCCTCTAACGCTTCCATGGTAAGTGGTGGGTGTTGTCTTAAGCCACACTCACAGCACCGCATCACAGTCACTCTCGTCACGCCCTGCAGGACACGTGAATACAGCAGTATATCGCCTGCCTGACTGACTGCCGTGTCATTTTACACCAGCACGGTATTTCTCGGGCCCTGCACTGTGTGACCTCAATGTCGTGGCGCCGTTAAATATGCCAGTAAATATGCCAGTCTATCAATCGGTCGCTGGCATGGGATGGGGTTGATGTGGTGGTGCAGGAGACTGGTGGTGCTGGTTCCTGACTTGATGTAACTGTGGTCGTGTCTTCAATTGAGGTGAGACCCGACCAACAACCACTCTCTTGGCTGACACTCACCACCACGCCCTCCACACTGCACCCCTCTTACCACCACCACCACCACCACCACTAGTGCCAGCATCATCGGCCTCCCTGACTCCACTACAAGACAAAGACCTCTCCCCCAACCTCCCAAACCATTCATCTCCCCATCCAGTTTTCTTTGCCTTGCCTTCCCTTAACCCAAGTCGCCGTACCTCTCCTTTTATCTTAAGTTCCCATTCATTTCATTACCCACCAATGCCAAAACTCAAACAATATTCACTTAATTCCTTCTCTTTTCCTTTCTTCCCCTTACGCCCTTTCACTTCACTTTACTTCCCTAATCATATTCTCTCGCATCCTTGCAATATCCAACCTGCCCTGCCTGAATGTGTGTTTGTGTGTGTGTGTGTGTGTGTGTGTGTGTGTGTGTGTGTGTGTTGTGTGTGTGGTTTGCAGGGCGTAGGCAGGGCGGGGCAGTGGACGGCCTCGGGGGTCATGGCGGCAAAGCGTATATGGCGAGGAATTGCTGGAGAGAAAACCTGTTATTGTGTGTCTCACTTAACTGTGTGTGAGAGCGAGAGAGAGAGAGAGAGAGAGAGAGAGAGAGAGAGAGAGAGAGAGAGAGAGAGAGAGAGAGAGAGAGAGAGAGAGAGAGAGATTCTTCAGTCTTTCTTCACTCCTTTGCAATCTAATTTTTTTCTCCCTCCCTCTCTTTCTTCCTCTCTCTTATCAATGCATCTCCCATTCTTCCAACTTACTTCTCCGTCCCTCCTCTTCCTCCTTCTCCTTGCCTTTCACTCCTCACTACACATCCTCTCACTATCCCCCTCTCCCTCTCACTGCAATTCATCTATATTCCATCCAACCCTCCACCCTTTCCCCTTTCCTCTTTTTTTCCCCACCCACGCCACACGCCGCAACCACACCCAAGCTAGCGAACGGGGCATGGAGGATCGGGGTGGGGCGGGGGGAGGGGCGGGCTGTGTGACCCCCTAACCCCGCCCCTGCCAGACTGAGGTGAGGTGAGGGCTACACAGGTAAATGTCTCCTCAGGTGTTCCGTGTTTCCCTCACATGGGCATTTTTTACCTGTTTTTTCCCCGTGCGCTGTTTCCCGTTCACTGGCTGTTGCTGTTTTTCTCCGTATTCAGGGTTTAAGTTCGCCAATGTTTTACTTGGTGTTTTATTAATGTTAATCCTTTCTCGTGTGTGTGTGTGTGTGTGTGTGTGTGTGTGTGTGTGTGTGTGTGTGTGTGTGTGTGTGTGTGTGTGTGTGTGTGTTTTGGTTGCCTGTCAGTCTATTTTTCTGTGTCTGTTTCTCTCTCTCTCTCTCTCTCTCTCTCTCTCTCTCTCTCTCTCTCTCTCTCTCTCTCTCTCTCTCTCTCTCTCTCTCTCTCTCTCTCTCTCTCTCTCTCTCTCACACACACACACACACACACACACACACACACACACACACACACACACACACACACACACACACACACACACACACACACACACACACACACACACACACACACCACCACCACCACCACCACCACCAGTAAGAGGTCACCACCCTGAGTTCTCCCTTCCAATGAATCAGGGAGGGCGTGTGTCGGCTTCCAGTTGACCCCTGACCCTCCCTCACCTCCCCTACCCTCCGCGACTCCTTACATGCCTCCCTGATACACGCCCAGGCCCTCCCTCCTTCCCTCCATCCCTCCATTCTTCCCTCCATCCCTCCCTCTCCTCATTCCTCTCCTAATCCGTTCCTACACGCCATCCCTCGAAGTTATAAGATTATCCTCCACTTTCCTCCACTTTGTACCTCCTTCTCTCCTCCTCTCTCTCTCTC
>NC_087157.1:13280000-13292500 GCF_035594125.1 Scylla paramamosain | reverse complement strand
GTGCGTGTGTGCGCGTGCGTGCGCGTACTGCCAGACAATGGGAGTGGTCAAGAATGGGGAAGATTATGCAACGTGACGAAAACCCAGACAGAGAGAGAGAGAGAGAGAGAGAGAGAGAGAGAGAGAGAGAGAGAGAGAGAGAGAGAGAGAGAGAGGAATAATTGAAGTGAAGAAAATTGAGGTGTAGTAAGCATGGTTGATGATGCAGTAGATACAGAGAGAGGGAAAACCGCTGAGGGAGGAGGAGAAGGAGGAGGAGGAGGAGGAGAAAAATAAGAGAAGGCGGAGGAGAAAATAACGGTGCAAATACTAAAAATAGGAAGGGGAAAAGGAGGAGGAGGAGGAGTTGGATAAAGAGGTGTAGGAGGAGGAGGAAGAGGAGAAGGAGGAGGAGGTAAGTGCTTCGTCACCTCCTCCTGCTGGCTGTGACTGATACAAACCCTTCTACGCCTCATCTGTTCCTCATCCCTCACTCCTCACATCCATTCTCATTCTGTCATATATTACCTTGCTCTCCCTACCTCTCCTTCTTTCCCTCACTTTCTTCACATGCCATTGTCACCTTCACTTCACTTCACTCACTTAAACTTCCCTTTATTCTCCTCTCTCCTTCATGTCTCTTCGTCTTTATTCACTTATTTTACTCCCTCACAGACCTTTTGAAATTCTCACCTCATTTTTTTCTTCTCTGCTTTTAGTCTGACCTAAATCTATTACTTCTTTGCCGTGTCCTCCTCTGCGTTAGTGTTCATACTCTCTCCTTTTACTCCTTCATCGTTTCAGTCCTCACTCATATACACCCACACACACCTTTCCTCAGCTCCTGTCTTACCTTCAATCAGTCAGCCTCCCTGCACAGTTCACCCTATCATCGCACACCGTAACCTTCCTCATACCTCACCCTCACAGCCTTTACCCAGCACCGCATACCACAAACCTGTAAAAACCACACAGGTCGTCCTTCTCTCACCACGCAGACAGCCTCGTGGTGACGCGTCTATAATTGCACAGTAGAATGTAGCTAACTGTTTAACTTCATACCCTTCAGCCTCCCTCACAGCCACCCACCCTCCTGCTCGTATCTCTTATCTCAGGCCGGTACAGTTGCACCTTCCCCACTGCCTCAGCTGGTTGGGCCCGCATTCCTCGCCTCTGGGTAGGGATGGCTGGGGTGATAGTGCAGTGTCCCCCTCTCCCAAGTCTCCCGATCCTCTGCTCTCCATCCGCGCCGCCGCTGTCACCGTGGAGCGAGTCACGTTAGCTGGCCAGACAGGAGCTCGAGTGATGGCAATGGTTCAGAGCAGCAGCCGCGTGCATGCCGGACCTATCTGAGTGAATGTCCCACCTGGAGAGAGAGAGAGAGAGAGAGAGAGAGAGAGAGAGAGAGAGAGAGAGAGAGAGAGAGAGAGAGGGAGGGGGGAGGGGGGAGTGTAACAGGCAATTAGGCGGGTAGAATGATACACTGACACACACACACACACACACACACACACACACACACACACACACACACACACACACACACACACACACACACACACACACACACACATGGAAACAAGGAAGTGATGTAATGTATGAGAAATTCTGATACGCTCAACAAACACACACACACACACACACACACACACACACACACACACACACACACACACACACACACACACAGGCAGGCAGGCAGATCAGTAGCAGCTTGTATTTCTTCACTTTACTTCCATTCTCTATTTCATCCACTTACTTCAAAGTGACGTCACGCTGACCATCCACTCCACTCAAACTTATATCCTCCACCCTGCCACGCTGTCTCCCGCACCACCTTTGCCTCCACTTATCCTCCTCCCCTGGCACCCTCCCCTCCACCTTGGCACTCGGATCTCACCCAGGAAAGGCCAGTGGCACTTTACACTTATCTATTCTCATCAAGTTTGTAATTTCCTGAGTGTTTTTTTTTTCTTTTTCTTTTTTTTTTTTTTTAGAACACTCGTAAATTTAACTTTTTTTTCCTTTTTTTCTTCCTACCAGTTTACTTATTCCGCTATCTCGAAGGAGGAGGAGGAGGAGGAGAGTGGCGTCTCCTCTCAGGTAATTATAGTTGGAAGGAAGGGAGGAATGAAGGTTCAGAGAGAGGGAGGTAGTGAGGGAGTAATGAGTGCTGGAGGGAAGGTGGGGAAGAGAGAGAGAGAGGGGGGTTGGATGGAGGAAATGAAAGCATGGAGGAATGAACAACAAAGTCAAACATTAAATAAGGATACAGAGAAGGAAGTTGTAGGAGATGTATGTAGGTATGTGGGAGGACAGGTTAAATGTTTGCTTACCTGTGTGTGTGTGTGTGTGTGTGTGTGTGTGTGTGTGTGTGTGTGTGTGTGTGTGTGTGTGTGTGTGTGTGTGTGATCATTCAACTTCTTTCTCTACACATTCTTGCCCTCTTACTAACACCTACACATAAACAAGACTAGTGCACGTGTTCCCCTTTCTTTCATTCATCAACCACTCCTCTGCACACATCAGTACCACACCTCTTTCTTACGTGTATTCTTGTGCATAAATTCCCTTAGGCACCGTTACTTATTTTTCCCGCCGCCTTATCCGTGAATCGAAGTATTATTCTCTCTATAAACTGCGCGGTGTTGACTCGCATACCTAACTTGGCCTTTTGCATATATTATTAGTCCTGTTTGTATACGTAGGCTGTTTGACCTTTGCTTGACTTCCAATATTTACCCTTTTATTATGGCTGCCTGCTGTCCTCCCTCTTTTTTTCTCCGCCTCCCCCTCCTTCTCCTCCTCCACTACCTGTCTCCGTTCTCTTCCTCCTCCTCCTTCTCCTCCTCCTCCTTCTCCTGTCTCCGTTCTCTTCCTCCTCTTCCTCCTCCTCCTCCTGTCTCCGTTCTCTTCCTCCTCCTCCTCCTCCTGTCTCCGTTCTCTTCCTCCTCCTCCTCCTCCTGTCTCCGTTCTCTTCCTCCTCCTCCTCCTCCTCCTCCTCCTCCTCCTCCTCCTCCTCCGTCACCCCAGTGAAGGTTCAGTATTTTTGGAAATAAATGATGCATCTTAAGAGTATGTGTGCAGAATAGGCCATCGATGCTATCTCTCTCTCTCTCTCTCTCTCTCTCTCTCTCTCTCTCTCTCTCTCTCTCTCTCTCTCTCTCTCTCTCTCTCTCTCTCTCTCTCTCTAGACGCTTGGCAGCTCCAGTAGTCTCGTGTTTGTATTTATAATCAGTGACTGTTCCCCCATGCCCATGAATATAACACACACACACACACACACACACACACACACACACACACACACACACACACACACACACACACACACACAGAGAGAGAGAGAGAGAGAGAGAGAGAGAGAGAGAGAGAGAGAGAGAGAGAGAGAGAGCCTCGTAACACATCATATCTCAGTCTGTAGGCGCCCAGTCCTATCTTAAGGTGTTTCAGGGGTGAAGGACACGCCCCTTGAGGCACTGAAGGGAGCTGCCATGCCCTTGTGTCGCTGGCGTGGTTGGGGTGTCTTCTTATTGCAAGCCAAGGTCAAGAAGATCAAGGGCCGCCCCACCATGAAACACAACCTGTCCTTTAATTAGCTGAGAGAAGAAAGAAGTCTCGTCTGATGCAGTGCAGTGAGTGCCTGCTTGTAGCAAAGGAACGCGAGTCACAAATACTCTTTTTTTTCCTTTCTTCTCTGTTACGTATAAAGAAGACTGGCGAATAGTTACGAAAGACCGGAAAATATGTCTGATTTATTTCCTTGATTTATTACTTCCTAAAAATTTGCAGTGCGTGTATACGAGGAGTGTATGCGTTTACTATAGATACCCGGGGCTGCCAGGGCTTGTTTACATTCGTTGCTTGTCTATTGCGTGTTAAGGAGACTGACAAATAGTTACAGTGGACTAGAAAGCAAGTGTGATCATTTACCTCTTCCGAAAAGTTTGCGGTGCATTGAGTGCCTGCGTATATAGGAACCCGGGGCCACCAGTGCTTGTTTAGTGTTTTTTTTTTTTTTTTTTTTTTTTTTGGTCTAATGCGTGTTAAGGAGAATGATTAAAGGCTAGAAAGACGAAATTAGGTCTGATTCATTGCCTCTTCTTTAAAAATGGGTTTAATAGGATAGAAGAATTTAGTTCCGGTAGTATAACACAATAAGGCTATGATCAAATAAGGGAAGCTGCAAGAAGCCATCAGTCCTTCACATGGCAGTATGTATGAAGCACACCTACCTATTTTCATCTGTCATCCTCATCCATAAATTTATATCTTTTAAAACTCCGTGAAAGTGTTTTGATGATTTTTAGAAATTGTTCAGGTCGCAGGGAAAAAAAAAAAAGAGCAGAATCGGGTAGAGAGAGTCTGCGGTGGAGAGTAGAACACGAAGCTGTAGACATTTTGTGGTTGACGGTGAGCGTCCAGGCGTCGCTCCCAGACCCAAGCAGGCGCCGCGGCTCACACCTCACGGCTGGCTGGCTGGCTGGCGTGGCGTGGCGGCCCATACACCGATATCGCGGCGCCGCAGTGACGACGGGCGCACGTTTTCTCGCGGGTGGCGCCACATGGTGGGGTGCAGAGTCATGATGTGCACGTCAATCAGGGGATGTTGACATGAGTGAGATGACATGACTCCGGAAACATTTTGCAAAGAGAAACCTGCGAGGTGGAGTTTGTGCAATGGAGCTCAGCAGAGTAAGGCTTCAATCCATTTGTGGTCTGTGCTCTAAATGGCGCGATGCTCCACTTGGGGACTCCTCCTGAGTGAGTGTTGCTGAGGTGAGTGTAGAGAAGGCCGTGTGGGCTGATGAATGGTGATGACGGATGGTAAATTTGTATGAATCGACTGGCCTTTGCAGTCTCCTTATTTATGGTCCCACTTGTGTTCTTAGTACATTGCGTGCTACGAGATCTCTCTATGGTAATACACTACCACCACCACCACCACCACCACCACCACCACCACCACACGACGCCATTGTTATACCCCGAGTTAGAAAAAATAAATAAATAAGTAAAAATAAACCACATCCGCGAGATGTGACCTGAATCAGACAAGACTGGAGGTACACACTTGGCAACAGGCTGCACCAGAAGCCTGTTGGGCGGCGCGTTACTCGCCGCCTCACTGAAACACTTGTCCGGCGTGCGATGTTGCGTGAAGCATCAGGTTTCACACTCCACTCTCTCGAGCTATATAAGCATATTGGTGACTCTTGCATCAGTATTGTGCAATAATCAGCTGTTCATTGAATGAGGCTGGGTAAATACTGATAAATGGCCAACAGCAATGTGTCAGTCAGGCCGGTTACTCAATCACGAACAATGGTGAGAGTGCCAAGGGAGGGATGGAGGTGAGTGCCAGCGTGGGCGTGAGTGTCACTGTCCTGGCACTGACACAGGTGTTATCCCGCGCCTCCTCCTGTACAGGAAGTCGGTGCTGGTTTTAGTGTTGATTAGTCCTCCACATGGCTGTCATTGTGCCGCGTCTCTGAGGGGCTTGGAAGCTGTCCCAGCGCGTGAGTCACCGATCAGTATTGTGACTCGTTAGTGTCTTGCTATTTATAGAGTCCGCACCGAGTGACGGGCGTGGAGAGGCGGAGAGTGCTTCAAGGGCCGTGAGTGTGGCACCGAATATGAGCCTGCCCACAAGTTTTCCTCATGATGATAATAATAATTAATGATGACAACCTCATTTCACTACGAGGCTTACGTAGGCAACTAAACACAGAACAGTGAGCAAAACCAGGCATCATGAATACAAATTATAACTATAACAACACAAAAAGTAAACAATACATCATAATCAACCAAAGAAAACTATAAACTCAAAGGCAATACGAAGACCAATACTTGACACACACAGCACACACGCATGCATACTACTGTACCTGAGACACGCACACAACAGCATACCTATGAACAACTCCTCCTCAGTTCATTTCCTCAGCTCATCGTGTACAAGTAGCAGGTCCAGACACTCCTAATATACAGCCACTTACACAGACCGAGCTTGATGGAGGTAGTGATGGAGTTGTCTGAATGTTACACTTTGCTCTATCACAAAAGGTGTGTCAGCGCTGGGCAGGTGACGACATGCCGACGTGATGTCATGACCCCAGTGGACAGTGTGACAGATACCATCACCGTTACTTAACCTCCTCTGAATTCACCTTAGCAACACTCAGAAGGAATCCCCGTGGAGAGCACCGCGCCATTTAGAGCACAGATCACATTTCATACACCATATCCCTCAACCACTTCTCAACATTTTCTTACCCTTTCAACGAGTTTCCTGCATCATTATTACTCATCCCATACACCTTTCCATCCTTCCTTACGATACTTTAAGCTAAATGATGTAAGATTACTCTGCATCACTCCCCTCAACCACTTCCACACATCTCCCAGCCCCCTCCACAACCCTGCTTCACCACCACACACACACACACAACACATCTTTACTCTCCCTCAACCACCTCCACCCCTCCCTCCACAACCCTCCTATACCATCACCACACACCTCTGTCCTCCACCACTCACCTCCACTTCCCTCCACAACCCTCCTATACCATCACCACACACCACACTCCTCCATCTTCCCACCCACAAGCTAATAGATGTGTGAGATGATCCTGCGCACACACCCCAACCCCTCAACACCGCCCCCCCTTTCCCTGGCCCACTCCTCTTCCCTGCACACGGCAAGACATTGAAGCACACGGTACATTCCTTCACACCACAGCAAGTGACCCCAGACGCCTGCTTGGCTTCACCTTGTATGCTTCACCCACTATTATTCAGAAGACGAAGAAGGGAGGGGGACGAGTTGGAAGGCTGACAGAGTAGGTGGGGTAGGAAGGGGGCGGGTAGGTCAAGTAGGTTAAAGAAGGAAGGAAGGCAATTGTGGGCTCTCTCGCTAGCGGGTCTAATGACTGTAGTGCTACGGTGGTTGAGCTAAAACGAGTGAGCCACCCGTATCCCTGAATGGCTAATCTTGCCCGGCGGGGTATTCTTGATTATGAGGCAGGTGCTTGCAGGTGGAAATAGAACGAGGAGTGTGGGTATGCTTGTAAATATTTAGGTTTGTGGAGGGTTGGGTTCAATGCTGGGAGAAATGCGTTGGATGGTTTTGTTGTTGTTTGTGGTGGTGGTGGTGGTGGTGGTGGTGGTGCTGTTGTTTGTGGTGGTGGTGTTGGTAATGGTGATTTCTTTCTTTTTTTCTTTTTTCTTATTTCTTTCCTATTTTTTCGCTCAGTTTTCCTTTATCTACATCCACGTTTTTTTCTTATAGTTCTACTTTATTTTTTTTTCCTTCTCGTTCCACTTCCTCGGTCTTGCAAGAGGTAATGGTGGTGATATTTTTCCTTCTCCTTTACTTTTATAATTTTCTTTTAGTTGTTTTCTTCTAGTTTTCTTTATTTGTCTATATCATTTATCTTCTTGTTCCACTTCCTCACTCATCCAAGAATTAGTGGTAGTGACATTTTCTTTTTCTTTTACTTATATATGTTGTTGTTTTTTTTTCACTGTTTTTCTTCTAGTTTTATTTTATTTATCTACATCATTAACCGTATGTCTTCCCGTTCCACTTCCTCGCTCATCAGAGTTCGCGTCTCGCCTCGCTTTTCTCGTTTTTGTGTCGCTTTCTCACGCCATCCGTCCGTCCCTCATCCCGTGCGTCACCTTTCTCACACCTTTTTTTTCCAACACACACACACACACACACACACACACACACACACACACACACACACACACACACACACACACACACACACACACACACACACACACACACACACACACACACAGTAATTGCAGCTATGTCTATTCTGCTTGTATTCATTCGTCACCTCGTCATCATTATCACCACCACCATCATCACAACTGTCTGTACAAATTAACAAAAGACTAACGCAATGTTTTTCCCTCTCTCCTACAGATCGTGCCGTCGTGACTTCAGACAAAGGTAAGCAAGCCCCTCCTTCTTCAGAGAGAGAGAGAGAGAGAGAGAGAGAGAGAGAGAGAGAGAGAGAGAGAGAGAGAGAGAAGTAACCATCGTATTTAAGCTCGTGGAAGACAATGGCTGGGTGACCTCCCTTTGAAAGACAAAAAGTTAGTTAGTTAAGGGCAGTATTCAGAAACGCCTCACTCTCTTACCAGGACTATTTTCAATGGCCACAGAGATGATTAGTCGGGTTCTCAAGAGTCTTTCTCCTGTTAATAGTGTATAAATCCTGTTAATATGTCATTTGAACCATAAAAAACACCCTTAAAAACCCACGCCACTTCAACTAAAACCTTTTGAAAGTGGTTGAATCGCGGAGCAGAGGTGTTTCAAAATATGGTTTTAAGTCTCATGATTATCTGTCTACCAACACTACTAGAGCTGACTTGATGTGCTTATGGTCTTATAACACGAGATAATACCTTCATCTGTTCGCTGTACAGAGTCATGAAGGAAGGAAAGAGGAATGGATTGAATAGAGGAATCGAAGGAACGGGTTGGAGCGGAGGGTGAAGGAAGACGCAGAGGAAGGGTTGGGAGAGGGAAAGGAGGGAAAGGTGAAGGACGCAAGCAAGTGTATGGAGTGAGTGAAACGGAAGTGAGAAGAGAGTGAAAAGTGCGTCAGGAAAGACAGAAAAAATCGTAAGAAATGAAAGTAAGGAAAGTGATGAAGATTACAGGAAGAGGGAAATTCTGCTCGGTGCGTGAGAGAGAGAGAGAGAGAGAGAGAGAGAGAGAGAGAGAGAGAGAGAGAGAGAGAGACTGACTTTCTTGATTTCCCGTTGCAGAAAAGAGAAGAAAAATGAAAAAAAAGAAAGAAAAAAAGAAAAGGAAAAAGGAAGAAGAAAATTTAAAAAGGAAAGAAGGAAAAATAAGTAAGAGTAAGACTTAAGTAAGCCTTTTATCGAAGTGAATTAAAGGGACGAAGGGACGGAAGGAAGGAAGGAAGGAGAGAGGGAAACAAAGAGGGAGAGGAGAGAAAAAAGGGAGGGAAGAAGGGTGTTGATGTTCTTCCACAGTGGCCTCTTCCGGTGATTAATGAACTATACCTCCTCCTCCTCCTCCTCCTCCTCCTCCTCCTCCTCCTCCTCCTCCTCCTCCTCCTCCTCCTCCTCCTCCTCCTCCTCCTCCTTAGGCTCCTCTCATCACCCTCCACCCCCTCCCCCCATCTTCCGCCGTCGCCTCCTCTCCGGCTTCCCTCTTCCTTCCTCATCCCTCAAGATCCTTCCTTCTTTCCTCCTTCCTTCCTTCCCTCAGGGCCTCTCTTCCTTTTTTGGGAGAAGAAGAAGAATCTCGTGTCCCTACAAGGTTACGATCTCTGTAGCAGTAATAGTAGTAGTAGTAGTAGTAGTAGTAGTAGTAGTAGTAGTAGTAGTAGTAGTTGTTGTTGTTGTTGTTGTTGTTGTTGTTGTTGTTGTTGTTGTTGTTGTTGCTGTTGTTGTGTTATTACTTCCTGACATTCTTTACTCATTATCCTTCTCCGCTCCAGTTTTCATTTCCTGCTTTTTTTTTTTTTTTCTCTCTCTCTCTCTCTCTCTCTCTCTCTCTCTCTCTCTCTCTCTCTCTCTCTCTCTCTCTCTCTCTCTCTCGCTTCCTGTTCGTTCTAATGGTCTAGTTTCTTTACGTCTTGTGATCCGCCGCTGTGATTTCCTGCTTGCTTGGTGGCGCGTGGTGCTGGAGGGCAGTGACTTAGTGATATGCTGGCGGACAAGGAGATGCTGGGGTGACTTGTGGGAATGTAAAGGAGTGACTGTGTGAGGGAGGAAGGGGAAATGTGACTAGTTGGTGATAGAGGATGGGAGTTTTACTGTGTTTATGAGTGTGAGTGTAGGAGTATGACTGGTGACTGTAGTGGTTTGTGGCTGGTGAGTGATGGTGAATGAATGTGCGTGATGATGACTGCTCGGTGAAGTAGAAGGGAGGTTGTGCTGTGTTTTTGAGGGAGAGTGACTTGATGAGAAGAGTGAGTAGAGGAGTATAATTGGTGATTGTGTGGTTTTGTTGTGTGTGAAAGACGTGACTGGTGAGTGATGATGAAAGAAAGTGATGAGAGTGAAAGAAGTGACCTGGTGGTGAGAGTGACGTGGTGATTAGTGACTGGTGACTCAGAATGACTATAGTAAACGTCATGAGCTAAAAATACATGGATATTATCTCTTTTTTGTGTGTGGTCTCTCTCTCTCTCTCTCTCTCTCTCTCTCTCTCTCTCTCTCTCTCTCTCTCTCTCTCTCTCTCTCTCTCTCTCTCTCTCTCTCTCTCTCTCTCTCTCTCTCTCTCTCTCTCTCTCTCTCTCTCTCTCTCTCTCTCTCTCTCTCTCTCTCTCTCTCTCTGTGTGTGTGTGTGGTGTTGGTGTTGTTGTTGGTGGTGGTGGTGGTGTGGTTTACTAAAGCTTCTTACATCACACTGGTGGCTTCCTACTCAAGACTTTACTACCTCTGCCTTACTTCTCCTCCTCCTCCTCCTCTTCCTCCTCCTCCTCACTGATTTTTCCTTCACTTAAACTTTCTCTGTCTTCATTTTCTTTTTCCTCTTCCTCTTCTTATATATATATATATATATATATATATATATATATATATATATATATATATATATATATATATATATATATATATATATATTTACTGATTTTCTGTCTACAGTTTACTTTCTCCTCCTCCTCCTCCTCCTCCTCCTCCTCCTCCTCCTCCTCCTCCTCCTCCTCCTCCTCCTCCTCCCTTTTGTCTTCTTTTATTTCTCCACATCTGCTCATTCTTCATCTCTACTTTTTCAATTTATCCTTTAATTTTTTCCCCCTTTTATAATGACTAATTCTCCATCAACATTTTACCCCTTCCTCTATCTCCCTTACCTTTTTCTTTCACATCTTGTAGTCAATATTATCCAAACCTTTTCCCCGTCCTCTTCTCCCTCATCTTTGCCATTTCCTTCTCATGTACTAAACTTCTCTTATTCATGTTTACGCACAGATTTACCTTTATCCTTTCAGAGCATTGTCTCCTTCACCCATTTCCTTTTCCATCACCACCTCCATCACTCAGTCTTCTTATTTCTGTACACATTTACCTTTCCCCCAGTTTCCTTTTCCAGTCCCTTTGACCTCAGTAGTAGCAGTAATAATAATCACAGTCTTCCCATTTCGGTACATTTTCACCTTTCCCATTTCCTTTTCCATCACACGCTCTCATCTGTATTCCCTCCGGTTGATTCCTGTTTCCCTCTCCTTGCCCTCCCTTACCACCAAGGCTCGTGTTCAAAAACCCTTTGCTCTCTCACCACGACTATTTTCAAAGGCCACAGAGATGATAAGCCCGGTTCTCAAGAGTCTTTCTCCTGTTAATAATGTAGAAATATTGTTAATCTGTCACTAGAACCACAAAACCACTCTTAAAAACCCGTGTCACTTCAACTAGAGTCTTCTGAAAGTAATGGAGGTGTTTCAGAATATAGTCCCAAAATCTGCATCTCTTTGTGGCGTCTCTTGTTGGGGGTGAGAGAGGGGTGAGGGTTATCTGAATTAGCCCCACCCTACTCCACCCTCACGCCCTTCAACCTCAAGTATAACCTTCCCACGCTCTGTTACTCCTGCAGGCACGTTACCCCTTAGCCCTCTCTTGTGCCCCGTCTCCCTGCCTGCCCCTGTTCCTGCCCCACCTCACGCCCCATGCGCTCTCTTTCCTGTAGGGCCCGACGCCTCTTGTTCCTGCCTCTCTCCTGTGTTTGGTTCCGTGTCTGATGGCCGCTGGTATGACTGGGCTGGTCTGTGTGTATGCTGGGGGGGGGGGGGGGCGGAGTTAGTTAGTCTGTTAGGTAATGTTTTTTTTTTTGTCTCTTTTTTATTGGGGGGTCGGGAGTTGGAAGCTGTGTGTGTGTGTGTGTGTGTGTGTGTGTGTGTGTGTGTGTGTGTGTGTGTGTGTGTGTGTGTGTGTGTGTGTGTGTGTGTGCGCCCGCCATCTCTTTGTCCTCCATTGTGGTCTGAGTGACTTCTGCTGTTGGCTGTGACTGTGACTGTGTGTGTGTGTGTGTGTGTGTGTGTGTCTGTGTGTGTGTGTGTGTGTGTGTGTGTGTGTGTGTGTGTGTGTGTGTGTGTGTCTGTCTGTCTGTCTGTCTGTCTGTCTGTCTGTCTTTGTTTTCTATGTGCTTATGTATGTTTTTTTTTCCTTTTCTTTTGTGTATGAAAGATTTTGTGATCATTGCGTGTGTGTGTGCGTGTGTGTGTGTGTGTGTGTGTGTGTGTGTGTGTGTGTGTGTGTGTGTGTGTGTATGTGTGTGTGTGTGCGTGTGCGTGTGGCCGTGACCAGGCACCTGTACGGCCGCACCTGACCCCCACCTGTCTTAGAGGGGCTGGGGGGGAGGGAGGGAATACAAGAGAGAGGTAGTGTTGGGGGGGATCTTCCAGCTGCTTTCACATTACTGGGTCTTCTCTTCCTTCCTGCCGCTATAGGTTCCCCCCTCCCATTCACACCCTCTGCCTTCCTACCCCTCCCTTCCTCCCTCCTTTCCATCTCCC
>NC_087157.1:13272500-13275000 GCF_035594125.1 Scylla paramamosain | reverse complement strand
CGTCCTCTCCCTTCCCTCCCTGCTTCCTCTCCCTGCTCCCGTCATCTCGCCACACCCTCACTGCCCACACCCTCCCTCACACAAACGCTCACTGCACGGGTAAGATCACTTTTACACTGTAATTGCTCAGGATTAAGATAAAGGTCACAATCATGTCCTATTTCTTCTACCCTCCTCCCTGCTGCCTCCCTGCCGTGCTCCTTCTCCCTGTCCCCCCCGGGCCCCACTCACTAGCTTCGTGGCAGTGCGTACCCGTGGGCCAGGGTGTGGCGGCGTACCATAGGGCATCACGGAGGGCAGGGGGGGCCATAGTGATCTAAAATAGCGATCTAAACAGTCCAATACCATTTCAGACCACGATGTTTGTAGTGATGGTAGCTAGGACACACACACACACACACACACACACACACACACACACACACACACACACACACACACACACACACACACACACACACACACACACACACATACACACACACACACCACACACACACACACACACAGTATTCATTTGGTACTCCACGCATGCCACTTATGAACGCCAGGTTATTGAGAAATGCTGCTCTGTTACTGTATTTTTATGTACCTGATTGAGTGAGGCTCGACTCGCCGTGGTGGAAAATGCGGCCAACGACATTCTCGGCGGCACTGCTGCTGCTTGCTTCCCAGGGCGCCAACATAAGTACTTTCAGCGGGGCAGGATCCAGTCAGCGAGGCAGGGAGGTGCTGTGTGGCGCTGATCGAGGCTGTGGTGGACGAAAGCAAGCA
Organism: Scylla paramamosain; assembly: GCF_035594125.1. Lineage (NCBI taxonomy): Eukaryota > Metazoa > Arthropoda > Malacostraca > Decapoda > Portunidae > Scylla > Scylla paramamosain. The sequence continues at coordinate 13,274,226 of NC_087157.1, read as the reverse complement.
ATCAAGCAAGAAACAGCTGTCGAGACGTGTGTGTGTGTGTGTGTGTGTGTGTGTGTGTGTGTGTGTGTGTGTGTGTGTGTGTGTGTGTGTTACCAGCTCCCTCCCGTCACTTAATGAGGATGAAGGCCGTCCCAAAAGACTTTACTTGTTGATTCATGTTTACTGACACACTTGCTCACTCTCCGCCACTCTCTGACTCCCCTGCCGGTCACTCCAGGCAGCGACAGAAGCTGGAATTGAGGAGATAAGGTACGCAAGAATGGAGATGATGGAAGGAAGGCAAGAGAAACAAGGCGTGAAGGACAGTGAGAGATAGTGAGAGATGGAGACATGGGAGGAGGAAGGAAGGTGATACCAAAGAAGGAAGGTAATGACTATAACAGGAAAGTGGCGATGAAAGGAAGGAAGGAAGCACGGAAGAGGAGGGAGAGTAGAGGGCGAGGAACAGGAGGGCAGAGGGTGGCTGGGGGCGATAGGAGAGAGGGGGGAGACCGAGTGAGAGGAAACAAAACCCTGTCCACCTTCACGACCACATTCCTGACAGAGACATACCCGCCAGGCCTACACTTCACCCCGGGCACCCCTCGCCACCTCACCCCAAGCACCCCTCCTGTGTGTGTATGAGTGACTATATCAAAAAGCTCTCTTCTCGTGACCTTCCCGGGACACACCCTGGACACTGATAACCCTGGACCGGCCTCCCTCGCCGCTTCGCCTGCCGCTGAGGCCTACATACATCGACAAGGCGTCCCAAAACCTGTCCTTCCGTGATCCTGTTTTCTTTCTTTGCCTCCTCACGGCCGCCCTCACGGACCTGCCTCGATCACCTGCCTCTCCTAGCGTCAGTAAGCCACCCAGTACTAACCCACCAGTCTCCCTCATCCCTCCCGTCCTTCTCCCTTTCCTCACGGACCTGCCTCTGTGCCTGCCTCTCCTAGCGTCAGTAAGCCACCCATCCCAGTACTAACCCACGAATCTCCCTCCCTAACTCCTCTTCCCCTTCCTCCCTGACCCAGTGAGGACCTCCCCGGCGTACCCAACCCGCTATATTGGCTCCCGTTGGCACTTCATCGGTCCTTCATTCCTCTCTCTCTCTCTCTCTCTCTCTCTCTCTCTCTCTCTCTCTCTCTCTCTCTCTCTCTCTCTCTCTCTCTCTCTCTCTCTCTCTCTCTCTCTCTCTCCGTCATTCCATTCTTATCTCCCCCTCCCTCCATCTCTGTCATGCCACACTGCACGGCCATTCTCTCCCTCCCTCCTTGCTTCTTTTATTCCTTTTCCTTCCTGGGTCATGCCACATAGCAGTCTCTCTCTCTCTCTCCTTGCCTCCTTCCTTCTTCCCTCTCTCGTCCCTCCCTCCCTCCTGTGCCGCCCAGAGAGAGGACTGCACGTACCCGCATCACTCCTCCTCCTCCTCCTCCTCCTCCTCCTCCTCCTCCTCCTCCTCCTCCTCCTCCTCCTCCTCCTCCTCCTCCTCTCCTCCATGGTCCCATCTCCTGCTTATTCTCACCAGAAAGTGCCTGTGTGTGTGTGTGTGTGTGTGTGTGTGTGTGTGTGTGTGTGTGTGTGTGTGTGTGTGTGTGTGGACTATCGCTCAGTCCAAGGTAGGTGTGTTAAGGTATGCAGCAGACCCCTTGCCTCCCTCCACTTCTTCCTCCCTCCCTCCCACCTCCTCTATGCCTGTTTGCCTTCTGCTCTACCTACCTGCATAGCTCACTACTCTAATATT
>NC_087157.1:13197500-13267500 GCF_035594125.1 Scylla paramamosain | reverse complement strand
GGTCGAGTTGCTGGCGGTGGCTGGCTGGTCTGCGGCGCTCACCACTGCTGAGACAGAGAGGTTCCACCATTGGTGCAGGGAGGACGCGGGGAGCTGAGCTGGACGGGACGGAGGGAAGCCACCAGCCAGCCTCACCAACCTTTACGGGACCGTGTTTGGTGACGTCACAGTTACGTCAGAGTTCGCTCCGCCCCTTCCCGTTAGCTGTGATGCCCGGCGCCCGTGTGACAGTAGGGTGTGGGGGCTGGAGCTGAGAGGGGCTCGCGGCCGTGAAGGAATGTGACCCAGCCCACGCCTGCCTCTCCAAGCTCTCTACTTGTGTCTTAAGATTGCGAGTGCTGTGTGTGGTGCATGAGGGTGTGTGTGGAGGACATTCCCGCGGCGCGTCACGTGCATTTAACAATCTGAGGGGGATTCTACATCAGTGATCCTCGCGGGTGTGTTGGAATGTGGTAGAGGAGGACGCCTGTGCCCAGGTGTGCCCGTGCTACAGTGTGCCCCGTGCTGCCTTGTGTTCCGTGTTACCTTCTCCCCGTCACAGGTAGGTTGCAGGGATCTGATGCTCTCACGGATGCATTATGGAGACGTGTCAGGATATTGGGTATCACCAGCTTCGCCTCTTAGTTTGTTTTGTGTGTTTGCCCTGTTAGTGATCCAAGGACTGTCAAGGAACACCCAGAAAATCACAGTTCACGTAAAGCTCAACAAATATTATGCAACCCGAAGCTAATCTGGTGCAACGAGTCCCTGCCTACTTGCACTTGCAGGGCATCGCTAAGCTGGTGGCCTGCAGTGGCGAGCGACTCCTTGTGTCTCCAGAGGAGTGCACAGCAGTGGAGTGAATGGAGTGAAGTGGCACAGCTGAGGACGTGCTGTGTTTGTGGTGCAGGTCAGGTGTGGTGAAGGTGTGGATGCGTCACATGAGCGCCGCGTGGCCACGTAACGCCGCGACTCTCACAGACGCGGCGTGCATTGAAAACCTCGGGACTCGCCACATAAGGTATCAAACTTTGCGGGGCGGCTGGCGGAACGTGTATCTCTTGGCACTAAGTCCGGCTCATTGATACAGGGTAATAGATACCAGAAGACGATGTGAATGTAGTGAGATACCTGTATATTAGAACAAAGTAGACACACACACACACACACACACACACACACACACACACACACACACACACACACACACACACACACACAGGGCCGCCGTGATAACAGTGTGCCAGACGACCTTTTGACGTTTCCTTGACTCCTCAAAACGTGCAGCGCTACAGACAGGGCGCAGGTGAGGGCTGCGCACTTGACGGACATGCAGCGAACACTCCTATAGCCCCAGGTGGATGACGCATTCTCCTTACCTATGCAGGGAAGAGGAAAAGGAGGTGGAGAAGTAGGAGAGATTAGAAGTGGAGGCTGTCGGGAAAGAAAAAAGATAGTGGTAGGGATGGTGGAAGAGAGGGAAGCGAGAAATGCAAGGAGTGAATGATTGTGGAAGTGAAGGTGAAGAAGAGAGAATGAGTATCGATAGAAGTGAAGTGGAGGTGGTGAATGGAAGGGGAGGGAAGGAGGAAATTATTGTGGACGTGAAGACGAGACTAAATTATTGTGGAAGTGAAAAGGATGGACAGAAATGGAAGAAAGGAATGAGTGAGTGTGAAAATAAACGATGTGGATGAATGGAAGTGGAGGAAATTGAATGAATCATCGTGGAGGCGAAGAAAGAGAGTGAATCATAAGCAGAAAAAAACAAGAAGACGAAGAGAGAAGGAGGAGGAGAAGAAGGGAGAGTGAATCATAGTGGAAGCGAAGACATTGAAGAGGATGAAGGAATATGATGAATCACAAACATAGCAAGGAATAAGAATAACTCAAGTCAAGTCGGGAGAAAAACAAGGAAAGAAAGAAGGGCGATGTGCTCCAGGGAATACGAACAACGATAACTTTTACCCACACGCATCCTCCTCCCTTCTCCGTTACACGCAAACTCAACAACACGTGCACAACAACAAACAACACACAGATAAACACAAGCACTCCCACATATACATACAAATACACAGGTTCGCAGGCTCCCACGAAACTGTATTTGATTGGGTTAGCGGAGTGATAACCTTTAACCGCAGCTCCCCCATCGCTGTCACGACCTTCTCCCTTATGGTAGCGGCAGATAAGGTGTTCAGGGCAGCGCGGCGGGAGATGCGGGGCGGCGGAGAGGTTGGGTTTACGTTGTGATCTCTGCTATGGTAGTTTCATGGTCTTCGTAAGGTGTTGTTGTTAGTGTTATTGTTGTTGTTGTTGGTGGTGGTGGTGGTGGTGGTGGTGGTGATGGTGGTGTTGCTGTTGTTGTTGTTGTTGTGTTGTTGGTGTTGATGGTTTTTATTGTTACATTTTCAATTTTCTTTTTTCCCATGTTGTGTTGGACGGATGGGAGTTGTTTTTGGTGTGTGTGTGTGTGTGTGTGTGTGTGTGTGTGTGTGTGTGTGTGTGTGTGTGTGTGTGTGTGTGTGTGTGACAAGATGCCTTTATCTTCACCGTCATACATCTTATATTAGATAGTACAGCTTATTATAAACTGCCTCGTGATGACAAGCACGTCTACTGATACTGTTCTTCTTTTGTATTGGAGAAACAGAAGCACCTATTGAGACACAAAGATAGAAGGCAAGCATTTCATAAGTATCCAAGGAGTGCACGGTAGTACTGAGTCACTACTTTTTTTTTATGTAAGAAGGATTCTGACCAAGGGCAACAAAAAAATGGTTAAAAAAAAGATCCACTAGAGGTGCCAGACTCTAAGGGAGACAGTAAGAAGGCGGCTCCAGAATTACCAGAAGTGTCTTGAAACTGCCTTAAAATATCCAGGAGGCAATACAGAAGCAGGCAAAGGGTTGACCAAGTACTTGAGTCATATAAGGTCACGAAGCTTGAGGATCAGTGATCTACTACAGTAAGATTATCATTGTTATTGTGGGTTACATACTCTTCCTTATCTCCCTCCAGTTGTTCATCTCACTCTTCTGTAGTAAGACAACACACTACGTTTCTTTCTTCCCTCTCTCCTCGTGTCCCCCTTCCTCCCTCCTCCGCCTATATAGGGCTTCACTACATAACCGTCTTCTCGCTCCTCCCTCCTCAGAAAAAAAAAATAGTAAGTTACTCAACCTTACCTTTAGTTACGGTGTTAAAGTAACCGTGGTATGTCACCTTGCACGCGGATAGCCACGTGTGTGTGTGTGTGTGTGTGTGTGTGTGTGTGTGTGTGTGTGTGTGTGTGTGTGTGTGTGTGTGTGTGTGTGTGTGTGTGTGTGTGTGCGCCCACCCTCAGTCTATATAGGAAGACATTCCAAGACAAGACAGTTTAATATACTGCCATGCTTGCCAAACTTTCGCGCCTTCTGACGGCAAGCGATGCGTAGTTCCCTAATTAACCCGTTTGTTCATCGCCTGCCTTCTTGATGAGCTGTTAATTTACATCTGTGCATCTAATGTTAGCCTGTGTTAATAGCAGGAGAATCTTTAAGAAGTAAGACTGAAGAAGTGAACTCGAGTAAACAAGATTCATAAAGCAACAAGTTCATTATTAATTCTGAAATGTGAAGTATTTTTTATCCAGTTGTCTTCAAATTTGCAAAGGAGGTCGTTCAGGAAAAGAAGTGATAGAATACGCGTAAGCAAGACGAAAAGAGAAAAAGGAACTCAGTAATATATCGTAAATGAAAGAGTATTTGATCCAACTGTCTTCAGATTTATAATGGTTGGTTAGAAAAATGATTAAATATAAGTAAGACTGAGAAAGCAACATATTCAGTGCTCTTTGAAATGTGAAGAAGTAATTGATTAATTTGTGGAGAGAGTCCTGCGTAGTGAAGAGACATTTGTAAGTCGTTGCGAGGCGATACTCCTTTCCTCACACACCCGGATAGGAGATAAGATTAGCCAGGTAGGTAAAGGCGACTCGAGAGCTTACTGTGTGGCTGGCTGTTGATTGCTTGCTCGCTGATAACTGAGGAATGTTGCTCTGCGCTGCTTATCTGTGAGGTGTTTTTATTTTTGTTATTCCTTGACAAGGCGTTCAGACAGCTGCTGCTTATTGGTGCGGTAGGTGCAGCTGTGTGTTTGTGTGTGTGTGTGTGTGTGTGGTGACAAGAATTTACTCTCTCTTTGTCGTCTAAAGAAAGGAATTGCTTGTGTTTCTGATTTTTTTTTCCTTTTTTGTGTGTTTTCATGTTGGTTTTGTTGAGAGAGAGAGAGAGAGAGAGAGAGAGAGAGAGAGTGTGTGTGTGTGTGTGTGTGTGTGTTTAGTTACTAATAGCGAGCGGGACGTGGCTGAGGCGTGACGGCTACACACCCATCGGCGAGTGGCGTACACACACACACACACACACACCGTGACCGTTTTGTTATGTGCGTGCGTGTGTGTGTGTGTGTGTGTGTGTGTGTGTGTGTGTGTGTGTGTATGTGTGTGTGTGTGTGTATGTTGTCAGTGAGTCTCATCCTGCCCACAGTGGAGTCTTGTGCGCAGCCTCCCTCTCACCAGTAGTGGTCGAGGCGGTCGGAACAGATAAAAAATGCAAGGTTGAAAGTTAATATATTCCCAAGGGCGGCGCTTCTCGGGAAAAATAGTAATAATAATTCACAAAGCACCGTGGTGTAAGGAAGACGCCATATGGGAGTAAAAGTTCTTTTATGTATGTGAGGAATGTTGTAAAGGTGGAATTCGTTCAGTGAGGAATGGCGGGCGTGGAGTGTGAAGGCGGAAGGGTGCATGGCGGGGTGCTATGGCCTGCCCAGCTGCGGCCAATAGATAAATATTGGTGGTGTTGTATAATGGGAGCACTAAATGAGCTGTTATCAGTGCGACGCAAAATTAAGATGATAGGTCCGTCATTATCTAAGCTTGAAAGGCTCTCGGAGCAGACGACCGTTCTTCAGCTGTGGAATATTGTAGAAGCGTTTACAATATTTCTAACTGCGTGGACGAGGAGTCGTCAGGCAGGGACAAAGACGGCGGGTCAGTTCACACGCGGCATGGGGCAGGGACGAGTGTGGTCAAGTGCACAATAAAGTTCAAGTGGCAGACGTATTACCAGCCACAGCCACAGTGGCCGTCTGGGGTCACGAGTGTTGCTGGTGGTTGTTGGCAGCGGACGGTGGTGTTCCGCGGGGGAGGGGCGTGGGGCACTGGTTGAAAACTATCATGCCAGCCAGGCGACGCCCTTGGAACACACTGATGTCTTGGCTTGCATGAAGGTCAGCTGACACATGTGGCACCCTTATCCAGACCCTCCTGCGTCCCCTTAGACTTAGAGTCATGGCTTGTGCACGCGGAACCTGCTTTTGAGGTGTCTTTGTTTATTACTACAGAGATTCGTTGCCATTTCTCGTTTGTGGCACTTGATATATTACAGTGCGAGTTAATTTATTTCTAGGTTGGCGGATGTAATGGCTTGAGGGTGGACACTTTTTACCAAGAATTCATCTGAGGCCCACATGTTGACACAGGCTGGGTGACGCCCCGAAACATTTATAGTAAGGTGACTGCACACACACACACACACACACACACACACACACACACACACACACACACACACACACACACACACACACACACACACACACACACACACACGCCCTTGGAGAGACATGGTGTAGGAAAGTGTTGACATGTGCTAATTATCGTGGGCGAGTTTCATGTTGACGTGGGCGAGTCGAGATGTGGTGGGTGACGGTTACATCTGCTCGTATATGTGTGTATATGTACGTATGTCTGTGTGTGAATGACTTGTTTGGGTTTAAGAAAGGACAGGCGGCAGACAGAAAAGCAAGGCAGGACATGACCACTCGTACAGGTCACGTATAAATGCACCACTCCTCCTCTTTGCTCCTTATGCTCCCCAACCAGACTGACCTGCAGGTGTTACGTCTTACTTTACGTAACAGCAGATAAGACAGGACCAAAGATTACATAGGAAGATCTGTTTGTTTCCCTGACCTTGAGCGTCACATTGTGCAACAGGCGTGCTGGGCTGGGCTGCGGCGGGACTGAGAAGCCACACTGATTGACACCCTTGATAAACTCCGACTGCTGTGTTGTGTGTGTCTCAGGGTAGGCTTAGGTGAGGTGTAGTGTAGTGTAGCGGACCCACTGTGGCTGTGACCCGAGCATTATATCAGTGGTGGAGCGGTGTCAGCCTGGTGGCCAAGAAGAGTGATGGAGGTGGTGTTTAGTGTCGCGCCGTGTACAGCAAGCTGGTGTCGTGTTACGTGTGTGCGACTGTGTATATTTGTGTGTATGTGTGTGTGTGTGTGTGTCAGGGTCAGTGTTTACATCCGACACAGCTGCATGTTACTTGTAAACGAGAGAATTATTCCTAGTTCCCCATCCTGACTGTCTTAAATGACTCCCTGCCTCCCTGCCTAGTTTACGAATATTTAGTCAACCTTCACCCCACTGTCGACATGAGGAATTCCATATCATAGGCTCGTCAGTGGCTAAGGGCAGTGTCGCTTTGGCCAAGATTAAGGCCCTTATTTTGAAACGCTTTGCTCTCTCACTACGACTATTTTCAAAGGCTATTCTCAGCTGGGTTCTCAGTAATGTAGAAATCTTGTTAATCTCTCACTAGATCAGCAAAAACATTCTTTAAAAACCAGTGTCACTTCAGTTAAAGGCCTCTGTAAATAGTGGAGGTGCGGTGCAGAGGTGTTTTAGAATACGGTCGTAAGTCTAGAGTCCCATAGCAGTCGGGATGAGATGAGGCGTGTAGGTGCAGTGTGAGGCGGCCCAGCTTATCTCGATGGGCGGAGAGTGATGCGATAAGGAGATAAGTGTTCTTGGTACTTGGGTCTCTGTGTGTGTGTGTGTGTGTGTGTGTGTGTGTGTGTGTGTGTGTGTGGAGTGCGAGTAGTGTGTGTGTGTTAGTGTTGTACTTGGTGGCATGGAGTGAAGTACTGTACATCGCGAGGGAGTACGTGTATCAGCTGCTTCTCTTTAACTGGTGAGCCTGACGGAGTTGGGGGGAAGGACAAGGCACTGCATCCTCAACCATAATCGTCTTACAGCATGTAACTGTGTATAATTTGCATTCATTACTTGTGCCGCCTTACCTGTGAGTGGTGATGCAACGCACCGCCAGTGAGGGGAGGCTGACATCACCGCTGGGGAATTTTGGGGTGAATAATGAAGAGAATAGTGACAGTGTGATGAAAAATTACCTTCGTGACTATACAATCCACGTAGCCAAAAACAGACACTCCTTAGGTCCTTTCCCCCTCGTGCACACAAACGAACCCGCATTGTTCCGTCTCGTCGCCATCTTTGCTCAAATATAGTCCATTGTCTAAATAAGAACTTCTTATTTAGACATTGATATAGTCATGGCCACAAGTTGAGCAACAAACACACCATTTTCACCTCCTTAGAATTCAGTGTCGCCTGGATCCTAAGTCTGATCTGCTGAGAAACCATCAACTGTAACGTTTTGTGAGAGGAGACTGTCAGATCACAGGAATTAAGAATGAAAGAAAACGCAAAACAGTGGAAGTGAGTGTAGCAAACTACTCGACTTCTGTCAATAGTTCGCATTTAAAAAACGCTTTGTTCTCCTCCCTCACTCACTCCATCTCTCTCATAGCTGCTGACAATCCCTAGAGAATACCTTCTTTATCTGCCTACAAACTATGCATCTTCTCTCAGTCACACCGTCCTCTCATAATGTGTGAGTCGTGGCTGAGAGGAACGAGGGCTTCAAGGGCAAACGGAAGTCGAGAAAGTGTAGGCAGACTTTTTTAGGATGACTGTTCAGGGAGAAAGTAGACAGAATAAATATAAGCAACAAGGGTGAGGAGTGAGTGAATGATTAGAGGGAGAGAGGAAATATTGAGGAATAAGTATTTTGTCGTTCTCCCTATCGGTGTCGTGTTCGTTGCTGTCTGTATGTAGCCGTCCATCCTCAGTCTACAAACAAAAGCGTAACTGCTGTGAACATTTTATAGGATCTATTTCATCCCTTATATTCAGATAACCTTTTAATTTGTCACTAGAACCATAAAAGCATCCTTAAAAACCCGTATAACTTCAACAAGAGCCTTTTGAAAGTTGTACATGTGCGGCGCAAAAGTGTTTCAGAATATGGTCCGATACTGCTTGTACCGAACACAGAGTCTGCGGTCCTTCCTCCTTACACTCAGCACCCTCCCAACCAGTGACGCTGATGTATAGATGAAAACACGATATTGGGAAGCTGCTTTCGTCGTCCTCATGTAGCAGAGCGAGACCCTTCTGTAGATCCCCCACAGGTGCACCAATAAGCGCGTTGGTACACTTGTTGATCTATAGTCACAGTTTTGGGCGTACCTCAGTTTATTTAGGGTGAAATAGTGGTCCCTTAGCGTCTCTGTGTGAGGGGTGAGAGGCGCTATTTCAGAGTAACCACGGGGAGCAGAGACCGGGGCTTATAATAGCTGACGGAGGGGGAGACTAGTGGATGTGAGTATGTATGTGTGTCTCTGGGGGGCACACGAACCACGGACCAAGAATCAGAGGGTGTACCAAGTGGAGAGAGGTGGCTGAGTGGAAACTAGTGCATGTGTGTGTTCTGTATGTCTGTACGTGTGTGTGGTTAGGTGGGGGATGGAGGGGCGAGCTTGCCTCCATACGAACCACGGACCAGAGGAGACGGTGTACCAGGTGGAGAGCGGTGGATCAGTGGGAACAAGGTCGCTAGTGGACGGAACAGTCTTACGAAATGCATATTGTCAACTGTAATAAATTTCGCGTACCGCCCATGTGACTCGTGTTTTCCTCTGGCAGTGAAGTGTTTATTGCCTCACTCATTGTTAAGAATTTCAGTGTGAGTTTTTTGTGAGTCTTCATGTTCTTGTCCTTCTTGTTCTTATTGCTGGTGGTGTTCTCGTTCTCGTGGTGGTGGTGGTGATGGTGGTGGTGGTGGTGGTGGTGGTGGCTGAGAGGGTCACCTGCTGTCGAAAGGTTTGGTCACATTCACTTTACCTCCTTTGTTCGTTCTTACTTTCATTATTATTATTATTATTATTATTATTATTATTATTATTATTATTATTATTATTATCGTTGTTGTTGTTGTTGCTGCTATTATTATCGCTATTAGTGTTGTTCAGGCTGTTCCACTACCACTACTACTACTACTACTACTACTACTAAAAAAAAAAAACAGTAACACCAATATCAGCAAGGCCGGAGTTAGTTAAAGGAATAGAGTGCCAAGGATAATATTTGAAGTGGCTAGAGAGAGAGAGAGAGAGAGAGAGAGAGAGAGAGAGAGAGAGAGAGAGAGGTATTGGTAGTGGTAGACGCAGCAAAGAGGTGAGGGAGGGTGAGGGAGGAAGGGTTTCTGCTCTATCTTCCTTGGTGCTGGTGCTGCAGGCCAGGGTGACGTGAGATAACCACTCCCTTATCTCCCTCTCTCCTTCTCCCTTCCCTCTCTCTCTCTCTCTCTCCCTCTCTCTCTGTTTCCTGGAATGAGGCAAAGTGATAAGCGCGAGGTCAGGAGGCCACGAGGTGATCAGGGTGACGGTGCCTCGCCGCTCCCTCACTTAAGAACTCACTTCATGATCTGTCCCCTTATGTGTCTCTGTTTCCCCCTCCTTCCCCACCTCGCGTTTTTCTTATTCCTGGTTGGCCCCGTTTCCTCTCTCTCTCTCTCTCTCTCTCTCTCTCTCTCTCTCTCTCTCTCTCTCTCTCTCTCTCTCTCTCTCTCTCTCTCTCTCTCTCTCTCTCTCTCTCTCTCTCTCTCTCACCTCGTCACCTGCCACTCTCATACCTTCACTCACCCAGGGTTGCCAGATTGGTGTTTTTATGCCAAATTCTTCATTTATGGCATGTTTACTGTGTCTGGCAGGAAAATCTGTTGTTTGGCATTTTCGGAAATTGGCATTTTCTTGGCGTATTTTTTTTTATTAATCATTATTGTTTTAAGGGATTTATCTGCATCAAGATCATAGAATAAAATAGGAACGATGATTATTATAATATTTAAATCAGACCACCCAAACTTTAGTACCTCTTTAAAAGTACATTTTCTTTCGCTCCTACATTGCCCGCCAACTTTGCAAACATAGCTCAGCTGACACAGGCACCGGATACATTAGGTTTTGCTGTAGGAAACAGAGTTATACTTCTTTAGCAGCTTGTCTGTTGACTTTTGGTGACTGATGGAGGTGGCCTGAACGTCATTGTGCTATTAATAGATAGGTTGTAATGTCCGGCATTTGTTTTGTGTTAGGAATCTTCTCAGAACAAGAGGTGAGACTTATAGCCGCTGAGTGACCATCTGGCCTTGTGGCTTGTGCAACAGAAGTACAAAATTATGTCCACAAAGTGGACATATGACCCATCCAGAAAATCTAAAGATGAGTGGTAAAAAATTATTATTTATTAATCATTATTAATTATTCAATCATTATATGCCTTCCAAGTGAAAGAGAAAAATATGAAGTAAGATATTTTGATTTGGTGTTCATATTTTTTTGTCACATTACAAAGAGTATTTATATTCTAGTGGACGGTGATTTACTAAAGTATTGGAATTCACTGACGATATTCGTAGATGTGATTGATATGTATTTTTATATTAATTGTATGTGATATTTATTTAGTTAAGGAGAAGATTTTACTTAGCTCCTATTTATATTAGTTTTGTGCTACACATATGTAAAAGTAGAATGTAATAAATTTTGCACACTTGCACTTTTCTTGGCATATTTAGAAAAAAAAATGGCAGTCTTTAGTAAAATTTGGTCAAAATTTGGCATTTTTTGCGATAGAAAACCTGACAATCCTGCAGCCAGATCAGTCACTTCAAGTTAAGAGAGACAGCAGCTGCTCGCCTGCATTCTGTGTACTGGCCACCGCCACCACCACCATCACCTCAGCGGGTACTCTCTTGGCCAGCCAGGCGGGGCGAGGTTAGGATAAGAGGGTTAGTTACACTTTCTTGTCTTGGCTGAAACTTCCAACAAAAACGAGAGCATAGCGTCATTTTCCTTTCTCCTCCTCCTCCTCCTCCTCCTCCTCCTCCTCCTCCTCCTCCTCCTCCTCCTCCTCCTCCTCCTCCTCCTCCTCCTCCTCCCTTTGATGGCGTGTCCTTATCAGCTTATGAATAAACCAAAGATGCAAAACGTTTAGGAAATCTTATGAAACTCTGTAGGAAAGTTTTGTTCATCACCATTTGTTTACGTAGTTGAGACGCGTACATCAATTCGTACGTACACACACACATGGCTTGGGCACACACACACACGCACGCACACACACACACACACACACACACACACACACACACACACACACACACACACACACACACACACACACACACACACACACGTGACAGGAATAACAAATCAACTTAAATTTTTCCTGTTTGAGCCAGGGAGAGAGAGAGAGAGAGAGAGAGAGAGAGAGAGAGAGAGAGAGAGAGAGAGAGAGAGAGAGAGAGAGAGAGAGAGAGAGAGAGAGAGAGAGAGAGAGAGAGAGAGAGAGAAACTTGATGCACAGACAGGAAGCAACTGTTTACGGAAGCTCCTTGGCATGAATCACAAGGCGTTATAAACTTTCCTTAATATTTTCCTGTTTTTTCCAAGGTAACAGAGAGAGAGAGAGAGAGAGAGAGAGAGAGAGAGAGAGAGAGAGAGAGAGACGCCTCAAAGTGTCGGGTGCGCTGTCGGGGGGTAAAGGTGCGTGGCGTGGCAGGGAACACTAGGGATAAGCAACGGTGTAGTGGTGGAGGAGTTGGTGAGGCAGGAAGTTGGGAGGAGGGAGTCTAGTGGAGAAGGAGGGATGATAAATGAGGGAGCGTGGAGGAGGAGGAAGCTTAGTTAGCGTGGAGCATGGTAAAGAGCGAAAAGCATCGTGGACTTTGAAGTGGTGGAGCAGGGAGCATGGTGGACGAGGGAGTGTGGTATAGCAAGAAGCGTGGTGGATTTAGCAGTGGTGGAGCGGAAACCATAGTGGAACTGGAAGCATGGTGGAAGCCAGAGAACGTGGCAAAGAACGTAATGGAAGAGGGAGTGTGGTGGAACAGAGAGAGATGGAGGCAAGGGAGAGCAGAAAGCGAGGCATGCGTCAGTGGATGGAAGCTGTGGGTCGCCTTGGACATGAGTCACTCCACACTGTCGCCACATTTGCATCCACTCTCCTTCCACTCCTCCCCTCTGCCGTGCTGTAGAACCTTCCTTTGACATCATGCATGAGATCGCTCAGGGCCCGGAGGTGGTGAGGTATGAGGGGGAGAGTAGGTGAAGGTGCCAGGGTGGGAGTGCCAGGGTGAGGTGTCGGGGTGACGGTGCCAGGTGGTGCCGTCATGACCAAGAGTGGCTGGCCGTGTGGTCGTCACTTTCGCTAAACGTGGAACAAAATAGCGAGGAAATTGTTACTCCTTTACTGGCAAACGAGAGTCTAGTACTATCCCTAATCTTCCCTTATAACTTATAGCATCTAATATACGTTTCCTTATAGCACATACCTCCTGCCATTTCTTATACTATCTACATACCACACCTTCTACCATTCCCTTATTTTTTCCTTCCTCATTCTTTACCATAGGACTGACCAGAAATATGTCACCTGCTTAACCGCCACTCGTCTTTCTCTTTATCTCTTTGAAAGTGAATGTGTCGCCCCGCCGTGTGTTGGGGCCGCATCTGTGAACACCTCTTCCTTGCCGCAATGGAGGTGTGCCACTGACCCCTTCCTGCCTGCGCCGGAGGAAGGGAGGTGGTGGCGGGTTTATGTGGGGGTCAGCAATCCGTGAGCCGCGTTTTTGTGGTTGTGATCGCGGCGGCGTGTCGGCGTGGAGAGGGTAACCGGCAGAGGCAGCTACTGTGGAGGGAGGAGACGGGGATCACAGGAGGACAACGACCAGGAGGAGGAGGAGGAGGATGAGGACGAGGAGATGGTTGTGGAAGAACGTTTTGTTTACATGGTCCTGTAAACAAGAGACTGATGGAAAGGGAATAGTGATAGGTAACTAGACTCCCTTTCTGCCTCTGCTTCCCCTGTCTCCCCTCCCCTGCCTCTGCCTCTGCCGGTAATGCAAAGCTTTCACGGGGCGCGACAGCGGTGGCTGTGGTCTGCAGGAGTGAGTGGCGAGTGTGTGGACAGGTAGACAGGGACGAGAGAGAGAGAGAGAGAGAGAGAGAGAGAGAGAGAGAGAGAGAGAGAGAGAGAGAGAGAGAGAGAATGGCGAAAAAAAATAAATAAATAAAAGGACGAGAATGTGTTACTTCTAAATATACCGTGATGATCTATTAGGAAATTTTATGATGCTAATAAATACCAACATGAATTACTACTACTACTACTACTACTACTACTACTACTACTACTACTACTACTACTACTACTACTACTGCTGCTTCTGAAACTCCTACTACTACCACAAGAATAAGTGCAACCAAAAAAAAAAGCAAAGTCAGAAAAAAGAACAAAAATAACAACAGTAATAAACCTTAATAACTTACTTTGTATTTTGTTTAGAATTGCACGTCAAATTATTCTTCTCTTTTTTACTTTGTTATGTATTTTTTTTATTTTGTTTTTCATCTCGTTCTGGTGAATATCTTTCTCTCTTTCTTTATTTTTTTTCCACTTCAGGACGCAACGCACATTCTTGCGGTTTCTTGAAGAGTCTCTTACTTCCCATCCCTCCCTCTCACTCTCCCTCTCCTCCTCCTTCTCCTTCTCTCTCTCTCTCTCTCTCTCTCTCTCTCTCTCTCTCTCTCTCTCTCTCTCTCTCTCTCTCTCTCTCTCTCTCTCTCTCTCTCTCTCTCTCTCTCTCTCTCTCCTTCTCCCTCTCTCTCCGTCTCTCCCCTCTCCCTGTCCTCTCGCTGCTGGGAGGGAGATGAAGAGAGGAAGTCTGTTTATAACTTTGCGGTTGATGCTCGTGGTGGTGGTGGTGGTGGTGGTGGTGGTGGTGGTGGTGGTGGTGGTGATTCTCTCTCTCTCTCTCTCTCTCTCTCTCTCTCTCTCTCTCTCTCTCTCTCTCTCTCTCTCTCTCTCTCTCTCTCTCTCTCTCTCTCTCTCTCTCTCTCTCTCTCGTGCATTCCTGAGCCTCATTTCAAGTCATTATTTTGTTTTCGTCGTTTACGATTTCCAAATTTTTGTCCCCTCCTCCTCCTCCTCCTCCTCCTCCTCATTATCATTATTATCCTCGTGTTCGTCATTATTAGTATTTTCTTGTACCTTAATGTTTCTACTATTTGTGCTATTCCTCCTCCTCCTCCTCCTCCTCCTCCTCCTCCTGGTCATCATCGTCATCATCTCATTAGTACTTACAGCTTGTTATCAGCGACGAGTAAGTGGACAACCCTCCTTCTTATGCTACGACCCAAACCTATTCTTCTCTGTCCTCCTCCTCCTCCTCCTCCTCCTCCTCCTCCTCCTCCTCCTCCTCCTCCTCCTCCTCCTTTCTCATTCCACATTCTCCTCCATCCTTCTATCTCTTTCTCTTTACTCACTGTTTCTCATCTCTTCTCGGCTCGTCTCGTGTCGTTTATTCCTCTCTCTCTCTCTCTCTCTCTCTCTCTCTCTCTCTCTCTCTCTCTCTCTCTCTCTCTCTCTCTCTCTCTCTCTCTCTCTCTCTCTCTCTCTCTCTCTCTCTCTCTCTCTCTCTCTCTCTCTCTCTCTCTCTCTCTCTCTCTCTCTCTGAATACAGTGCCTTTTCTTTCTTCTTCCTTCTGTCTTCTTTCACTTTATTTCCTTCCTTCCCTGCCTCCTCTCTTCTCCTCCTGTCATTTCCCTCCCATTCTCTGACATCTGCCTTTCTCCCCTACCTTTACCTTCCCCCTCCTTATCACCCTCTCTTTTTATCTCCCCTCTCCTCCTCATTTACTCCCCTTCTCTTTACCCCTTGGTTTGTCTCTTCTTTTGCCCTGCCCTCCTACCTTCTCTTATTT
The DNA here is from genome assembly GCF_035594125.1 of Scylla paramamosain. Classification (NCBI taxonomy): domain Eukaryota; kingdom Metazoa; phylum Arthropoda; class Malacostraca; order Decapoda; family Portunidae; genus Scylla; species Scylla paramamosain. The sequence goes on along the minus strand of NC_087157.1, from coordinate 13,252,563 downwards.
TCTCCCCTCTCCCTCTCTCACTCCCCTCTCCAGCTGGCCGGTCTGTGGGGCGCCAGTACGTATCTGAAGGGAGAGGCACTTCCTTTTGCACTCCGGGAGGGGAGAAGGGAGCGGAAGGAGGGGAGATGAGGGGAGAAGGTGAGGGGAAGGAGGGGAGAGGAGGTACCACTCACAAATACCACTGATATGGTCTCCCTTCTCCTCCTTTCCTTCCTCTTGTTTTGCCTTGTTTTTCTCCCCTTTTCCTCCTCCTCCTCCTCCTCCTCCTCCTCTTCGGTTGCCTGTCAGATTTTGTGGTCCATGGATAAAGTTGCTGTCAAGTTTATGTATTGCCTCCACGCAGGAAGGTACAGAGAGAGAGAGAGAGAGAGAGAGAGAGAGAGAGAGAGAGAGAGAGAGATGATTATATAGTTCCGTGAAGCTGCGCGCCGTTAGTCAGAATGGGTTTTTCGTGGCACTAAGATGGTGGTGATGGTGGTGGTAGTAATAGTAATAGTAGTAGTAGTAGTAGTCGAGGGTCGTAATGGTGGTGGTCTTTTCTGACAATGACATCATAATCTTCTTTTCCTTCCCTCCCCCCAGCCTTGGCACTCTTGACCCCTTCTCCCATTCTTGCCCTCCCCCTCCTCTTGTCTTCCTCCTCACGACTATGTCACGTCTTTCTGGAGGCATCTCTGTGTCTTCCCCTCCTCCCTCCGCTTCCTAATTTTGTTCATCGTCGTCATCTTCCTCCTCCTCCTCCTCTTCCTCCTCCTCCTCCTCCTCCTCCTCCTCCTCCTCCTGTTTTTCCCCCTTGTGTTCTTGTTTTTTGTTGTTGTTTTTCTTCTTCAAGTTAGGTGATGATAAATAGTAGCAGCAGTAGTAGCAGTGATAGTAGCAGTAGTCGTAGTAGTAGTAGTAGTAGTAGTAGTGGTATCATCATTCCCCGTTTTCCTCTTCTACCTCCTTCATTTTTTTCTAGTTGAGTAGACTAAACTCACGGTCCCTGTAACCTCCCGGCGTCTTAGCCTCAAAAATGTGTACTTTCCTGTTTATCTTTCCATATTTCACTCCTTCCCCTGCTGCCCTCCGCCGGTCAGCCACGCTCCTTCCCCAGCAGGCAGGCGGCCGGCACGTGCCTCGCCTAACCGCATCTTGCCTCGCCCTCCTTTAAAAAGCAAGAATACCCAGACCGTCATGTGCTTGAGGGAAGAACTAGTTGTGCAAATGTAAATACACACACGCACACACACACACACACACACACACACACACACACACACACACACACACACACACACACACACACACACACACACACACACACACACACAAAGGCTGCAAGACTCCACGTGGCACAGTGCCAGACACACTACCAGAATAGGCCACGTGCTTCCCCCTCTTTGGATGCCTTCCCCCCACCCTCCCTTAGTCCCCCTCCCCCCGAGAGTAGGAAGTTACCTGTGCGGGGCGGGGCTGGTGACTGAGTGGCTGTGTGGCTGAGTGACCAGTGACCTGCGAGTGAGCTGTACGTGCATGGCGGCGTGGGATGTGGCTGGGTGTGGCACTGACGGGTTAGGGGAAGAGGGGAATGTGTCAGTGACGTCCCTGGCTGTGTCTATATACAACCTTGGCCACGGGTGACGCCTCTCCTCTCCTCTCGTGCCTCGCGTCCAATGGGGTTCCTCTCTTGCCTTGTCTCCTGCCTCGTCTCTGCTCATCACGTCCCTGTCTTGCCTGGTTTTCTTCAGTTGTTGCACATTATCTCTATATTTGTTTCTGTTCAGTTTAGTTTGTATTCTGTCTTTTTTATATATTTGTTTTCTTTATTTGCTGTATATCTCTTATTTATTTTTTTCTCTTTACGTCCCTTGTTCTGTTTATTCTTTGCTTTTATTATTTAGTGCTGATTTTGCTTGTTTCGTATTTTCTTCATATTCGTTTCTGTTCACTTTAATTTGTATTTATTATGTTTTTTATATGTTTCGTATTTGTATTTGCTTTATTTTCCCATATTTTGTCTTTCTCTTTGTCACGCATCTTGTTCTGTTTATTCTTCGTTATAATTCTTCATTGCTGTCCTTGGTCGTCATGTGCGCTTTGTTTCTCCTTCAGTGCCTTTGTGTGTCGTCCTCAGCATTCTGGTATTTCGTCCTCAGCTCAGTGTTCGTCCTCACAAGGAAAGAAATCGTATATGTAGTCTTTTCACACGTACAGTACCTATCCTACCTACCTTTCCTACCTACCAACCTAATTACTACCTCTCTACCTGCAAACATACATAAACACGTACATTTTCCATTCCCCACCAAAAAATAAATAAAATAAAAACAAAAAAGTATATAATTGGAAAATAAATAAAAAACGTATTTTAGATTAAAATTCCATTACAAACACTAAAAAATAAAGGTCAGGGAATCAAATACAGCATCTATTACTAAACTGACTGTCACTGTGTTATTAATAGGACGTAACATTTGAACCAAAGAACATAGGACAATGGAGGAAGTTTGTGTGTGTGTGTGTGTGTGTGTGTGTGTGTGTGTGTGTGTGTGTGTGTGTGTGTGTGTGTGTGTGTGTGTGTGTGTGTGAAGGGCCACGCCACGACCAGTATGGGGCAATAGCTTCCTTGATGAGCATGTTTTTCTGTCTTATTATGGTTTGCAACACGTCACGCTTGAACTGAAGAGTGAAGGTGATGGTAGTGATGGTGGTGGTGGTGGAAGATGATTGGATACTATTTGTAACCTGACACGCATCATTCCCTGAGAGAGAGAGAGAGAGAGAGAGAGAGAGAGAGAGAGAGAGAGAGAGAGAGAGAGAGAGAGAGAGAGAGAGAGAGAGAGAGAGAGAGAGAGAGAGACTGACTCAACACTGAACAACAACAGCCACACCAAAGGGAAAGTCTATGAAGGGAAAACATTATTAATCCTCGTGTTTATGAAGTCATTGGCAAGATTTAAGAGGAATTTAACCCAAAACTGCTCGGTGGCGTGATGGTGGCAGGTTGGGCAGGTAGGCAGGACAAAGAAGGAGAGGGAGAGGGGGAAGGCAGACAGACAGGCAGGCAGACAGGCAGGTAGGCAGGCAGGTAGGTGGGTGGGGAGGACGAGGAGAGGAAAGCAAGGGAGCCAGGGACAGACAAGGTGGATAGGACTGTGTATAAATGAGAAAGTATTTAAAACTGGAAGAAATTGCGTCGTTGCTTTATTCTAGACCAACCTGATACGTGAGGGCAAGCTGTGGTATGTGTGTGTGTGTGTGTGTGTGTGTGTGTGTGTGTGTGTGTGTGTGTGTGTGTGTGTGTGTGTGTGTGTGTGTGTGTGTGTGTGTGTGTGTGTGTGTGTGTGTGTGTGTGTGTGTGTGTGTGTGTGTGTGTGTGTGTGTGTGTGTGTGTGTGTGTGTGTGTGTGTGTCACCTGGTTTTAAAAGGGCTCGAAGGTTCAGTTGCTAGACGAGTTTTTATTTATACTTCGAATGATGTTATCTGTCTATTCATTCTGGTTTAGTATTTTTTTTTTTTAATATATTGAATGTTGTATAGATAGTTGCCAATAATTATACATTTGTCTGTCTATCTAGCATTCTTTTCTTTTTTATTTATTCATTTATTTTTTTTTTTTTTTGTTATCGACCTATCTGTATTCCTTTGTTTGTTTCTTTGTTCTATCTTTGTTCTTTCTTTCGTTCTATCTCTATCTGTCTATCAACCCATCTGTCTTTCTCTCTATGAATGTGCGACTGCTGTTATTATTACTCAAGCTCTAATAAGACAGTTGCATAAGGAAGGCTGTAGTGCACTAGACTAGATAAGGTGATGTCAAGGTGATGTGAGAGTACTGAGGCAGCGTGGTGCGTGGAAGAGGTGAAGTACAGAGAGATGTCGAAGGCGGTGTGATGTGGGGGAAGGAACAGCATACTAATGGTGAGCGTGAGCGGGATGCAGTAGTGAATTGTGGAATAATAATAACAAGACAGGATGATTTGACGTGGCGTGGAGCAGAGACTGAGAGGTGGAGGAAAGTATTGGAAGATGGAGCTTGGGTGGAACACAATGAGGTGGCGTAGAGTTCATAGGAATATATATATTAAGCACAAATACTTTGACTGGAGTGGAATGAATGGATTGAAGCTTCGGAGTATGAGTATGGAGTAGAAATGGAGAGTAAGAGTAACGAAGAGTAATATGGAGTAGAAATAGAGAGCGAGAGGGAAGAACCAACCTTGTGCGCAGTAAAAATGAGGTGAAATGAAGCACCGTATGATATGAAGCAGAAATAGAGAGTCGGGGAAGAGGCAGCCTAGCGTGAAGTAGGACTAGAGTGAACTGACGCAGCGTACAGTATGAAGCAGAAACAGAGTGAGAGGGACTGGCAGCCTTGGGTGGCGTACAACTGGAGTAAAGTGAAACAGCGTATATGAGGGAGAAATGGAGAGTGAGAGGGACGGGGCAGCCTTGTGAGAGACTGGCCTGAGTTGATCTTACGAGTTGCCTGAGGGTGTTTAGCTTGAGGGCGACGCGGGGCAGGGTAGAGAGAGAGAGAGAAAGGATCACGGTTACTTGCACAATGAAACACCTTGCGGTCTGTAGCCACTCAGGAGCGACTCCCCGGCGTCATGACACTGCGGCGGCCTTGACACAGCCCTTCAGCCCTACAACCTTTAGCCCCACAGCGATGCAATTAAACTAAACTTGCCCGTCATTCAACGTCACTAAAGAACAGAGAGACCACCGGAGATCAGAGCAGACACTCGCTGGTAAAGACTAACAATGCTGGCAGACTATTAAATTAATCTAAATGCAGTGTAACTCATTTTTCTCATTTTGACCTGCGGTACCTCACCCACAGGAGGCCACAAGCAAAGGGGCGCCTGTGTGTTGTGGTGTAGGTGGGTGGGTGGGAAGCATTGAGGGTGTGGAGAGAAGGGTACAGAGTGCATTGGGGTGGGGAGGAAGGCCGTGGGAGAGAGAGAGAGAGAGAGAGAGAGAGAGAGAGAGAGAGAGAGAGAGAGAGAGAGAGAGAGAGAGAGAGAGAGAGAGAGAGAGAGAATATCACTTGCGCTTTTCTGCACTTTTTCTTTGTTCCTCCCCATTCACCCACGTTGCCTTCCCGCCTCACTCCGCCGCCGTCCCGCCCCGCCGCTACGGGAGGTGTGGTCTGAGTAAACACTGTAGTGCCCGTAGCAAGGCGGCCCTCCCTTGGGTAAACACCTTTGTAGAGAGAGAGAGAGAGAGAGAGAGAGAGAGAGAGAGAGAGAGAGAGAGAGATGGGGGGAGATTACATCGTTATTATTTTTCTGTTAGGTGAATTTTTTTTAGGTTGTGACAGAAAAGAGCTGAAAATTGGATGGTAAAATACGTATACAAGCGTAATGTACCGCGCCACAAATAGAAAATGTGTATAAAAAAAAGTAGTTGTGGAATTTTTTGAAGGCCAAGAACCGGTCTAGTCCTTGATGAAGTCCCGTAACTACTTCGCTTACGGTGGTTGAATCAGGGAGAAGTATAAAAAAAAATATATAACAATAATAGTAAAATAAGAAAGAAGGAAAAAGGAACATAACGTAATCTAACATTATTAATTTTTATCTCATCACTATATACATGTTTCATTTTATGTGTGTGTCGTATTTTCACTTATGGCATGTAATAATTCAAACAGAGTATTCATGGAGGATTCTTATTTGCAGTACGAAACGTCTTATAAAGTTGCCTGTTATGTCTTCACTTGTTATGGTCTTCTTATGTACTAACTATCTTGTCTTCTCTTTCCAGACATCAACGGCAGAGTGAAAGAAGTTAGGTGAGTGTGTGTGCCTCTCTCTCTCTCTCTCTCTCTCTCTCTCTCTCTCTCTCTCTCTCTCTCTCTCTCTCTCTCTCTCTCTCTCTCTCTCTCGTGTGTTTTCTCAATGCTAAGGCTAGTATTCTGAAACGCTGTGTGCTCTCCTAAGGATTGTGTTCAAAGACTACAGAGATGATCAGTCAGATTCTCAAGAGTCTTTTCTCAACTGAGGATGTAGAGTCGTCGTCAAACTATCACTGTCATGAAAATACCTTTGAATTTTTCCCAAAACCACTTCGTTAAACTATCTCTATTATGAAAACACCAACGAAAATTTTCATAGACCCCAGAGATAATTAGTCAGATTCTCAGTGGTGTTTTTTCCTATCATGCACACTACTTGTTAAACTATACAATGAAAATACCCTTGAAATTTTTATTAACACCCACTAGAGGTAACGAACGTTTAAGAGTGCTGTCCTGAGGGTCTTGGCACAGGTAGGGAAGGCGCTTTGCCTCTCAAGGTGTGAGCGGGAAACATCTGTGTACTTCCCTCTGCTCGTGTTTGTTATTCCTGCCCTCGGCTTCCTTTCATCTCTTTCCCGGTGTCGCTGCCTTCTGTTATTCATGTTTCCTCTTGTACTATCCTCCCCATTCCTTCTCCTCCTCCTTCGTCACTGCCTCCTTATACTCCTCCATCTTCTTATCCTCCCCCATTTCCTCCTCCTTCCCTTTCATCTTCTTTTTTCTCCGCTCTTAACACGTAACATAAGAACACAAGCTAATATGGAGACTGCAAAAGGCCAGTTGACCGACACAAAGCAAGACAAGTACTGAAAATATGTTACTGTTTGGATAGCCAGTGTAATTTCAAGTAATCTATGTAATTGTCTTCTTTCTGCTACTTTATCGCCTCCTCCTCCTCCTCCTCCTCCTCCTCTTCCTCGTCCTCCTCCTCCTCCTCCTCCTCCTCCTCCTCCTCCTCCTCCTCCTCCGTCCCCCACACCCCCTTTTCGGCCCTCCAAGCACAGAAGTGAATGTCATTAGGACAGTACAGAATACTCAAGCGGGTAACCTCGATATAACCCAGGTGGCTTCCTTTTACTTCCTTCTCCTGCCCTACTCTACTGTCCTCCTCCTCCTCCTCCTCCTCCTCCTCCTCCTCCTCCTTCTTTGATGTGCTGTTCTGTCTCTCTGCTCTGTAGCTAGTTAGTAGTAGTTACCAAATAGCCTGCAAGGATCTGAAGCTCTGTTGCTGTTTGACTTTCCTTTGTATTCCTTTGCATTCTTCCTCCTCTTCCTAATCATCCTCCTTTTCCTATTGCTTTTCGTCATTATTAGATTACGTATTACCAAGAGAGAGAGAGAGAGAGAGAGAGAGAGAGAGAGAGAGAGAGAGAGAGAGAGAGAGAGAGAGAGAATTGGCTGCATGACACTTGATAACTTTTATCACGACAGAGATAAGATGGATATGTCGTTAGGGAACGGCTATTGCGTTTTTACCTCTCTCTCTCTCTCTCTCTCTCTCTCTCTCTCTCTCTCTCTCTCTCTCTCTCTCTCTCTCTCTCTCTCTCTCTCTCTCTCTCTCTCTCTCTCTCTCTCTCTCTCTCTCTCTCTCTCTCTCTCTCTCTCTCTCTCTCTCTCTCTCTCTCTCTCTCTCAATACCTCAGAATACCCAAGGACAACCAGAGAGAGAGAGAGAGAGAGAGAGAGAGAGAGAGAGAGAGAGAGAGAGAGAGAGAGAAACGTAATATGACCGCAAAATTACACACACACTATTGAGTCCACACAAACACAAGACACGTATACATGATTTTGCCTTTCACCTTATCGGCCCACTATTTTTTCCTTCGCCTTTACCTTATAACGCGGCGCCGGGGAGCACTTGCCTTGAAAGGGACGAGAGAGCGAGAGAGTGTGGCAGTAATTTGTAACTCGGGCAACAAAGGGAAGAACTTAAAGCAAATGTAATGAAAGTGTCTGTAAAAGGAAGGTGCAGTAAGAGAGAGAGAGAGAGAGTAGTAGTAGTAGTTATGGTTTAATTTAATACAACACACCTGCATATATATACTTTTAGCACTTAATTATCAATGTACATGAAGAAATTTGAAACATGCACTTGGTTTCTCTCTCTCTCTCTCTCTCTCTCTCTCTCTCTCTCTCTCTCTCTCTCTCTCTCTCTCTCTCTCTCTCTCTCTCTCTCTCTCTCTCTCTCTCTCTCTCTACCTAGCAGCAGTTTCCAGTTTATTCCAGTGTTTAATCAGCGCCCCTAAAGAAACCTGACGATCACCATGTAAAGTCTCCTCTCTCTCTCTCTCTCTCTCTCTCTCTCTCTCTCTCTCTCTCTCTCTCTCTCTCTCTCTCTCTCTCTCTCTCTCTCTCTCTCTCTCTCTCTCTCTCCCTCCATTATACCTGTGTAACGTTATCGTGTTTGAAAACTATTGAAAGAATGTCATTGAAAATGGTAGGTAAAAACGTAAGATACATTCTCTCTCTCTCTCTCTCTCTCTCTCTCTCTCTCTCTCTCTCTCTCTCTCTCTCTCTCTCTCCTCTCTCTCTCTCTCTCTCTCTCTCTCTCTCTCTCTGCTCTCTCCCCTGCTTCAGAGAAATAAAAGATGAACGCCTGCAGACGATCGTGAGAGAGAGAGAGAGAGAGAGAGAGAGAGAGAGAGAGAGAGAGAGAGAGAGAGAGAGAGAGAGAGAGAGAGAGAGAGAGAGAGAGAGAGATAGTGAAAAAAAAGACGAAGGGCGGTGCTGGTATATACAGATGCAAGGGCGGGAGGTGAAGGGAAAGGCAACGGACGGGAGAGCAAACCAATGGAAAGGAAAGGGAAGGGAAGGGAAGGGAAGGAAATGTAAAGGTATAAGGAGGCTGAGGAGGAGAAGGAGGAGACCTGGTAGCCAACTGAAGGAGGAGGAGGGAGTGGAGGGAGTGGTGCATCTTACGCCTCCACCACGACTACTTTCACCTTGGCGTTCTGAATGGGCTGACCTCACGCCGCCAGACGGAGGATGAGCACGCCTGAAAGTTGCAAATGGAGACGAGGAACTAAAGGGTACATGTTAGCAATGAATGAATATATTTAACTGGGAGGGAAGGAGGAGGAGGGGCGGAGAGTCAGAAAGTTCGCTGTGTAGACAGAAACGAGGGTCCTGGGGAAGGGGAGAGGCAGGGCAGTGGTGGTGAGGGAAGGGGTAGGAAGTAGTGACGCAAGCATTGGCCAGTGAAGCGTAACACCACCAGGCCAACACCAACAGGAACTTAGCAGGGTCGTGACGAAGGCACCCCAGCAGGATGCCAACGCTTTGTTTTATGCCACCTGACTCTGTAACTTGATAATAGTGATCTAGTCTCGCAAAAGAAAAAAAATAAATAAAGTAATCTGATTCTGGTAAAATTGAAAGTGATAAGTACTGGCTATAAATAGTGAGTGTTAATTTGAAGTCCGCTTTTGTTGGGGTTCCTGGCCAATGCAATTAAGTGTTTCTAATGAGTTGTGGGAGTTTTATCCAAATGGCATCAGTTCTTGCCGGCGGTGTAAGAGAGAGATGATAAAGATTAAACTTGCGCGCCTCATTAATTAAGAAACTGAATAATAAAGCGGTGAAGGACATTATTACTATTCTTATTATATTTAGTTTTATTCTCACTACTTTTACCACTACTGCTATTACTTCGTCACCTAGAGGAACCATTATACCCACAATCATGATACGTAATAGAGATTAAAGAACGAGGCTGAGGTAATGAGTGATGAGTGTAAGGCAGAGGGTATGAACGTGAGGGAAAGTGTTAGGTTTCTGCGACTCCTCCTCCTCCTCCTCCTCCACTTATTCTTATTCTCCTTTTTTCCGCGTCATTTCATCTTCTGTCTTCTTTTTTTAATTTTTTTTTTTTCATTCCTTCCTCCCTTTCTTCTTCCTCGTCCTCCTTCACTTAATTTTATTCTTATTCTCCTTTTTTTTCGCATCATCTCTTCTATCTTCTTTTTTCTTTTCTTTATCTTTCCTTCTTACTTTTCCTCCTCTTCCTCCTCCTTCTCATAATCTTATTCTTATCCTTTTTTTTCCGAATCATCTCGTCTCATGTCTTTTTTTTTTTCTTTTCATCTTTTTTTTTTATTATTACTTAAAACCAAATCCTCTTCCGCCTTCATCATGTCTTCCATTCTTTTCCACTAAAAATTCATCGCCATACCTTCCCAATTACCTTCCTCTGAACCCGCTCACCTTCCCCTCTTCACCCGCCTCCCCATCTGCCGCGCCTCTCACCTACACCTTCCCACCTACCTATGTACCTTTCGCCGCCGTGAGCCTGAGAGAGCTGCGGGGAACACCCATCCCACCAGCACCTTACTTTTTGCTCCCCAAGGACTGAAGGGAAGGAGGCCGCAGTCAGTCCCGCAGTCCCTCTCCCTCCTACAGCCCTGCCCTGCCCCACCCCTCACTGCACGATGCGCTGTCTCGATGAATACTGAGAGGTGTAAAAACTGCCGGAAAAACACGATGACATTTATGGTAGCGTCCTTGGGGGTGGGAGGCGGAGGAGTGGAGTTGGTGGGCCTGCGAGTTGAGGTGTCAGTGTTGGCGGGAGATGGACCACTCTGCCTGGACTGTTACTGGAAGCTCTTGTGATTAGTTGCATTGTGCTTATCGGAACGTGCGGCTGCTGGTTCCTCTTGAGTCACGTACGTGGAAGTGTGTGTGTATCTGTGTCTGTGTGTAGCGTACCGTCACCACCTTCTCTTCCGTCAGGTCTGTACATGTGACTTCCTTCCTCCTCAGTGTTGACAAAAGGCGGAACAGAGTGCTTGGGACGAGAAGAAAAAAAGAAAATATGTCTATCTATAAATAAATAAAGGTGAAAATCATACTCAGTAAATACAGTGATAATAATGAAAATGATAAGTTTGTTCTGGCACAGCAAAAAGCAGAACAGACAGGTAGCTCTTGGGGGAGGTGGAAAAAAAAGTAAAGGTGAAAAACTAACTGAGTAAATACGTGAACAAAAGAAGAATTGTGGTGAGCGTTTAGTGATTCTGTTCGTGCACAATTATCAGAGTTCGAGACTGTTTGAATTCATTGTCTTGAGTGTGTGTGTGTGTATGTGTCTGTGTGTGTGTGTGTGTGTGTGTGTGTGTGTGTGTGTGTGTGTGTGTGTGTGTGTGTGTGTGTGCTTGCGCTTGAATTACAGCAGTAGCTATAATCAGCACTCTCTTACACCTGGAATGTTCAGATTGCATACTCTTCCCCGTTACCGAGAAGAGAGAGAGAGAGAGAGAGAGAGAGAGAGAGAGAGAGAGAGAGAGAGAGAGAGAGAGAGAGAGAGAAAGGGGAAGCGGCGTGTGATGCTCAGGTGAACTAAGTCAATTCAGTGATGAGGCGCGTGCCGACCTACATGATCCACCTTTCGTTAGCCTCCCTAAAAACACCACACTATAGCGGACCGTATGTAGTAATCACCAAACACACACACACACACACACACACACACACACACACACACACACACACACACACACACACACACACACACACACACACACACACACACACACACACACACACACACACACACACACACACACACACACACACAGTACCTACCGCCATGCACGAGCGATAACCACGCACACAGCCATCACTCATGAACCACCACCATCGTATCAGGCGACAGTTATAATGATCTGTAGAACCATTGCATTTTTTTTTTCGCTATCGGAGTTATGAGTACCTGAGACCCACCTACGTAGTGCTTGGATAACGGTGTGGCCGCAGAGAACGAGGGGGACGAGTCACTGGGCTGGGTAGTGGTAGCGGCGGAGCGCAAGGTAACCAGGACCACACTATTTACAAACAGCTTAGAGGCATCAAGGAAAACATGTGTGCCAAGTAGAAGTGAGCCAACATATTTTGCTTCCCTGGGGTAAAGTGGGCGCTACGCTGTGTCTGGCGGTAGTAGCCGTTCCCCCCTCTACCCCGCCTGGCAGCTGGAGGGTCGGTGCCTCGGGGAATTAATGCTACCTGGGTACCTAGATTTGAAGGCTCGGTAACCCATCTGGTGGCGCTGAAGGTCACGCGGGCTACGGGTGAACACAAAGCGGGAGCAGGGGACGGCTGGCTGGCTGCTGGAGGCTTGGCGATGTGGTGATGGTTTCCTGGTGCGAGGAGTGGTGTTATTCCGCCTTCTTTCGTGCTTCCTGTGTTTTAGAGAGAGAGAGAGAGAGAGAGAGAGAGAGAGAGAGAGAGAGAGAGAAATACACTGTGGAGAAAATAACGTTGTAAGTTCTTTGCATCACCATCATCATCACCACGCTCACATTCACTTCACGTTGTAACACTACGATCCATTTCCCTCTCATTTTGAACGAATCGAGGAGGGAAGAAGAGAAGAAGAGAGAGGAGCCAAGAAAAGAGGAAGGGAGAGGAACCACTGCCTGAAGAAGAGAGTTCCCTACAAAATACCTCTTAGGGTGAGCAAGGCCGTGGCCCCATCGTACCCTCCTGTAGGTGAAGCTGAAGGCACGGCGGGGTAAGCGTGGCTGTAGGAGAGCTGTAGGTCACGATCCCTCGTCCCAGGTCATCCCAGTAAAAGGTCAAGAGAAGGAAGTAAAAGCTTGGGTCATAACGCCAGCTGCCCCTTCAGGCTCCACCCTCCTCTTTCTCTTTCCCTCTGGCTCTGTCGCAACCATATATACTCAGCCAGCCACCTATCGACACACACACATACACACACCATCAAACAGTCAAATTCATCCATTCACTCAGTCAGTTATTCCTTCAATAGCCACACTCACCCATTTACTTGTCGCTCTCAAAGGAGCTACACTCATCCATTCACTCACCCAGTCACTCCTATAACAGCCACACTCATCCAGTCACCAACAGTTACACCTTAACAAACACCCCACATGTCACACCCTCTCAGTCACTCTGTAAGCATCTTCACCCAGTCATCTACACCCTAAATAGCTACATTCAATAGTCACACCCTGCACAACATCCAGCCGCCTGTCACACCCTCTCAGTCACACTCCAAGCATCCCCATCCAGTCATCCACGCCCTAAACAGCTACATTCACCCAGTCACACCCGGCCAGTCAGCACCCTCATCACCTCATCACACGTCAGATCCAGTTAGCCACAGTTAGCTACACCAGGACTTACGTAGACAATGACAACCCACCAGTTACACTCGGCCACTCACAGACGCAATTTTGGCCAGTTATGATGAAGGAGGACGAGGGAGATAATTCAGGGGAGAGAGAGAGAGAGAGAGAGAGAGAGAGAGAGAGAGAGAGAGAGAGAGAGAGAGAGAGAGAGAGAGAGAGAGAGAGAGACGGGAAGGTCGCTGCCGTGCCGATGTTACAGGTGTGTGTGTGTGTGTGTGTGTGTGTGTGTGTGTGACCCCTGAAGGCCGTCCCGCCCCGTCCCTGCCTCGGGGTCCTCACAGACTGGAGATGATTAGTTAGAGTCCTCCCCAGTCCCTCCCTAGTCCCCCCTACCTTCGCCCTACTCTCCAAATCTCTCCTTCTCTTTTCTCTCCCACAGTCACACCTATTCTACCTCCCTACATCCTCTCCGGCGTCTCCCACCCTTGTCTTCCGCCCTCCTTCATCCCTTTCTCTTTGCCCTCATCCCTCTGGTGCCTAAATAGTGGCCTCGCCGTATTAATAGTGCCTCACGTGACCCTCCTATTGCCTTTCTCAATCTTATTTTTTTTATGTAGGTTATTGCACTCCGGTTCACTCGGTAAATATTTAAAATGAGGTTCCTGAGGGTTAGGGGTGTATTGTGTGTGTGTGTGTGTGTGTGTGTGGATCCCGTTATTGGCGCCTGCATAGTGTTTCCGTGTAGGATTCTTGTTGTCTGACTAGATTTCCGTTTTCTAAAAAGGGAACAATGAAGGACACAGGTATGTGATTGTACGATAGAGGTAATGATGTTAAGTTACTCTATGTATGTATACAAAGAAACATTTCATAATATAACTCGTATGCATGCACAGTAAGGTTTCCCACTCTCCCACACCACATTCCTCACCTTAGGTATGTGTATATTTTTGTATGTGCTCCTTCCTGTGAGGTGGGTTTTTCAGCCGTGTGGTCAGGCCGGGTGGTTGGGTAGGAGGAGGAGGGGCTGCCTGCGGAGAGGACTAATGACGGGGGGTGAGGTGCGGCGGGTGAAGGTCGCCTCCGCATACCAAACACGCACACACACACACACACACACACACACACACACACACACACACACACACACACACACACACACACACACACACACGGTATTATTCACATAAACACATTTATTTAACAATCTACCCACTATGTCTACACACACACCCTCTTACATTTCAACACTCCAGTGCCTTTCTCTCTCTCTCTCTCTCTCTCTCTCTCTCTCTCTCTCTCTCTCTCTCTCTCTCTCTCTCTCTCTCTCTCTCTCTCAGGGAATGTCAGACTATTGTATATCATAAAGGCCACATTTCTTCCCTTCATTCCTTCCACAAACATCCGTAACCATCGTCACTGTACCTAACCTAACTTCCATATTATATATATATACTCGTATATATATATATATATATATATATATATATATATATATATATATATATATATATATATATATATATATATATATATATATATATATATATATATGCGGAGGTGAATGGACCGCTCCCACACCCACACACCAGCAGATCTCAGCGTAAAACGAGCACACACACACACACACACACACAATCTTTAAGCTTTCATAAACGGAGACATGACAACGCGTGAGTCAACCGCGACCCGAACGAAGTCTTGCCTGCCTGCATGATTCCGTAAAGGTTTTGAAGGAAAGGTTAGGGTGAAAGTGTTACCGGATGTTAAGGTTTTGTACCGATGTAACGCTGAATAACTGCAGGAGTGGAGAGGTGGATGCAGGGGATGAGGTAATGAAGGGTGTAGGAGATAGGAGAAGTGGGTGGATATCAAGATGAAAATGATCTAAGGAAAAGTAAAGAAGGAAGAAAAAGGAAAGAAGTGTGGAAGACAGTAAACATGAATGGAGGGAATGAGGCAAGGACAAGAGAGTGGAGAATGAGGAAGGGCGAGAGCAATTATAATGAAAGGCTATAAGACAGAAGAGGAGAATGGAGATGAATGATACGAACAATTTAAGGAAGGGTAAAGAAAAGAAGAAAGGAGAAAAGGAGTATAGAAGATAGTAAACATGAATGGAGGGAATGAGGCAATGACAAGAGAGTGGAGGAGTGTGTGAGAGCAATTCTCTTAATGAAAAGAATGAACTAAAAAAAAGTAGAGAAGAGAGGAGAGTGTAGACAAGTGTAAATGAATGCAAGGAATGAACCGAGGAAGGTTAGAGAAGCGAGGAGAGAGGACAACACGAGCACGAGTAGGTCGGAGCAGTCGTCTGGAACTTGGAGCTTCGAAAGAGGAAGGTTCATGGCTCACCTTCTCACGATCAGACTGCGGTGGTTGATGTAGTAGACGGCGGTGCTGCTACTGCCATGACACCTGATGACATGATAACAGCCTTGCCTTGTCACGCGACGCTCCCAACATAGCACTTTACTGATTGCTACCGCTGCCCGAAGTCTAAAGGAGAAAAGAAAACAAATACGATAGTTCATGGGGCTGGCATACAGAAACAGGGGCGATGGGGAGAAGTGGAAGGAGTCAAAGGGAAGGTGAAGGATGCACATCATGGTGTTGCAAGACAGGGCAGGAGGAAAGGCTTGTAATGGAAGGCGGGGCGACGCGGCACAAGGCAGGGCGACGGAGAGAGTGAAGCCTCTTCCAAGAAATGTTAGTGTGAGTTAGTAAGTTTAGTTGGTGCTTCATTTGGGTGTGTCTTCTTGGGAATAAAGGCCAGTTGTCTGATTATGATACATGTTGTATGCTGAGTGTAAATTACGATGTCTGCAGGAAGGGACGTGTGACCACCTCCCTCTCGTCCTCCTCCTCGTCCTGTTGGTGGTGTTCTTAGCCTCATTACATCAGCACGCCACGGGTTGCCTCACGGATCCGCATGATGAAATATGAGTATAATTGATAACTTTCTTTATTCTTAAAAAAAACAACTATAAAAATTAAAGGACAAAGCTGAAGTCGGAAACAGTTTGTTAAAAGATCGAATAAAAAGTAGGCTAGCAGTTTTTACGTGTCCAGGAAATACTTGCATAATTAAAGACTAAAAAAAAAAAAAAAAAAGTAAATGCCGTCTGGCAATACAGGAAAAACAAGAGACACACCTTCCTTGCAATAAAACTCACTCCAGGAAAATTCATGAGCTCTTTTATCATTAGAAAAAAAAGACACTATGTTTGGACCAGCAGACCTTATGCAGTCTCTTGTTTTTCCCTCTCATGTACATAATGTGTCCTGCAAGGAAGCTGCAGACTTATATTCGTCCTTGGGTGAGGCTGCTGCCACTGATCCCCTCCAGTGGGCAACAGGGGTGGGACAGGAAGAGGGAGGGAGTGGGTGATAGGGGGTGTGTCGCGTCAGAGTATGACAGGCGGGCTTTGACGGAGACGGATGGGAGAGATCAGTAAGTGGTAATGACTCAAGGATATTTGTATCAGTTGGTGGTGTCGGGTAGCGGTGGTGGAGAGGGTTGGAGATACGTTATGTGCAATAGTAACGGTGGCGGAGTGCATTTGTGGCAGGGCTGGAGGTAATTGTGCAGGGTTAGTGGTATGATGGATAGTTGTGGTGGAGTGTGTGATGACAGTGGCAGTAATGGCAGTATGCGGTGGTGTGTGGCAGTAAGAGGTGACCAAGGAACGTCCTTGTAGAATCTTCGGTGACAGTGGTGGTATTGGTGACAAAAGTTGGTGTTTGATATCTGAGGGAATGGCAGTAGCTAGGAGTGGTTACTGAAGTGTATTTAAGTTACGCAATGACAGTCTCTGGAAAAAGAAGAAAATAGTTCTGTGTGTGTGTGTGTGTGTGTGCTTATTATTTTTGGTTTCCTAATATGCGTTTAAAAAGATTTTTCACTAATTATTATTATTATTATTATTATTATTATTATTATTATTATTATTATTATTATTATTATTACTATCATCATCATCATCATCATCATCATCATCATCATTTCAGTGCCTTATTCTGCGTTGCTTGTTTTCCTTCTCTTTGTCTTGTACTCGTCCACCTCTCTCTCTTTCTCTCTCTCTCTCTCTCTCTCTCTCTCTCTCTCTCTCTCTCTCTCTCTCCATTGTTTGTATCACTGTTATCAGTTGCAGTATTATCAAAAATTTGCAGATAGGCACGCACACACCTTAATTTTGTACTAATGAGTGTGTTCTTCTACAGCATTCTGAAAGGAAGGCGAGCGCGTGAAGGAAGCGCGGCTGCGGGGTGGCGGGCCGCGTGATGGCCCGCAGCACCACCACCGGGATTTAACACTACCAAGGCAGTAGAGGTGAGTGACGCCATGAGTATAAATTAGGGACCCACACAAAGAGCAGACAGGAAGCAGCGACCTGTAGATACCAAATAACCAAGTGAAGCAGGAAGTGGGAGTTCATACAAAGGTAAATCCCATTGTCATTACTAGACTGGACCAAATGATGACCTCTGCTACATTCCGATCGGTTTGAAATCTCAGAAATGTAAGAATGCGCAAGAAATATGATGATGTTGCAGATATCTTATTAGCTGAACCACCAAGGTTTTCCATTATTTTATTTTCTCCGGTGTGGACCTGTGTGGAATGTGTGACTAATGAAGTATGTGCAGGTATAGTCAGTTCAGTGTAATGTGTGCCTTCAGATGCTTGACTTGATTAGTGACCAGGAACAGAATAAGAGATAACACATAATTGTGTTTATTACCGTTATGGATCATCAGTGCAAGGATTCTTTAACATAAACTTACATTGGTTTTTGAAAGGGAATAAGTTGTACTATTGTATATGGTCCGCATAAAAAAAAAAAAAGTAAATAAAGACCTACTAATGCCAGTGGGGAATATTATCATCTTCCGTATTCCAGGTGCTATATCACTCCAAACACCTGTCAATTCTTATGCTATACCATGTTTTAATTCTAATTCCAGATGCCAGGGAACGTGCGAGGAGTGGGTGGTGGCGGCTCCCAGAAGCCACCCCACGCAACGCCAACGCGTGCCATGTCCCTCGACTCACTGCAGATCAAGAATGTCTCCGTAAGTGTCATTTGTATGGCTTCACGAGAGTGGTGTTAACAATGTTGAATTGTGCAGAGTGAAAAGAATGCTAGTTGATTGTTATAGGGTAAAGATAATATGTATGAATGTAAGATTGACAGGGTAATGTAGTTAAGATTAACAGTATCTCGTTAAATAAGAGAAAGTAAATTCTTTATATACATTGACTTGTACAATCAGTAGAACTTGACCATTTGCTCCTTATTCATAATGTATTGTAATAATGTTTCCATTTAAGCAAGTAGTGACTTAACTTAATATGGACAAAATATAGACAAAATGTGAAAAACTGATAGGATACCTCAAGAATGAGACAAGTGTAAGAAAACTTATAATACTTGTGATTCAGCCAGAGTTTCGCCTTCCACTCATTATTGTAAAAGCATAGTGTGTTGGAAACAGGTATTTGGAAGAGTGACGTGCATAACTCAACACCATATCTGATTCCACTGAAAAAGAAAGGGAAAATAAAACCATAAAACGAGAGAAAAAAAGAAGATATATTATACATCAAGAATGAAATAAGGGTAGAAAGGATACATAATGCTTGTACTTAAGCCTGAATTTTACCCATCATCTATCATTGTGGGAGCATAGTGTGTTGAATTTTACCCATCACCTACCATTGTAGGAGCATAGTGTGTTGAATTTTACCCATCACCTATCATTGTTGGAGCATAGTGTGTTGAATTTCATCCATCACCTATCATTGTAGGAGCATAGTGTGTTGGAAGAAGATACTCACAAGGTACAGATAGCTACCTTTACCTTGGTTACACATAAGTGTGATGTGTGGCTTGTGTGCATTACTTAGCACCATATCTAATCCCACAGTGCCAGAATGTGGACCAGAAGATTCAGGAGTACATTCCCACGAGGACAACCAAAGCCACGCCCAAAATTAACCATGCCGCCATGCAGTTTGTCAAGGTATGCCTCACATGCCAACTACTGAGCATTTCTTCTTGTTTGGCTCTCCGCTCAAGATGACATTACTTGCCCATATTGCTCCATTCTTTATCTAATGTTAAAGGTTACATTCTTTAACTGTCTTCCCTTCTTTTATACTTTCATGAAGATCTCACCCAAACATTCACCTATTTACCAGCAGTTCCAGGTAACTTGGATTCTGAGTTTGTTGTAGACTGAAGATTACAGATAGGCAAAGACTTTGGGGCATTTATGTATATGTGGCTTGTATACGAATAGCTGCTAGTATTTTTACCTTATGGCCTTTGTTTTTACTTGTGAAAGGAAAAGTGTAGAAATTAATTATGAAATTCATAATATGATTAAAAAAAAATGTCATTCATAGTAATGTGAAGAAAGGTATTTGCATATCATCAAGAAATATAGTAATGCTTCTTAGAAAGTTAGCTGAATCATACAATACTGTAGATGTTCACATTAAATTGACTGAATTGGATGGTACTTTTTTTTCAGAATGCCAAAATGAAATATCTATAACCTTCAGATTAATTTTTTTTTAACTATTTAATTTTATGCTGACAAAGGAAGCCCAGAACCCTATCTTTTATAATCATGGAGTAGGTTATAGTTGATCAGTGTCACTGATAAATTTTTTTACACAAAATCATGAAATTTATAATGCTTCCTTTAACACAGGGAGGCACCTTCTGCACTAAATGATCACAAACTCCTGTGTATAATTGCAGACTGGACCAGCCACTCTTTATAAGTCAGCTCAGGAGCAGATCAAGAAAGCTGAGGAAGTGAAGGAGCTGAGGAAGACCATGGTCAATGAAGAAACAGAGTGGCAGGAGGTGCGTTTTGGACTTTCTTTAACTCTTATGCAGGATCTTATTCATGTCACTTTTCTCTATTATCCAGAGAATTAAGTACCAGTTTATAGGTTAGTGAAGCAATAGGCCTTGTGGGTTTTAGTTGTTAATTGAGGTTTACATACTTAGAAGGGTGAAATCTACGAATAAAAAGAAAGCTGGGAAATATATGTTGTTCATTGTGTATCTTAAATATTTTTCACTGTTGCTTTCTGTTGAGGAAAATTAAGAGAGACACCATTGATATAAAGATGGACCCTCAAATCTAATCTTGTGAATGTAAACCCTCTGAACACAAAATACAAGGTATAACACAAGTCTCTGTGGATATTGCCAGAGGTGAAAGTTCACTTTAATCAAAGTCAAAAAATGTTCTTTGCACACACGTATTTTAAGGCATCGTTTTTCCGTGGTGTGAAATTCGGGTGACCTAGCAACAGATACAACAGCCAGGCTAGGTGGGTATCCATGGTGGAATTCGTAGCCCTTTATTTCCATTGGTGAAATTGTGAATTATTCAGTCATGATTTCTACAAGTTTTGAAGGTTTACACTGATAGCAACATGCAGGTGATTTACTGATAAACATTACACAATGATACACTGGATGTAATAAATGACAAATAAAATAATAGGCTGTGTGGCACCATGTATTGTCTGTCCGGGCAGGGAGTAGGAAGAAGCGAAGTTAGCAACAAATCAGCTGATTGCTAGTCAGTCACACAGTTTCCCTCCGGGACAGTGACAGTGAATACATTCAGATTGTATTGCATAACTTAAAGTTATGTGGAGTGTGTGGATATGGGCCCCATGTTCTACATGGTGCTTATGGTCGACCATAGCTACTTGTCATAACTAACAGAATTTATGACTGTCATTCTTATGGGAGTCAAGTCATCTGTCATATCTCAGTCACTGTCTGCCACTAGAACGCACACTTACAATTTGTCAACTTTAAATTTATGGAATGAAATAGGTTCTTAACATTATTTTCTTGAGATAGGTTCTTAACATTATTTTCTTGGATTTAAATTGTTTTGACTTCATATTATGACTTTTGGAGAAGTTAGACAATGTATTTAATCAAAAGAAACATGATATATATAGGAGAAGATTACGGCCAACAGCCTGACGCACACAGGCCATGCACGGCAAGGTTTAGGAAAATTTATCACAATGCTCCTGGGAATTATTTATAATAATATTTTACTGCCTCAAAGGACACTATTTACTTATAGTTACTAATATTTATTGATATATTCATTAAAAAAATTAGTTGGGGATCATGTTATGGTACATATGGCCATGGTGTCATGATATTGACAGAATCCTGATGATCATAAGCAGCAATAAGACAGGGTGAACCTTGTCATAGGATTTTATGACTGATAATAGGAGTTTATGGATGAGAATATTAGTTTATGACTCAATTATGTCTGAAATGCACCATTTTGTTTTGCTATAACTGATGGACTTGGCTATGACGGTTTGTAGGATGCAGCCCATGGTGTTTCTCCTCCATGGTTATTCACCCAGCCCTGCTGTTATATTTGTCACCTGGCCACTCTTGAATTTCACACCACTGCTAAACAAAGCCTTAAAATGCATATGTGCATATAACATTTTCGACTTATATTAATCTGTGTTTTCACTTCTGGCAAAATCCTTAGAAATTCATGTTACACTCTGTATGTAATTGTACAAATATGTACCATATCAAAAGCTTTGCCAAGCACAACAGTTAAGTACACATAAGATCCAGTGAGGTAAATCAACTGAGATAGTAACATAGCTCATTGAAAAGAAAGGTGCAGTAGTATGGCATCTTGACAGTATCTGTTTAGTTCTACATCTGTTTCACAAAAAAAAAAAAAAAAAATGTAATCAGACATGTAAATTCCCTAAGGCCCCTTGCTGTCAGAATATACTTCTATTTAAAGCATGCCAGTGTAAATGATTATAAACAAAGATGGTGGAGAATATGTGATCAGATGAAGCTTTACTAATCATTTACTAATTATTGGGAAATGTTCATTCCTGTACTCATACTTTATTAGAAGTCTATTTTATTATATTTTATTTTATTTTATTTTATTTTATTTTATTATTTTATTTTATTTTGATTTTTTTTTACTTTTATTTATTTTTTTATTTATTTTTTTCATTTATTTATCTTTTTATTTATTTATTTATTTATTTTATTTTATTTTATTTTATTTTTTTCTCCAGGTCTGGAAATATATATCTACATATAGATTACTTAAAAGGGGCTTGTGATTTTTTGTAGAGATTTTGTTACTCTATTCAATGCATCATTGTAGGATCAATAGGAGTTGGGGTTTATAAAATAAAAAAAAGAAAATTGTAAAAAAAAAAAAAAGAAATTGGCTGAAAATTTTTTTTTTCAGAATCATACATGTCTCACTTTGGTGGATTGTACTAGTTTTTATTAAGTAACATTTCATTGACCTATGCATCATTACCTGCATACACAATTACCTGCATACATCATTACCTGCTACACAAAATCTCTTAAATGATTGTATAGAAAAAGAAAAGAATAGTAAAGTACTGATGTATATAACAATAGAATATGTGGTGTCACTTACCACAAAAGAAATAGCTTTTCTTACAGTGTGAGACACATAATTCTGAAAATGCTAGCAAAAACATTTAATGTGCTGCCACTGTACAGCAATGCTTGGGGTTCCTTTGGGGGGCACTGGCTTGTGAATGTATGACGTGGGAGGAAGAGATTACCAGGTTGTCTCGTGGGTTGTGGTTAAAGGGTTGCTGTAGGTGGAATGCTTTAAATATGGTACAAGAGTCATTGAGTAACTTAAGGTTGTATCTTTGACTGGGTTACATCTGTATTTGGTGTATGTAGTTTGGATGATGGGCACTGAATGAAATCTGGGATTTATACCTGCCCAAGTTGATATGCATGTAAGGTAATGCACGTACAGGTCACTAAAGTACTGTTTGGGTTATCCGTGGGATGTGTAGAATATCAGTTTGTCACCTGCCTCCTGTATCCAAGGTAAGAAGGTGGTTGATTTATTGATTGTGTGATTGACAGCTGCTGCAGGTGTGTCTTGTGATTACTTGAAAAATAACAGTCCTCTGTGTGTGTGATGTGTGCACCCATCAACAATACAAAATTTCATAGTAGGAGAAAATGAATTAGATTGATCCCCCAAAGTTGATGTGATTCACAACTTTGCATTACTTTGTTGGTAGTTGAGTACTTTAAAACATGCAGTGATCTGGCAATTACCATGCAGTCAAGCATGGCACTCTATTGCAGCAGTCAAAGTAAGCAACTAGTGTGTAGTAAAAATTCATAGAGAAACACCTTTGCTTATTATTTTAATGTGGATGAGATCAGTAGTATAATTATGGAATGATGAAGGACATACAGTGTAATTCTCTCAGGAGTCTTTCATGTTTGGGTTAAAAATTAATACAGTAAAGGAATGATATGGTAGGAAGGTGTATTGTGTTGATTGAAATGACTAATACAGGATTTATAAAGCACATGAACTTGGCTATGCCCTTCTCAGTGCATCCAAAATCATTGCAACTCCTGAGCAGCAACATGTGCATTGAAGACATTGCTTGAATATCCATAACCTTTGAACTAATACTAATAGAATTGAATCATTTAATATTAATCATACTAATTGAATCATTTAACATGACTACTAACTAGACTAACATGGGAAATTAATGTTTGTGTACTAATCCTACTAAAAGCCTTTTGTTCTTCATATAATGATAAACCTTTCATATGTGTGTTTTCTGTGGTGTTAGTAACACTTGTTAGAGTGGATTACCCTTTCATTAAAATCAAAGATTGGTTAAACCTTATTCTAGGACATCAAGCATTCCATAGGTACAGGAAGGAAGCCATTATGAGACTACTTCAACACTTATTCCCTAAAATTATGTATGAAGGATAAGTCTCATGTATTTATAGAGCATAGTTTTGCATGGTAAAAGCCGTACTTAATATTCCAGTTTATCTGCTGTATTAGGGTGATGATTTAGTCAGTCAAACCATCACTTTACTTGTATTTACAAAGCTTTCCTTGAGCCCACAGGGAATGTTTTGTGTTGTTGAACTAATTCTATGCACTATCTTTTCTATAGTAAACAAATATATTAAAAGTTTTCAAAAATTCCAATCATTCATCTTGATTTTATTCATAATGGTAATTGTCCCCTGAAACCTCATTTTACTGGCTTGTTTTAGGATCTTGTAGTACTTACTGCATCTGTTAATGTCTATTGGTAACTTGAAAATATTATAGTACCGATGTTCTTGCTGTGATTCAAGTGTAGACATGACAAGGTTTTCACGAGGCTATTTTTTTGGTTTAGCTAGAGGGTCTCAGAAGCTTCCTCATTTCCTTTATGTATTTGTGTTGATGTGCTTGTGGCAGACTATTCATTGTGACCAAAGTGAGTTTTTCTTGTCTGTGTGAGTGATTTTTTTTAATTAAATATATATTTGTGTGATCTAAACTTCCCCCATGGATGCCATTTCTTGTTCAAGTCAAGTGTGGAATTTTGGTTTATGGCATAAATGTACCACTATATATTTTAGGTCTTTATTGCATTTTCCACCAGAAATTTCATGTACACAGTTTCCTGAGTGTCATTTTCATAACCTTCAAAGTATGTGCACAAATTTAGGGGCAGTTTTTTCTATAAACACTGTGATTGTAAGTGAATTATAAGTTGCCTTAATGAAAAGAAAAAAGAAAATGAGATTGTAAAAGTTTTCTATAATTGCATTGTATGGTTTTCATCACAAGAAATTTTTGGTCACAAAAATATATTGGTCTTAATGAAATTGATATGAATTGCAATGCCATATTGTATACTTTTATTCTTTCAAAGAAGTAGTAATCATATAACATAAGGAATCCTTAAGTCATTTTTCTTATGAGAGAAATAACCTCATAGAGTTGTACATTGCTGTCTTCTCTCTTAAGTATATCTTGTTAATTTTCTGTCTGTGACGAATTAGAAAATACAGTAATGTCTTTTAGTAGGACCTCCCTATCCATCGTTAAGTACATATGAAAAGGTATTCCCATCCAGTGATGACATCATACACTTAGCAAGTACATACTGCACTACATAGTTGTGAAAAATGGCTGGAAGTTTAGATACACAAAGAGAGCATGCTTGCACTATGAGTCACACATGAGTGTGTGATACCCACTGACAGTGTCCCATTCCTCCACTAGCAGCCCTCCTCCTCCTCCAACCAGAATACGCTTGATGAAGGCTCAGATTGGCAGTCGGTAAGTATCCCTGTTGTCAGTGTTACTTTATGTGTCGTACTTTGCAACTGTTTCTTGCACTGTATTCTTCTGGGCTCTTTCCTTTATGCACCTGGAGCATCCTGATGCAGTGGTATGGTCCAAGCCATTGTAGGGTACACTTGTGCACCTGCTCACATACAAAAATGCTGCACATTTACTTTGTAAATAGTGGCTGCTGTTGTTGTAGCAGTGAAGAGATGTACAAGAGTAGAAAAGAGCTTTTAAATGTATTGTATGGTTTATTTGTAGCTGTTGTTTTGTATTTTACTTTTTTTATGATCCTCTTACATTATTTAATGCATAAGCTGTTTTGAACTCACAAGGAATTACTAAGTGAATAGTATCATGTAATGAAGTAAAAGCAAATAATACAAATATACACTGAAAAGATCCATGTGATGCACACTCATCACTATGTAATGTGTGATACCTTATGTGGAATCACATATCTTTTCTAAAAGATATTATATGTTCTTGCTGATGTTGAAGTGTTAGATGAAGCTCATGTAAGTGGTACAAGTAGAAGTAGGTTAGCAAAAAAATGAGGAAACATTGAGGAGGCAACATGGATCCATAAAGAGTGTTAGGGAAAAGATGAAGAGAGTTGTGGGGGATGATCCGAGCTAGGCCACGAGGGAGGTGACCTGTCTTGTATGGCTTCTTGTAAGGCAGAGGAATCCTCCACTGTAACTTGTGGGAAGCTCACCAGTGACAGTCACTTATGTGTGTTTGTGTGTGTGTGTGTGTGTGCGTGTGTGTCTGTGCGTGTGTGCACGCTTGTGTGCGTGCAGTCAGCTAGTCAGTTGGCTGACACGGCTTTGTGTGCGTGTACGGTTACATCAACAGTATTTATCACCTGAAAACCTCATTGTACAAGATTAAAATATGATAATAATTCCATGTGACATCTTTATTCTGCCACAAGAAAGTCACTGGGGCTACTCACCACAGTAGCTGAAACACCTCACACACATGTCCCCTGAGGGATAGGAGTAATGGCTGAAATCTTTACTGTAATGGAGCTTGTCTCCCTTTTGCAGCGATATGAATCTTATGATCATTTAGATAATCATCTCCTGCTACTGGTGAGAAAACTTCTAGAATATTCACTAGTGTAACATTTGTGTGATTTTCATGGTTAGAATATTTTTTTATCATTTTATATCATCTCATAGTATAAATACTATTTTAGTTGCGTGTCATCAGTTTATCAGACTGTTTCATTGACTTTCTATCTCAGTAATGTTATTGAAATATTTGTATGTTTGTCAAAGTACTATACTTTTTTCTATTGGTGAAATAACTTGTGTAATATCAGGCTGGCAGCAGTTTAATTTTAACCTAACCACATTGCAGAACCTTGACAAATGGAAAAGCTCTCGACGCAAACGTCTCCAGAATACTGTAGAGTCCATCATTCAGATCAAGAAGAATGAACAAGAGGATGAAATGAATCGCATGCGTAGAAAGAGCAAGACCTTCAGTCAAATGCAGGAAGACAAGTAAGGACTTGTGTTGTTTAGTGTAAAGATAAAATTGTTTATGGAAATCTCTACATCTGCACCATAATTTACCACTGCATGCAGTGTCAATTTTCCAGTGATGTTTGAACAGCAGGGGTATATTTCTGTTGGATTTTTGGTGTAGCAATACTGGTAATTTTGTCTCCTGTTTCATGAAACTCCTTTACGGTAGAGATCATACCAGAAAAGTGTCCACTTATACCAGTTCATATATGTATTTATGCCCACATATTCTGGTACTCTCTTCACCATTTTCTTCTTCAAATTCTTTAGCACTGTATCTTCCAACTCTATTGGGGTCATTCTCTCACACCAACAGCATCTGCCTTACTCCTCTATATCCTTTTTAGTTGTCAGGCTTTTCATATGCACTTTCATTATTTTATTGCAGGTTATTTACAATTTACTGAGCATATTAATTACCACTATTTACAATATTATTCTTAATTCTGTGAACCTACAGAAACAAGAGGGGACGAAAGTACAACTTGACAATTCACGATGATGATGACAACGACCTTAGCAGCCTTGGTCTCACTCCAAGCAAGAGCAATGGATCCATTACTGACACACAGGAGGATCAGGATGCCAAGGATCTTGATCAGGACAACAAGGATGCCAAGAGTGATGCTGGCTTCTGCACCGGCTCGGACACCGGCAGCGATGGAGTGTTTGCCGAAGACAACATCAGTGACACGTCCTCTGCCCTGGTCAGTGGTGGGATTGAGCAGATTGTTTTTATAGATTGCATTTTTAGATACATAAAAGCTCCCTAAAGGAGAAAATAATAGATAAATGAATTTAAGACATTCAAAAGATTTCTTGTCTTGCTTTGGAGAATTAACAAAATGTTGTATTGAATAGAGTAGTGACCTAATATTTTTTTAACACAACATGTAGAACCATGCTTCATGAGAAAAAGATTAGACTGTCTGTCCATGATGATTACCAATACATAGACAGATACCAACAAAACCATGGAAAAAACGATTTTCTGTTTTGAATGTTTTAGCAAATAATGAAATGTTTATGCAGGTCTCATTCAGAAAACTGTGAGATAAGTTTGGCCTTAAAATTTACTTTAATCAGCTGTATTCTTGAATGCTAGTTGCTTTCATCTATTTTATGGCTCCTGCTCCTTCTCTCTAGTTAACTTTCTGTAGTAGATCTTAACAGAAATAATTGTGTTCTTTCAGTGTATATCTGCAGTAATTGATACCAGAAGAGAGAGATAAGAGCAAGCATATAACCTGTGTAATATTACTGTATAGTAAAAAAAAAGGGTTTAAGGTAGAGCACAGAAGGGATTGCAAGAATTACAGAAAAAGCTTGATGCTCATAAAGGTCTCTCCAGCAATATTCTTGTACTATTTCAGCCATCTTTTATGTATTTTTATTTAGTCACTGTGCCTATCTGTGATATGTGACTTCTCACTGCCATTTACTCTTCTGTACAATTTTGCTTGTATATTTTCATTATTTATTTATTTTTATTTATTTATTTTTTTTATTTTTTATTTATTTATTTTATTTATTTTTTTTTTTCCCATAATCTCTGGAAACATCTTTAGCGTTCATGTCACATTTGTTCTGACAGATTTTTCTCATGATGATCTTTTCTACTGTCTCCATTTCAACTTGCTCGACTCTTGCCACACAAGTGTGTTGCTTGTGTCCTTTACTCATCACTGCTGCAGCTCCCCTGACACAACCTTCTGTTGCTTAACCTTATAGCATTTCTCATTTTCCTTTAGTTTAATTGTTCTGATGGTTGAACCAGCTCTAGTTTAGTCAGCTTTAACTAATATTACATCGGCTGAGTTGTTTATTTCTTTGCATAAATAGAACTTACCAACACAAACTTCTTGCAGGGTGACAAGAAGGAAGCACATGACTCCCTGCTGGACACTGGTGGCTCCAAGGATGAGGAACCACACCTTAATGGTCACAGCTCAAGCCTGATCAGTGAAGTGTTTTCTTCCACTTCTACCACTACCACCTCCTCCATCTCCCATACAGCGGAGTACACTTATGATAAGGCAATAGCTGGCTATAAGCAATACGCTGAAAACAGTGCCAAAAAGAGGACCTCCAGCATCACAAGCCTGAACAGCAATGCCAGCCACAAGGAGGAGGACAAGAAAGAAAAGCCTCGTTTGAATGGCCGCTCCCCGAGCCCCAACAAAAGTTCAAAAATGGAAGAGAAAGTGAACTTCTTCTCAAAAGAAATGGAAAAGGAAAACAGAATAAGTCCTGATCCCAGAGTGGTAATGAGAGAAAAATCACCCCAGGTCAACATCAGTCAGAGAAGATCAATGTTTGAAAATGTGGATCTGTCAACAGTACAGATTGACCAGCAGAAGGTCAACAGAAGGTCTCTTGACATTTCAAACTCCCTGAGAAACAAAGTGGCATCCTTTGAAAATTTGGAGTCAGACCCTCCCACCAAAGCACGTGGGACTTCTTTCACTCGAGACACAAATTTGAGATCAAAGGTGTCTTCATTTGAAAACCTGAGCACGGAGACTAACAAAATCCGTGGCATAACTCCTCCAAGAGATGCTAATTTCCATGTCAAATTGGCAGCATTTTCTTCCTCAGATTCTGACAATGCTCCAGTGAAAAAGAGAACACCTGAAAGGGATATGAATTTCCACAAGAAACTGGCATCCTTCAATGCTGTTGAAATGGAGGAAACACCCCGAGACCAAAAGACTATCCCTCAGGGAGACCCATCGCTGAAGAAGAAAATAGCATCGTATGAACAGCTTGAACAAGCAGCAGAGTCTTACTCTGGTAGTTCTCGGGAAGAAACAATGAAGAGTAAAGACCGATCAATGAGTCTGGAGAATTTGGATGAACCACAAATGGAAGTAAAGATGCGGCCATCACGCTCAATGGTGAACATCAACAGACGTGTCCCATCCACACCTTACATGGAGGTGGAGATTGAGAATTCGAGGTCAGAGAAGGAGTGTGTTGTAGAAGCACAGCCAGCGGTGAGTTGTCAACAAGATTCTTCTAATGTTCAGGAACCGTCCAAACGTACCACTGTCTACGAAACCTTTGAGAAATGTCAAGTCAGGCGAGATGTTGAGTCTGCTCCCATGTATTCTATATTCCAGTACCTCAGCCCAGAGGTTTGTCACACATCTTATCAGAGCCTCTGTGTGTGACTTACTATTAGCACTTGTAGCTGTGTGTGCTAGAAATTAGCTGAAGCAGTTTCGCATTCTATCATTGATACATCATTTTTTAAAGACAGGTTTTTCTTTTCACTAGATTTCATGGATTCCATGATGTAAAAATAATCTTTCTTAGACTGGCTTCCATTCATCAGAATTATCATTCATCTATATACCAAGCTGAAATCCCCCAATATGAAAACCTAGCAGAAATGTGGTACTACACACACACACACACACACACACACACACACACACACACACACACACACACACACACACACACACACACACACACAGTCTCACATCTTGTCCTTTAAGACTCGAGGCTGAAAGATGCTTATTTCTTCAATTTTCACTTTGTGAAATAAACCACAGTCACCCATGCATTGTGTAGAAGCCATTGGTCATCATAGTTGTGATCATATACATATGTAAATAGATATGGTATGTACATGTTTGGTATGTTTATTAAATGACAGTAAAGATTTTAAGTTATAATATTACATAAGCATTATATCAAAATCAGAATGCTTTGATTTTTACTGGAATTTCCAAATCACTTGTTTTTCACTGTTATATGAAATAATTACTGCACAAAATAGTTTCTTGAACATTTAAGAAAATTTGCTTCACCTGAATAGACCATGTTGAAAAGTTGCTGTGTTATGACAAGCATGCTTTTGAGTGTATACACTGGCTTCTATTATTCTGAAATTATGCACAGAAGATTGCCTTTTGCCTTAGAAAGAGATTGACAGTTTTTGTTTTTGCTTTGCCTAAAATAATTTCATGTGTAAACATTTTTTTTGTGATAATATCTGTATATTTTTGAAGTGCCAATATAATTATTCAATATTATTTACTTACATAGTTTCATGATATGCATACTGTATTGCCTGACTGTTTTCATTACTCATTGTTGTTTTTAAATTACAAAAATGGAAATGCACATGAGCAAAATGCTTTTATGAATTAAATGAACAAAGGCAAAATGTAAAGTTATATCAGATAAAGATCAGAACAAGTATTTTACTCATGATTTATATTATTTTATGGACTCACTAATGGCATGTTATCTCTTCATTAACAGGTCAACGCTCAAGTGTTTGAGATTGCCTCAAAACTTGAGGAGACTCCCATATTAGGCTCTCCTATCGGCAAAGTGCCTTCTATCCCCCTGACACCCCCACCTGCCCAGGAAGATGACTCTTTAGAGGCAGGAAAGCAGTATACTGATGCTGACATCAATGAGGTGTGTGTGTGTGTGTGTGTGTGTGTGTGTGTGTGTGTGTGTGTGTGTGTGTGTGTGTGTGTGCGTGTGTGTGCGCGCGCGTGCGCGCATGCTTGCTTGCTTGCTTTGTGCAAGTCTATATTTGTGTATATTTGTTCTGTAGTATTTATATGTTTGTTGTAATGTGCACATTATGCATACATTTAACATCCTTGATTGATAGATAAGCTATACAGTCATTACTGAAGTATAGTTTCTTTCTTAAAATTACAAAATGTTTAAAGAGAAGGTACAAAAGACCACAAATTAAGTGATGTTAAATGAAGCACTGTTTTGTATGTCCAATTTGTTGTATGTCATTGTGTGCCAAAATCCTCAAACAGGTGATAAATGACTATGAGCAAGTTGGTGATGCTCTGGAGGACTCCTCAGCCCAGCCTGAAAACATCTATGAAAATATAATAGATGAGCCCATGTATGAAAATATTTATGAAAAGGTAATGTGGGTCTTTAAGTACACATACACTACCTTCTTGACAGTGCTGCAGCCTTTTGATAGATCTGTTCACTTAATAACATGAATTGTATCATCGTATTAACCTCAGTATGATTTTTAAGATCAGTTTCATGAGTGGATCAGATATTGTACACATTGCTTAAAAATTGTCATTTATAGGCATCATTATCCTATTCATCATTATCCTAGTAACCTGGCAGTGCATTGTAAACTTTTGTGCTCTCTTGCTATTGATTGAAAAAATAATATTGCTTGAATTTAGTTAATAACTTGACTAACTCTTGTGTAGGTTGATGAAAATAAAGCTGAGAGCCAAGAGGCTGTGGAAGAACACCAATACCAGACCCTGGAGGAAGTGAGGCAGGAGGTGGTGCCTCCTCCCACCGCCCCAGTCAAGATGCCACCTATGGAGCCCCCAGAGGTAAGGAATTCCTTGGATTTCCTTTTGCTTTCACCTCTCTTGAATGTTAATGTAGAAGTGACTTATTGGACATCTATTAATCTTCATTTCACAAAATATTTCTTTACTGAAATGACCTGCTGAAAGCAGTTCTTGTGACAGAGACCTCAGCAATGTATTATGCCTTCAATGATTCTTTCCAGTTTTGAATAACTTGATAATGTCTCCAAAAATGAAGCCCAGAAATTAGTGTTGAATTTTCAGCAATATTTTTTTTTGTTTTTCTGACAGTGAGAGTGAATATGTTCTTTTATTTCCATTTTATATATGTTATTTATAAATATGAAATAGTAGAGTGCTTGTTTATTATTTTAAAAATTGTGCTCTTTATCTGCAAAATAACAAATGTTTTAAATATACTGCTAATCACTAGTTCTGAGATCATAGAACATAGACATAAAAAACAGTACTCACGCAGATAAGGGATTGCACTATCTTAATGTGGGTCGCATTAATGAGACCTATAGCTGGCTTTGGTTTGTAACAGTGCCATCAGATCTGTCCTCCTGCTTCTCACATTATATATATATATATATATATATATATATATATATATATATATATATATATATATATATATATATATATATATATATATATATATATATATATATGTAATTCACCAGCTTAAGGCTGAACTGCAGGGCTGCCAATTAATAGATCTTGCTTTAACAGTTTTCTAACATAACTAACACTAAAATTCTATAAAGTACAATTTACAAAAATAAAAAAAAATAATGAGTGCTTCTAGTAAGATTTTTAGAGGGAAAAAAAATAATAAAATTTCTACTAAACTAGTGGAAACACTTACCTTTGACCAAAACTGACATAGACATTTTTTCATTGTTATTTATCTAGGCATGCTCCTTCTGTCCCTTATACCAGAGGCTAGACACTGCCACTAGTAATCTTTTACCTGACTAATAGTCCTTATTATGAATACTTGAGAGGTGTAGATGTAAGTTTCAAAAGATGGAAGCAATATTTTACAGGTGTGTGGTGTGAGCCTCTAGTGAAGGGCATAACCTTTATGTACCTCCTCCCTGTGTTAGTCTTGGTGATGGATTGTTTTGTTTGTGCAACATTGCATGCAGGGATTGTGCTCATTGCATGTTTTGCTGCTGCACCATTGTATCACCTCCAGGCCAGGGAAACATTGATTAACAAATGTTTGACAAAGTGAAATAATGCTTTCTGCAACGTAAAAGAATTTCTCATCACATTATAACAAACTAAAGTAATTATAACATATTTTTCTGTTTTACTGTTGATGGCCACAGTACAATGAATTGTTTATGATCAATATAAATTTTAATATTTTTAAATAAGCCTTATGATGTGAAAACTAATAAATCAGTTATTTCACTAAAATGTTCATAAGGTATTTCACTTGATTAATGATTGTAAAATAACTAATAATTTTTAGCATTGCATTACACATGCAACATAAATGTCTTGATTATGAGGTCATGAATACTCACTCTTACACACAAAGAAAAGGTACTCCCATTTTATGATATATTTCTATCTGTTTTATGGCATAATATAGATTTTTTTTATAAAGGTACCAAAATGCTTTGTTAAAACAATTAAGATTGCATTTACTTTGTTTTTTAAACTAGTTAGTGTTCTTATGTATAAATGAAGCAGACCAAGGGCTACACTAAGGCTTAATTGATGCCTCCTAAACAGTTGAGAGGATACAGTTTCCAATCAGTTTGGGTAGTTTAGTTCTCCAGGGGTCTCAGTTTCTTTCTTGAAATGGTATACTTATGATGTGTGCATTGAGGGAGTGATGACACTGTGAGGGAGGGACAGTGCACTGAGGTGTTGACAGTAGTGTTGCAGCATAACATTGAGCACTTAATGCATGTTGGTTGATGGGTCATTCAGGTGCTAGATGTGACGTGGACGGATGGCCCCTCCCAGGCGGCCCCCCCCTCGGAACCCCCTCCCCCTCCTCCCCCTGATGACGATTCAGACAGCGATGCGTCTGAGCAGCCGCAGAGTCTGCCGGAGGAGGTGGGTACAGCACTGTGTACACACAAAGCATCAAAAAAAACACTAATTTGTGTTCCATAGTTTCATACACACAATGATCACAGTGTTGAATGCCTGCTGCCACACACATTACTTGTTTCCTGTACCTCATCAATAGGGATACAGGGACACTTCTCAGTCTGTCATGTTCTTGCCAAACACTTTGTCAAAACTTTGATTGTTCACATTTCTCAAAAGTCCTTATTGTCTCTGTCTACCACAATATACTGATGCATTGAGTTTTTTTTTTTTTTTTTTTTTTTTTTCTGTGTGTGTGTGTGTGTGTGTGTGTGTGTGTGTGTGTGTGTAATGTCATACTGATGAATTTTACAATACAATAAGTAATAACTAATGGACTTTATGGTTTCCTCACTTGCTCTTATCATACATAAGTCTTTACAGAAATTATACCCAGTAGGAAAAGTACTTTGAATGTACTGTTATAATAGTGGAGTAACTGACACAATTTTATATATTGCTAGACACACTTGGCAGTGCTTGACATGAGTTTTTCTTTCCTTGCTCTGTTCCAATTCTGGACTGATCTTCAGAAAAGGGAACAGGTATTTACATCACACTGGAACAAAATTGTGCTACAGTTCTTAGCTGCTTCATGTTAGCTTTCAAGATTGCACACTTTATATATATATATATATATATATATATATATATATATATATATATATATATATATATATATATATATATATATATATATATATATATATATATATATATATATATATATATATATATATATATATATTTGTGTGTGTGTGTGTGTGTGTGTGTGTATAAAAGAACATAAAACCATTACATGATGTGCAAGAAATTTCTTGCCCTTTGAAACAGGCCAGACTAAATATTTTTATAGATTGTGTAAGTTGTAATTGTTTGAGTTGTGTGTCTGATTTGTCTTGTATCATTGTATGGTTGTAGGTGATTGTCTGTTGCTTCATAATTATTAGCATGCATGGCAGTACAGATTCATTCACGTCACTGCTGCAACTGTAAATTGATAATGATGAATTTTGGTATTGGTAAAGTAGAAATTGTAGTATGACTTGAGTTCTGTAGTAATGATTGTACACCTGTAAGTATTTGTTCTATTTCTTTCATTTGATCACAGTGAACTTACAATCCTGATATATATATGAATAGGTAAATGTTACAAGTCATCATCAAAACACGTGACTAGTAGTTACTGAAACTTTTCTACCCATTCTTATATTTTATTATAGTCAAGAATGGTTTCTGTGTTACTTAAGGAGAAGCTATTTTCACACTGTAGAATTTGTTATCAGTTTAAAAGGAAAACTTAGTGATTTAAAAAAATAAATAAATAAATTATATATATATATATATATATATATATATATATATATATATATATATATATATATATATATATATATATATATATATATATATATATATATATATATATATATATATATATATATATATATATATATTACAGAGGATAACGTTATCCAGTGGACAGTCATAACAATAGTTGTGTTGCACTAGTTGTTATGTGTCAGCATACATATGTTTCATGTGAAGGATACCTTGTCCTCTAATGATAGTGTTGTGTGGTGCTCATAGGATTGCTTCAAGCGAGAGAATTCCACTCGGCGCTTGAAGAAGGAGCTTTGGAGGCGCAGGTCAAACTTCTTGGGCACAACTTCCCAGTACATTGAGGAAGGTGAGTGAGTTTGCTGACACACTGAAGGCTTCCTTACTGTCACAAGAGATGGCAACACTCAGAATTGTTTCCATTTGAAGGTTTTCTAGAATTCCTAGAGTACTTTATAAAGTCAGGATAGATATTACTGAAAACTTAAATTGTCTTTGAGATATTTTCAAATCTACTAAAAGTGAATTATCCATCACTTCACATTCCACTGAAATTATTCACATTTGTGATGCTCCTTTGGCACAGAACAAGCTGTGAAGCCTCCGCCAGACCTCAGTGACTTGCTGAGGCAGGAGCGGGAGGCAGAACGCAGCCTGATTGGCTCCAAACCGGCAAAAACCACCACACAGGAGGTAAGGGGAAGCTCTTATGAACATTGAATTTAGTTATCTTTTTATGGAAATTCTTCTTATAAATGTTGCTAAAATTTTGAATGGTGGATGAAGTCCCAGTCATGAGGAGAACTGCAGTAAGAACTCTGGTTAAGGGTGATAAAAAGGCAGAAAAAAAGGGCCCACTGAAGGTGCCAGTCTCTATCATGTATAGCACTAGAACAGGATGGTTTAGGGCAAGAGCTAAGGGAGAAGAAAGCCAAAAGCTGGTGGTGAACAATGAAATCTCCAAGATTGGAGATCACTGCTAAAGGGAAGTGAGTCAGAATATGCTACATTTTGGAAATTAAATAGCCAATTTTTTTTTTTTTTTTTTAGCTAGTCATGTGAGACATATACAGCACAGATGGATTTAGTTTGAGAGTGACACTGAAATCAAGGCCAGATGGTAAAAAATTTGGATGACTCAGGAGCATGGGCATTAGAGCTAGTTAGGTCATTACACTCATAGATGCAACATCCTTCTTTGGTTTGAAAGTGAGGATTGAGGAAGCAGGAGGGAA
Source organism: Scylla paramamosain (assembly GCF_035594125.1). Lineage (NCBI taxonomy): Eukaryota > Metazoa > Arthropoda > Malacostraca > Decapoda > Portunidae > Scylla > Scylla paramamosain. Next base: position 13,215,903 of record NC_087157.1, on the reverse strand, counting down.
CAGAAAAGGAATTACTGTCATTTGCCTCAGACACAGTGTTTTGGTGAGGAAAAGAAGAAGAGATTTAGTAGAGGAAAGGTGAATATTGTAGAAGTTAACAGAGAAAAGTTGAGGGGCTTGTCAAGACACTTTGGGTTGATACCATAAGACCAAAGGAAGAGAGTTGTCTTTAGAGGGCAGGCTGTGACAGTTCCCTTGTGTTGTGAGATGTAAAGGGAAACATTCACAGCTTGGTCAGAAGCAAGTTCACAGCACCTACCTAAGCCAGTGCTTATGAAACCTGCCTGGAATTAATTACCATTTTAGCAGGTGTCTACTGCCTCCTCCTGCATTGAAAAGTCTCTTAAGTAGAGGGTAATGAGTGCCTAAATTTCAAGGGAATTTTCCCAATTTTTCAATATGAAATCCTGAGCAAGGATTATTTCCCAACCAACCAGATGCTGACTGAATTGGAAATTGCACGTCAAGAGCGTGAAATCATTGAAAACTTGGAACGTTCTGAACAATTGAAGCAGCAACAGCAGCAGCAGCAGCAGATATGGAAGGTCCAGGAGGAGGATGCAGGGGCTGGAGAGGTGGATGACCATCTGCAATACCAGGAGGTAGGCAGCACTGCTGCTGGTGTTGCATTTGGGCCTGGCTGGGTGTCACTTTTTCTTGTAGCTCTTCAAATTAATCTGGTCTTTATGCATCCACACTGATGTTTTTAAAGAACTTACTAAATCTTCAAAAACTTTACTTACTTGAACTATTACTCAGGGTATCCAGTGTAATTAGTAGAATAAATAAAACATGGTTTCCCATCATTAGCTGTATATTATGAAGGACTAACATTCTTTTTATAGAACTTTTCCTCAGAATCTGTTTTAGAAAAGGGAGATACAGTAATATATTTCTGCATACACTGATGAATGTTATATAGGTTAAAATCAGTGGGAATCCTAATTTTAAGGCCTAATTACAGCGGCTGGTTTAACAACTTCATCTCTCCTTTCTCTCAGTTTTTAGCAACCAGACATACAGAAATACTTGGTATAATTTTGGAGTATTGTTTAATTATGTGTGCTTGCTGGTTCTTTATGCTAGGATATTGGCATCTGTGACTCATTGACTGATGATTTATCTTCTCTTCACCTTACAGTGCTTGAGATCAAATAGCACCTCTTCTCCTTCTGGGTGTCAGGATTTTGTACCTCTTCCTACACCTTCCTCTCTCCCTGATAGTAGTCAAACCTTTGCTAATACTATGCCAACTCCTAGTGACTTTATACCTGTGTCTCCACAACCTAAAGGAGATGAGACTTCCGTCACTCTTTCCTCCTCTTCCTCCTTGACAAATACTGTCCATAAAGCCAGACCCACACTGAGCTTTACACCAGTACCTCCGTGTTGGCGTCCCATGACATCTCCGAAGGTTTTGACCCCTTCCCCCTCAAACAAGCAAACTGTAACCCCCGTGTGGTCACCTGCTTGTGCCACTAATGTTCAAAAATCACCATCACCTTCAATTCAGTTTAGTAGCTTCGATAAAGCTGTGACACATCCTTCTGATTCTGACTCTTCTCACAGAGTAGTAACTTCCTCAGAGAATTCCCAATGCAACATAACTGCAAATGAAACTCCTACATCTGAAGGCAGTGCATCTCAATTCAGTTTCAATAACTTGCCAAAACCTTGGGCTAACAAAGGGACTGAAGAGCTTAAGGGGAATGAAGAGTGCACATCCAACAAAGTGTTTTTGAAAGCAGCTCGTGATAAAAAGACAGTAAGGTTTAAAATTGCATCTTTTGAAGACAGGCAGAATTCATGTGAGGATCAGACACCAATCCTGTCAAATTTTAGATCAGATGGTGCTGCTAAAAAGAGTCTAATCAAGAAGGATGGAGTCACTATTAAAAACCCAGGCAATTTAGAGAGTGTTGACGAGAGGAGCAAACTGCATGAACCGCACTCATACTTTACCTCCTTTTCCTTGTCTTCTTCCCAGGTCAAGAAACCTCTGACAGCTTTAGAATTGGATACAGGACCCAAGGTTGCTAACGTAGATCCTGTAACCTCAACTAACAACACTGAGACCTCCCACTCTGTCACTGAAACCACAAATGTAGAGCATGTTCAGACACCTGATGGTGATGACTGGACTCATGCTACTTGTTTGGAATCAACCATTAACATAGAAAAGAGGCATGCTGAGGTGTTAGATAACCATGTAGCAAATGTGCCACCTGAGCCACAGTTCAGGATTGCCACTCAGACTGAAGTAGTGGCTGAGGGTGAACTCGGTGATCACTTTGTGGCCTCCAGCTTCCCTTTGGACTGCAATATCAACTCTGTTGCCTCTTCTGGTTCTCACCCTGATGAGTATAAGGTGAACATGGGAAAGAAAAACTAGCACAAGAGAAAACAGAATACTGTTGAACATTTTGTTATTGTTTAGTGCTGCATAATAAGCCTGCTTAAGTGTACTACTAGACACTCATTTGGTTGCAAAGATTTTAATGTTTTATTTGGATGGAGATCATATTTTTAAGTATTTACTAGTACAGGAAGTCCGAAGATTAATGAAATATATTCCTCTATTACCTCTAGTAGTAAATGATTTCAGATTTCTAAGGGTATTTTTAATAATCTAAACAGTACATGTACAGTAAAACCCATTTTATCTCTCTCTTAATCACAGACTTGCTGGAAAAATATTGTTGCATAAATCTACAAATTAAAAGTATATTGGATAACTTGTAACAAAAAGCTTTCTTTATGCAGACTCAGTTCAGATTCAGAGGATACATTTGGAAGTATCTGTTTGCAGCACAAAAACTGCTGGTACATACTCGTATTTGCATTATGCCACACAAGTGTGATAGTGAGAGCTGCCACTGAAAATATGTACTGGTTTAGCAGCTAAGGATATGATATTAACCAGACATTAAAAACAAGTTTATAGTGATGGAGAATTGTGAAAAATGTGGCAAGTTTATGGTACAGAACACATTCTGAACACATGGTAAACACATGGTAAGTGACTGCTGCATCAGTCACTTAGAACTCTAAATAATATGGGTTTTATTGTATATTTTAGTATGAATCTTCTTTTGCTGTTCTTGAAATTTTATTAGTAATTAGAGGCATGAATGAGCCACAACATACAGTAGTCTTTTGAGAACAGAGGGTGTGGTTGAGGGAAGCATGAATCTAGTTTCCTCTTGTGCTAGTTTTTGGTGCACTACTTATCTATAATGGTTCGCCCTCATTACTCTTTAAACTCCATTAGGCTGACTTTTAATTAAAAAAAAACATTTATTGCACTGAGATATTTAACTTCATTGGTGTTGGGTAATGTCTTGTCAAAATGTTTTGTTTGAAAATCACATTTCTCATTAAATCAGTCCTAAATATGAACGTTCCCAGTTATAAAACTCACCATAAAAGTAACCTACATGTTAACGAAAATTTGAAATGATATTGATGATATTTTACCAGAAACTTGCTGAGCTGGAGGAGGAGATGATGCGTCACGACAAGGACATGCTGCGCCGCGTGGGTCACTTGCCAGAGAGGCCATCCTCAGCAGCTCCCTCCTCAGACTCTTATGACATCCAGGAAGGCATGGTCATCCTTCCACCTGCAGACAGCAGCTTCAAGATGCAGCGGCGACAGCCTCCAACACACCTTGCCATCCAGGAATTCTATACAGCCCCCTCATATGACACTACTCCTACAATGGAGGAGGACAGCCTCACACCTTCCAGGGAGGACAAGAGTGTTGGTCTTCCAGCTGGGTCTCCCTCAGACTATGCCACCCTGGCTTCCCCACATCCCTTCTCCCGATCCAACTCCCATTCATCCATTGACACCAAGAGACACTTGCCCCTGCAGCCAAACAGATCCACACCCCTAACGTCTCCTAGAGAGTCCATACCAGAGCCTCTGCCACGCAAGAAAAAAGTTGCCACTCCTCAGATTTCCAGCAAAACTCAGAGAATACTGCCTGATTTAAATACAGCTGAGCGTCTTGAAGCAATGAGGTAAAGTTTAGTTTGATCTGTCCAGCCTTGTATCTATCTTCCCACTCATTTGTTCTGGTTCTTTGAAATCCATTTAAGAGTTTCATGTAGGGGAGTAACCATTGAACAAGAAACCTTCCTCTTGTTCCTCTCCATACACTAACATTATTCTTGCATACTCCAGTCCTTTTGTTTTCCTTTCGCTTCTTTGAGTCTTTCTACTTTACAAAGGATTGTCTTCTTTCATCCACAGTATCTACCCTACTCATAGAGATCCTTGTTTTTGTATCTGCTTATTCTCTCCAAAATACAGACATTTAATCATCTCTACCAGATCAATAATTTATTTTACACTTGATGTAACTCTTGCACATCTTTTTTAGGAATCATTCTACAGTTAGGAAAAGACTGATTATAAAAATCTTCAATAAGAAATCATTAAAAAGCAGTAGGTTTATCGCAATAACAGGAAGGAAGACTGGGCCACTAGTTTTATTTTGTTGAACACTATCAGTTAAACCATCAAATATTCTATGCTTACATAAGCAATTTGTCATTTATACCAATAGATGAACCATTCTATTTATGCAGATATAAAGAGGTTTTTTATTTTGTCATCCCTCAGGGTGAGCCGCATGACCTCCAATGAGTCCCTGATGAGTGGTGGAGAGCAAATGGAGCCTCAGGGAAGCTCATCTGCACTCTCAGGTCAACAGATGTCCAAGCAGACACTCTTGGCACTCTCTGCCATACCCAAACCCAGACTCACTGATAATGAAAGCTGGATTAAGAAGAAGCAAGAAGGACAAAAGAGGGACTACAGCAAGCACTGGCTACATCAGGTATTGTCATTGTATTATATTCTCAAAATAGCTTACATTAGCTTTTATTTGTTTATCAGATATGTTTCTATAACTGGTTATTTGTTATTAGTGCAGTTAAGATATGAAAAAAATTGTTTTCAAGAAAGTTATTAAATCTTTAGTTTGATGTTAAGATTATAAAAGAAGCTAGTTTTTATGTCATTGTGAACAGAACAGTGAGGGAAGTTTATTTCATCTGTCTTGGTAATTTGTTCCTCCATAGGAAGCAGAACAGAGGAGACTGGAACAGCAGGACCGAATCTCCCGCCCCAAGTACACCCCACCACTGCCACAGCGGAGATCACCCCAGAGTGCATCACCTCAGTTCCCTTCCCACCAACAGTCTTCACCACAAACCACCAGTTACCTCCCCACACAGACTCCCTCAGCAATGTATCCCACACAGAACATCAGTCCCACCTACTCCAGCTATCCTCAGACCTTGAGGAGTCCATCACCAAACCGCAATGCCAGTCCTAGTGTCACAAACAATAACAACAACAACAACAATATCAACAATAACAGCACCACCAGCAACACCACCTCATCTACAAACACCAATGCCACTGGGTGTTGGAGGAATCAGGCCACCACCTACCAGCCTCACATCCCTGCACCAGCAGCTAATGGTGACAAGGCTCTCCCTGATTCAATAATCAACAACCTCACTCAAAGAATCAACAACAAAAATACCAAGAACACTTACAACAGTTGCAGTGGGAGGTTAGTTGATGATTAATATTTTTTTATACTCACCTAGTGTTTTATGTTTCCTTGAAATTCATAGATTGGAATTGTCATGAATTACTGCTTTTAAAGTGCAGTTTCTTACATTGCTTTTATTTTCAGAGCGGGAAGCAACTACTCAAACAGCAATTATCGTGATGAGAACTATCATGACTACATGAATGCCGATGCCTTGAGTTCAGCCTCTGGACCCTCCCCACACTTCCAGGCAGGCCAGCCCTCACCTCCAGCCCCACAGCCAGAGGCCAATTCTCCTCAGGACCAGAGACTACTTAGTGTCTCAGGGAAAAAGAAGTGTTCTCACTGCTCTGAAGAACTCGGTGAGCAAGCTTTTTGTATTTGATGTCAGTCAAACATCTTACTAACTATAGATAATTATCCTTGTTAATAGAATATTTGCTGGTATTTAGCCTAAATAATGTAGAAAGTTTCCTTCATCATCATCTTTAATCCAATCCAATACACTAGATTTGTAATTGTTTCATGGCAGAACTGCCTTCATGATACTTCATTTTTGCAGAGCTCCATGTTTGGCACATTGCACCCTTCCATCCATTTCCCTACAGACTGTTTCAGTCACATTTTGTACATATGGTTCTGCATGCACAATTATTGTATACACATTCTCAGGAACTATTTTGAATATGAATTAATCTTGCAGGGCGTGGAGCAGCTATGATCATAGAAAGTCTGCGGCTGTTCTACCACATCCCATGCTTCAAGTGCTGCGTGTGTGGCATCCAGCTGGGGAATGGGTCTGCTGGTGCTGATGTGAGAGTGCGAAACCACAAGTTGCACTGCCATAACTGTTACTCCAATGATGAAGGTGAGCCAGACTTGTCTGGACACACTGGCTTGAGTCATGTGCTTGATTGTGTTCATGTCTTATATTGATTTATGAGCAATCACAGCAGGAGAGTCACAGCCTCACAGACACAGCATTGTCATGAAGAAGATAGTGAAAGGAGTCAACAATTGCTAAAATATGTGAAATTCTATCTTCTCATCCATTACTACACATGCAGGTGTGTAATCCTCACAATATGGTGTTTCATTTAAACTTTCTTTTTTTAACTTACAGGGATGAAATTCAGCAAAGTATAGCATCTCTGCAGGGCGACAGATGGAGTGTAATTGTTTCTGGTGCCAAAAGCTTGAGGCATGTCACCCCCACAGGACATGTCACAACCCACATTTTGTACTGTTATAAGTGTTGTTCTGAGTGTAATTTAACTTAGAATGGATCTTAGATGTAGTAACAGTATATATATTTTTTGTTATTGTTTTTTTATGTGGTTTATGTAATATTTTGTGTTGAGACTGACAGTGTTGTATATTTGTTTAATACGGTAATAACAAGTTATCGATATGTACAAGTATGACAAAGATTTTGTTCTGTATACAAAGATTTGTTAAGATCTAAGACACTAGGTCTTTCAAAGCAATACAGATTTTCTTGCTACATAAATATATGATATGTAGGCAGCTGGAAGAAAATCCTACTTAATTTATGTATAAAAACTTGCACAATCAAAGAAAATGAAAATCAATAATCTGTAAAATATATATTGTATATATTAGCTTTAAATCAGTCACTATATAGGTAGGATGACAGAAGTGATTTTATAATATATATACATATATATAATCCACAATAAGGATTCTTTATAAAACTACCTTGTATATTCATTTAATGTAATCTTGCAATAAAAGCAAGTTATACTACATGATGTGGTATTTGTCAAGCCTGATAAGTGATGGATGATGAATGGTGCAGGGGAACCTCATACCCACAGTGATCACCTGCCCAGGCATGCTGGTGAATCTGTTGCTCTTAGCTCTGTACTGGTTGTAGTAATAGTAGTAGTAGTAGTAGTAGTAGTAGCAGTAGGAGGAAGACAAGGACAAAAAGGAGGGAGAGGAGTAGTAGTTACAACAGCTAATGACAGTAATTCCACACTAGACATTAAGTTTTTTTGGCAATACAAAAAGATTATAAAGAAGACCAGTACTCCTTGATGTGCAGAGAAGAGGTGAGTTTGGGCAACAGGAGTGTGATTTTCAGTTCAAGTAACACTCAGTTTACTCTGTTATTGGATTTGAGTGAGTATTATTTGGTTTACTCAGTTATTATAATTCAATTACTTAACCGATTTGTATGCCAAAAATGTAAAGCAGACCCTCAAACCATCTTTACCTAACTATCCATTATCTATTAATGTTTTTTTTATTATCATTATTATTAGTAGTAGTAGAAGTAGTAATAGTAATAGTGATAGTAGTAGCAGTAGTAGTAGTAATTAGTAGTCAGCAATTCCTGAAAATTTATAAAAAGAGATATTGAATGAACAACTTGTGTGACCTCTTGGGTGTTTTAAGCATACATACAGTTCCTTCTAAAAATGCTACAAGTTCTGTTGAAATTTTGACTTTGCTCTGTGCAGTGATGTGTGAGCAGCTCTGGATTGAAGGCCAGAGTGAACAGTAATTGTAATAGGCATAATTCTTTTGCTAAATACCATGTTCCTCATGTTTTGCCTCAGAGTTAACATTAAAATATGTCCATTGTCCAAAGATGTTTCTGTTGTTTTCTTTGAAGACTACATTATTAGAAAAAAAAAAAAAAGTTCAGAATGTGGGCTAAATGTAGTGTTATCTTTTTTGTATTCTTAGACTGTCCATCAGTCATGCACTCTCTGTTCACACTTGTTCATAATTACAACTGTGACACTGCGGGTGCTACCAACACCATATCTGTTGTGATCAGGGTGCTGAAATACTTGGCTGACTCTAATTACCCATTACAGGAATGAATGTGAACATTTAGGACCACAGAAGCAATGGCAGTATTGGTGTTTGTAGCGATGCAGTCATGACTGGCGGTGGTTGTGAATGAGTGGCTGTGAATGTTAAGTGTGGGTGTCAAGATGTTATATTACCAACATATCTTGACATTTCATGAACTATACTCAATTACAAATGTTGAGAAATATAGGCGTCTCCCACTACTTAGCCATAGGTGGAGCTTTTTAAGGTTTTCTTCATTGTAAATGGCACATCACGTGACCCAGTGACTCCCAACCTTTACACTTTGGAGGAACCCCTGTAATATATATATATATATATATATATATATATATATATATATATATATATATATATATATATATATATATATATATATATATATATATATATATATATATAAATAAAACCGCCGAGCGGGTGAAAGTTGTTGTTGAGCAAGCGTATGCTAAATAACATGATCTGTGTTATGAGAGTTGAAGTGAACTAGTATATGAAGCATGAGTAACACTAAGGCAACTAAGTTAATTAGAGTAGAGATTAAGGAAACTGAATTCATTATAGTATTTAATTGCAGTAGTAAAGATGTGTGAGAGAAACTAGCTGTGGAGAACTTAGCTGCAGAGAGGTAGTGAGGGTTGTGTTTAATAGGTAAAGTTGAAGACATGGCGCATACGGTAGATCAGACACAGAAGGATCTCCGTAGAGGAATGAGTCATCTTGGAACTATTGCTGACCTAAGGGTAAGATGGGCAGGCGTGAGGCGCCGAGGCCCAGCAGGAACGAAGCCCGGAGGGACATATTCCTGGCTTATTTCCTAACATATTTGCCTGGCTTGTGGGTCTTGACATTGCCATAGCAGCCACAAGCCAGGCAACAAATTAAGACCCATAATATCCCAAATTCCCACTCCTACCTACTACATCGCTAAAAGACTGTGCGCCCTCACACCGTACATTCCTACCTCCTATTGTCTGCAGTCAGCCTCAGATTTCATCGATATCCTCAACAACAGCGACGCAGAAGGAAGAGTTGCCTCACTAGATGTCGAATCCTTGTTTACGAATGTTCCAGTGGATCGCACCATCAACTACATCATGGAACGTGTTTATCACAATGAAGCAACACCTAAGCTTGCGATCCCAGAAGCTGTACTCCGAGAACTGCTGGAGTGCTATATATATATATATATATAGAGAGAGAGAGAGAGAGAGAGAGAGAGAGAGAGAGAGAGAGAGAGAGAGAGAGAGAGAGAGAGAGAGAGAGAGAGATTCTTTATTATTATTTCATAATAGCACACAATTAATTTACGGTTTCTCGTGGAATCCCTGGTGATGGAGGAACTCCATGGTTCCGCGGAACCCGGTTGGGACTCACTAGATCATATTAAATACTGATGTTCAGACAAAATTCACCTTAACCAGCACCTAGACGAAGAAACTATTATATCCTATGAGGTCAATTTTACCTGACCTGAGAGAGAGAGAGAGAGAGAGAGAGAGAGAGAGAGAGAGAGAGAGAGAGAGAGAGAGAGAGAGAGAGAGAGAGAGAGAGAGAACATGGACTCAAAGCACTGGAACTTATTGCCAGTTCATACGGGTAAGGAGGATGAGGAGAGGAGAGGGAGAGATATTGGGGAAAGGATGGGGGGGCGGACAGAATCACGAGAGGCCGAAGGAGTTGCGTGTGTTGTCTTGTCCTCTCTTTAATTATACAGATGGTGATGCTGTGTGTGTGTGTGTGTGTGTGTGTGTGTGTGTGTGTGTGTGTGTGTATGTTATCCTGTCTTTCATTTTACAGATGGTGATACAGTGTGTGTGTGTGTGTGTGTGTGTGTGTGTTTTGCCCTGTCTTTCATTGTGCAGATGGTGATCCATTGTGTGTGTGTGTGTGTGTGTGTGTGTGTGTGTATTGCCCTGTCTTTCATTGTACAGACGGTGATGCAGTGTGTGTGCGTGTTTCCCCTTCTTTCGTTGTACAGATGGTGATGCAGTGTATGCGTGTGTGTGTGTGTGTGTGTGTGTGCGTTGTTGCCCTGTCTTTCACTGGATAGTCTCTCAGGCTGTAGTTAACTGCATACAATATTTGTCTAATTTTTATTTTACTGAATTAATCGGTTTACAAAAAAAGTACTTGGTTCGTACGTTCCCAAATGAGCGCTGGATGATTTAGATGTTATGCTCCTCCAAGCTTGAGACTAGTCATTTATTAGGATGACTTTTTTTTTTTTTTTTTTTTCTTAGCAGAGTGAGGAAATATTGAGATGAACATTAGTTTAATTGTAGTCGAAATGTAGTTATTTATTTTTTTTGGGGGGGCTCAATTTTCATCTCGTTGCTGTTAGTTCACATTTATTTCGTAATCAGATGTTTAATATTCAGATTCTATGATATTATCATGAAACTTCTATGAAAAGTAAAAAAAAAAAATATGCAAAAAAGATTTGGTATAGTACTGCTGGTGGTAGGATCTCTCTCTCTCTCTCTCTCTCTCTCTCTCTCTCTCTCTCTCTCTCTCTCTCTCTCTCTCTCTCTCTCTCTCTCTTATTTGAAAACATTTGATGCACAATGAGCTTAAGTAAAAGGATGAGAAGGAGGGCGAGAGCTCCTGTGTGCTTCCTTGGCCAGCCTGTACGATACGCTCTCCTTGTTGTGGCAGCGCGGCAACCCCCTGCACGCCAGTGGCCACACAAGACGCGTGTGTGGGGCAGCACGCGGGTCTTTGGTGAGTGCGTGTGACTGGCCGAGGCGTGCACGTTGTTTACTCGTGTCTCGATGCACCCAGTGATCGGCGGGTGACAGGGAGTACCAGGACCACCAAGGCACTGCCGTGCATTGGACACTCCTAATGCTGGGGTCTGGAGATTCTCGTGGAGTTATCTTTATTAGTTAGTGGTGAATGTTGTAGACGAGACAGGCACTCAACACTCAGACCCGCCCTTCAGACTCAACTGGTGAGTGTAGCTTAAATATACTGTTAGTAAGCATTTGTTTATACACCCTCAGTCACCCAAAGCTATTTCTACTTTACAATACCAACTTGGGAGATAAAAACTGGTAACAAAGCCACAAACTTACACTTAGAAACACTTAACCGCAGGAAATGAGACGTGGCCGATAGGGAATTCCATCTTATTATTATTGTTACTTTGAAACGTGGTGTGTACATGTGTTGGTGTGTGCGTGTGTGCGGTCAGAAGAGTTATGCTGGTCATTGCATTGTTAGTGTGTGTGAGTGAGTGAGTATGTATGTGTTTGTGTGTAGGGAGAGAGAAGCGTAGTGTGCAGAGATCTCATGTGTCTGTGTGTGTGTGTGTGTGTGTGTGTGTGTCGGGTTCATTGTTTCGACACTGCGAATTATTCAGCTGTTTTGGGTATCGAACCCCATTCCGAGCAGCGCCGCACTCTCGCCATGGGGTGTTGCGGCGGGTCATCGTTTGGACTCGGCCCCCGGGTCAATATTTACTGGCGGTGTATAGTGTGTACTTTGTCTCCACCTTAACACTTATACTACTTGGTTTAATAATTTACGGCCGGTGTCAATTTACTTTACCCTGAAATGGTTTTGATTCAATGTGTGTGTGTGTGTGTTATTACAGTCATCAGGAGCCTCTTTCAGGTCTTGACTTACACGTATGTACAAAAGACTAACTTATCCAGCCAGTCCCCAATAAGAAGAATCTGTTACCAAACACTTAAAGAAGATATCTGAAACATTTGTACTAGTACTGGTAACCATCATCATCATCATCATTATCATTATCATTATCATCATTATCATCATCATCATCATCAACAACAGCAGCAGCAGCAGTAGCATCAGCCTTCATGATTCCACTGCAGGACAAAAGCTTCCTAACACCACACTAGCTTGGGAAGGGCGGGAGGAGCTGTAATGTGAAAGCAGTTCACATTGTCTAAACCCAACCTGGTATAATATAAATAGTTATCTGATAATCTTCATTTTGAATATGCCAGACATTGCACAGTGTTACCAGTCTCGCCAGCTTTGCTCCTGCATCGTAGAACCTGCAGGTTCCAGGAATATCCTTCAGCTTTACATTAGTGGCTGTAGCTTCATTGCGTAAATTTACAGCTTGCGACGGGGGAAGTTGAGAATAAAAAGTACGCTCTAAGACATTTCGTCAGGTCATACGACTGTAAGAAAAAAATTACAAGAATTAGAAGGATATGTTATTGAGTTTCAGCACGATACGTATTCCTATATAGCTCTGCCCTTCCTGTTCCCTTTGAGTGAGCCGCCGTGCTGGCAGAATCCTACTACACAGCCAATAGAGAGATATCAGGATGAAGCAGTGAGGCTCGAGCAGCGGTTCAGTGGGTCGGTATCAGACCAGAGAGAGAGAGAGAGAGAGAGAGAGAGAGATGGGGGGGGGAGACGCTTTCTCGTTTGCAGTGTTTCTAGCAATACCGGTCGCTGGATTTTCTGTTAGGGATTGTGGGGGAACGCTTTCCTCTATAACCCTGAAGATACATAGAGCTGAATAGTTCTAAAAATCGACATTGACCCCATGCCTAGAGTTACAAGAGGAGAGGAGCGGAGTAAGCCGGCAGGTGTTCCAGTGCCCCACCCTTCCCTCCCTTGGCGAGTGGCGATGATTTCCGGAGAGAATGGGGGAGGAGGTGAAGTATGTTGGGGAATCCAGAAACGTGATGATGACACGCTGTTCGTTCTTTAAAGCAGATATGGTCAAGATAAGGTGTATTTTTTTTTGTACTTCACATATTATGCAACATTTAGTTATTATTTTTCCTTCTTTGCACACAGCAGCATACTGATTGATTAAAGAATTCCGAGATATTTATATGTATGTTGTATATACAAGTATCACTGCAAAGCCTGAAACGCGATTACCAGATATAGCTGCATTTTGGAAGTACTGAATAGATAGTAGTAGATAGATTCTTCAGAGACCAAGACTATCGCCGTGTGTAATTTGGTCCTATGGAGTTAATATCGTGCGTCTGGCAGCTAGGATCTATTGCTGACGAGTAAACACATAAGGAAACATTGAATGAAGTGTTTTCATGGAATTTTTTTATGTAAACTTTATTTTTACTCCCTGTGGTGTATCACTGAAGATGACGTAAAGGTGATGTCGAAGTCCTTACAATAAAAGTGTTCTTCATAATAGCCCTGGCTGTCTTCTTTTTCTTCGTGTCCCGTAGAACATTCTCTCTGGCCTTGCGAGTTGAGACATAATAATAATAATAATAATAATAATAACAATGATAATAATAATAATAATAATAATAATAATAATAATAATAATAGTAATAGTAATAATTCTTCTTCTTCTTCTTCTTCTTCTTCTTATTATTATTATTATTATTATTATTATTATTATTATTACTAGGGTTGTTGCAGTTATTAATTCGTACCTTGCTAACAAAACGAGACTATTGACTCAGGCTTAAAAAAAAAGATTAATAAAGTAATGGAAAAAAAAAAGAAAAACCCATCAAGAAGCGTGTTAAGATCAAATTATTAGGTATATGTAAGTAATTCATGATTTGATCAACTAAAAAGAGAAAAAATGGAATTTTGATTAGTGTTTTCACCGCGAAAGACTTAAAATGCGTCTTGTTTATTTAGCCTGTACCTAATTGCGGCTCTGGAGAAGGTAAACATGTTGCTAATAGCCTCAAATAACCATCGCCGGGAACAGCTCATCTCCAAGTCTAGGTCTGTCTTGTGGGGATTGTTCAGGTTCTATTTTGTATAATACTCAGCAGAAATGGATTTAGAGCTGACTCTCTCTCTCTCTCTCTCTCTCTCTCTCTCTCTCTCTCTCTCTCTCTGTCCTAAAGTGAGGTGCAGATGTGGGTTATCCGCGAAACGTGTTACTGGCGACGGGGGTTCCTTGCAATTTCAGGAAGTGGCGGCACTTGCAAGAGGAGCACTTTAAGGTTCAGTTTATTTTACGGGTGTCATCAATACTTTCATATTTATTCAGGCGGCGTAGGTAAATCAGGGCAGCCAATCTCCGAGTGAAGCACGGCAGAAACGCGACACTCAGGTAGTCTAACCCAGCCCAGCAAACTGCATACGTATATATTCCAGGCTTGCTTGATATGTTGTGCCGATACTGATTTGGGTGATGCATACATGTGGATGGGCGCTTGCTTTGGTAGAGTAGGTCGGTGGAGCTTATGTTAGGGCATGGGTGGGGAAGTGTAGGTCAGAGTAGGGTAGGGCAGGGAGGGTCAGGAATGGGGAGGACGGATAGATTATGTATAGTATGTAGAAAACATATAAATAAAATGTTTTGAATCCATATATTCCGAGCGAGGCGGAGAGCCAGGGATTGGGGAATGCGAGAGAAACAGAACATAACACGAGGGAATGAGGCTGCCAGTTGGAAATTGATAATACAAAAAAAAAAAAAAAAAAAAAAGTGAAAACCAGCAAAAAATAAATAGGAGGGTGCCCAGCGTACGTCAGAACGGCATTGACGAGCTGGCTAATTCGACTGTCAACGCCAGATAGATGATGCTGCCCCATGCTGAGCGGCGGCGCGCGTCCCTCGCTCTGGCTGCATCCGGGCCCCTGGCCACCCTGCCGTGCTCCCGCTGAGAGCCGCGCTGGGCACCTCGTTCTCGCATGGGAATGGCTCGACACGTGGGCGAGGCAGACGAGAATGCACCGTAATTAATGTCAGTCTTTGTCAATATTTTTAAACCACCCGCATGTTACGCTCATCCCTCAGTATTTGCTAACATGGTGGGATTTGGCGATGCTTAAATAAATAAATATTTGTTTTGCAACCAGTGGTGTGTTTGTAAATCAAGAGAGAGAGAGAGAGAGAGAGAGAGAGAGAGAGAGAGAGAGAGAGAGAGAGAGAGAGAGAGAACAGCTGTGAGCTTCCAGGGCCTCCCTCATCTTGCGTCTTTTCTTATTGTAACAACTTTTCCCTTGTTATCTTTAGTAGAACATGAGTGTGGTGGACGTGCTGTGTGAGAAATACATACTGGTGATGCTCTGCCTTTTAAAGTGATGACGCATACACACTGAAAGGCCACCATGTAAAACCCTGTCACATTATTTACATGAATAATGTAATTAATGTAATAATCACATGCTCATTAGTAGTGGAAGAGATGTAGCCTGTAGGGGGAGGAGAGGAAGAATAGGAAAACTACTGAGGGGATGTGAGGCAGGGTTACACTGCGCCTCCTGTTTGTTGGTTGTTGTCGTGTGAGATTGGGTGCACCTCGCCTCATCGGGTTGCTGTGCGTGCCCAAACCTGTGGCGAGGTGGAAAATATGGTTGTAGTATATTCATGTTTGTTTGGTTCATCCCGGCGCTGCACATGGTAATATTCCTTTATGATTCAGTAGGAAAACCTGTCAATGGCCTGCACATGAACTTGACAGGTGGATATTTTTTGCTTCCAACTATTTTTCCAGTGTCATTGCATCACGAGGAGGGAGGGAAGGCTGCGTGGAGTGCTGGTGGGTGGTGTGGGGGAAGGGGTTTCCTCCGACAGTCATTACAGGTCAGGATATATAAAGAGGTCATAGAGTCATTGAAAGAGCAAGGAAGACCGCGGCCCAAATGAAGTGGTAAGGCTTCCATTCAGAGATGAGTTGTCCTCGGATTACATGACTGCATTCATTTAAATATAAAATCAAATTCATTTATCAGTGTTGGTAAGTCAGACGCCACCGTTAGCTGAGGGATTGGGATGATACTCTGGCAACGCTGATCTTGCGGCTTCGATCACCGAGACGTACAACCGAGAATTTTTAAAATCTCACCCTCCTGCTGTCCAATAAATTGTCACGGTTCCTCAGCGTTGGGGTGCAGAGCCGCGCGTCTGGCTGAGCTGTGATGGAGTATTAGTTGTAACGACTTGCGTTTTGATGGCTGGTCGCCCATCCATTCCTGTAGAGCAGTCTTGATTTTTTAAATTTCATCTCCACGGGGATATACTAAGAAATATATCACAAATTAATATCAAAGGCTACGGCAATGCTGGGATTTAGTTGCTAATAAGCCCAGTAAGTCATTCTGGTGTCAGTCATTTTGTTCTTCGCAGCGTGAGTGCAGCTGCTGTCTGTAATCCCATTATAGAATTCGTGTTGTTTTCCCATTAAGCATAAGCTGACGTAAACGCTAGATAGTTTGGCTTATTACTAAAATTTCAAGGAATTTCAGGAAGTAAACATTTCACGCAAGGCAGCCACAGAACGCCTGACTTCTGATCTTTCTAAAATTTCTGATTGGGCAGAGCAAACTTGGTATTGTTCGATGTCTCAAAAACTCAATTCCTCCATCTATCAACCTGACACAACCTTCCAGACAACTATCCCCTCTTCTTCGGTGACACTCAACTGTCCCCCTCTTCTACACTGAACATCCTCGGTCTGTCCTTTACTTATAATCTGAACTAGAAACTTCACATCTCATCTCTAGCTAAAACAGCTTCTATGAAGTTAGGTATTCTGAGACGTCTCCGCCAGTTCCCCCCCCTCCCTCCACCCAGCTGCTAACTCTGTACAAGGGCCTTATCCGTCCATGTATGGAGTATGCTTTACATGTCTGGGGGGTTCCACTCATATCGCTCTTCTAGACAGGGTGGAATCAAAAGCTATTCGTCTCATCAACTCCTCTCCTCTAACTGACTGTCTTCAGCCTCTCTCTTATCGCCGCAATGTTGCATCTATAGCTGTCTTCTACCGCTATATTCATGCTAACTGCTCTTCTGATCTTGCTAATTGCATGCCTCCCTTCCTCCCGCGGCCTCGCTGCACAAGACTTTCTTTCTCTCACCCCTATTCTGTCCATCTCTCTAATGCAAGAGTTAACCAGTATTCTCAGTCATTCATCCCTTTCTCTGGTAAACTCTGGAACTTCTTGCCTGCTTCTGTATTTCCACCTTCCTATGACTTGAATTCCTTCAAGAGGGAGGTTTCAAGACACTTATCCTTCAGTTTTTTGACTACCGCTGTGGACCCTTTTCTGGGACTGGCATCTCAGTGTTTTTTTTTTTTTTTTTGTTGCCTTTGGCCAGTGTCCCTCCTTCATAAAAAAAAAAGAAGAAAAAAAATCAAACCTGCTCTATGTTATTTTCAGTGACGTGTTCATGAAAGCATCATGTGCAGCCATTATCTGTGTAGTGCTGCGCTCCACTGGGGGAAGGAAAGCCTGTATTTTCTCTCCTGCCTTAATATCCGTGTATGATGCCTCGGAATAGGGAGTGAATAAATCTTACCTAATTTTCAATGCGGCTTGGCAGTATCAGGCTTTCTTCGAAGGTCAGGCCGCTCGTCTGGCAAAGTTAAGGTAGTTTCAGGACGTAAAGTTTGGGAACACGCAGCTCCGCCCACCCGCGGCCAGCCAAGCACCAGCGGGGGTCAATACGACAAGAGTCTGCACTTTACACTTCCGTACTGGACTGCTGGTATGGATACTGCCTTGTTAGCCGGGGCGGGGAGACGGCCGCGCGTTATGGATTGCAGGCACAGAAAATGGTGTAATAGATAGTGGCAGGCAGGGATCACGACGGAAGTATTGATGAATGTGTGTGTGTGTGTGTGTGTGTGTGTGTGTGTGTGTGTGTGTGTGTGTGTGTTGCAACGTGCTGCCGTATTCACCGTTCTGTTATTCTCCTTCACTGTAACCATCGTGAAGTGTCGGTGCCATTTAATTGTTCCCGTTATTGCAGCGTCCTTTAATTAAACCAATCAATCAACCACCGCGTGCACTGGGTCTCGGTGTCCCAGTGTCCCGGTGTCCTAGTTCAGTTTGTACATGTGCTTAATTTTTCATGTTATTGTGTCAGACCAGCTCATCTCGCACCCTTTACATTTGCTCTCGTTTCGCACATCGGGGACCCGGGGGGGGGAGGCGCTGCCCTGGCTGGCCTGGCTCGCACAAAAACTAATTGGGCGTCAATAGAAGTAACTTTGGTGATTCGGCATCCATTACCCGCCAAATGTAAAACACAGAACAGTAATT
>NC_087157.1:13182500-13192500 GCF_035594125.1 Scylla paramamosain | reverse complement strand
CTTAAAACGACCCGTAGTAAATAAACTATGCCACATGAGAGAGAGAGAGAGAGAGAGAGAGAGAGAGAGAGAGAGAGAGAGAGAGAGAGAGAGAGAGAGAGAGAGAGAGAGACGAAAAAAACCTACGAATTCCTGAAATAGATGAATCAGCGCATCAGTATTTGTGTGTGTGTGTGTGTGTGTGTGTGTGTGTGTGTGTGTGTGTGTGTGTGTGTCCCTTTATCTGAATGTATGACTGGCGGTGGCTATATACAGAGAGAGAGAGAGAGAGAGAGAGAGAGAGAGAGAGAGAGAGAGAGAGAGAGAGAGAGAGAGAGAGAGAGAGGCAATTGTTCACATGAGTAGGTTCAGTTTAAAGTCCTGAATTCTCTGTCTATATTTTTTTTTCCCTTTCCCCCGTTTTTTTTTTTCGGCTGTAAAGAAGGAAGGCAATTTTCTAGCAAGGCAGTGATGGTGGTGGCGGCCGCGGCAGTGATGGTGGTGGTGGTGGTGGTGGTAGTAGTAGTAGTAGTAGTAGCAGCAGCAGCAGCAGCAGCAGCAGCAGCAGCAGTAGTAGTAGTAGTAGTAGTAGTAGTAGTAGTAGTAGTTGCCACCTTACATACAAGCATATACACACACACAGACACACATACATACATACATCTCATTAATCAACCAATTAAGTCTTCATAATTACATTTCCCCGCCCTCACACACCCAGCTCGTCACCTGTCCTGCCTCACGTGATGTGTTTACTTACGTCCGCGCCGCGCCGCGCTGCCGGACGTGAGAAGTGATGCAAGGTTGGGTATCATTGGCTTTATGGTGGTCAGGTAGTTGGCTGGCTCGCTAGCTCGCTGGCTGGCTGGCTGGCGGGTCGCGTGTTGGCCGTGGGTGTGAGTCAGTGAGTGCCAGCCAGACTTGGGGAGCCCTGTGTGTCGCCAGGCGTGAGGCGAGAAGCGTGAGGAGTTTGTCACCCGACAGACGGTGTGAAAAGCGTGCCACCTGTTGAGCCAAGGTGGTGTGTGTGTGTGTGTGTGTGTGTGTGTGTGTGTGTGTGTGTGTGTGTGTGTGTGTGTGTGTGTGTTTTGCTCTCAGTACTTCCGGGTCGTCTTTCCTCTCTGACTTTCTCCTGCACTGATTTCTGTTTGGCAGGCGAGGTGTTGTTTTCAAGACACGTATTCTTATGTACTTCCTTTTCTCATCGTAAAATATAAGAATATAAGAGAGAGACGAACATAAGGGAAGCTGCAAGAAACCATCAGATCTACATGTGGCAGTCCCTGCGGTACACATCCTACCTATCTGTATCCACCTATCATCCTCATTCATAAATTTATCTAATCTTTTAAAGCTCCTTAATGACTCTGATAAGAATAGACTTTGGAAGACCACAGATAGAATTAGTAGAGCTCTCATAGCCCATTTCTTCCACTAATAATGCAGAACCTTCCTTGAATTATCACTGGGATCGCAAAAACATTCTTGAAATATTAAGTAACGTGCTCAAAAACCTATACAAAGTAGTAAAGACCTCGAAACGTTTGGCAGCACGGACCCAGATGTAGTAGCTTTTCGCGTCTGGTTTTTGGCGTGAGGGTAGCAAGTGGTGGTGGTGGTGGTGGTGGTGATGTTGCAGCCTCGTCAAGGTATCACAGGACGAGGAAACCCACCTCCACTCTCACTTCCGCCGAGGGGATGTCAGGGGTTGCCATGGTTACCGCAGTGACACGTTTCCCCCTCCCCTTTTCCTCGCTACCCCCTTCCTTCTTCCTTCCTTCCTTCCTTCCTTCCTTCCTTCCTTCCTTCCTTCCTTCCTTCCTTCCTTCCTTCCTTCCTTCCTTCTTCCCCCCTCCTTTTGTTCACCCTTCCTCCCCATTATCCTATTGCTTTGTACGTATTTCTGTATCTAGGTAATTGATTTATCTTTATATTTCTTTCTTATCCTTTCTTTTTTCCTACTTCCTTTGCATTATTTTTTTTTGTCCTTCATTTCCTTCCCTGTTCTGTTTATCTTTTCTTTCTTTCTCTAACCTATGTTTCTCTTCCTTCTTTTATCCATTTAGTTTTTCTTCCCTTCTTTTCTCATCTCATCTTGTCCTAATTATACTTTCACTTCTTTCTTTTCCTTTCTTTTTCTTTTCTGTCTTTCGTACTACATCCCCTTTGTTTTACCTGCCTTCGCTTCTTCTTTTTGGTCTCATTTCCTCGCTATACCTTCATATCCTTTCCTTTTTGTACCTTTTCTCTTCTACCTTTTGTATATCCCCTTTTCTTTGCCTGCCTTCATCTCCCAGTCTTTCTTTCTCCTCTTTTCAGTTCCCCCCCAAAATACTCGGCCTTTCACAGCGTCAAGTGCCGCTCACTCTCCTCTGCTTCAGATTCAGACTAAAGAAAAATTTCCCTTCCTTCTACTCGATCTCCTTTTCCTTCGCAACCTCCTGACACTCCTGCCACCCTCACCTCCCGCACTACCCTCGCCTCTTGTCCGTCCCTCCTTCAGCCTCCTCGCTCTCACCTACTCTTAAAATTTAGGTCTTGTTAGCTGCTCTTCCTCTTTATTTTACTACTTAAGGGTTTTAGTTCCCTCTCACCTACTCCCTCCTTTTTTACCATACATCTCGCCAGAAGTAGACCACGTGTGTGTGTGTGTGTGTGTGTGTGTGTGTGTGTGTGTGTGTGTGTGTTTGTGTTTGTGTGTTTCCGGGAGCTCTCTCTCTCTCTCTCTCTCTCTCTCTCTCTCTCTCTCTCTCTCTCTCTCTCTCTCTCTCTCTCTCTCTCTCTCTCTCTCTCTCTCTCTTTCTCTCTCTCTCTCTCTCTTGCTCGTATCCGTGAAAAGAAAATTGCTCTTGAGGAAAATCCACTTTTTTCCCTTCATTTTTCCTTTTTATTTTCATTTCTCCACGACGTCCCTGTCTTCTTTAAATCTCCCATCTGGACCTGCTCATCCGTCACTGTGTGTGTGTATGTGTGTGTGTGTGTGTGTGTGTAGTGAAGGTGACAGTTCTCTCAGGTGACCTTAAAACTCAACTCCAGCTCCTTCTCCGTTTGTCTGTCCGTTTGTCTCCGTGTGTTTGTGTTTTGTCTCTGTTTCCTGTTTACTTCTCTTTACCTGCTCTTCTCTCCCCTCTCCTCTCATTCCAAGTCTCAGTAGCCAAGCAACGGTGGGAGTGTGGTGGTTGTGGTGTGTGGTGGAGGAGGAGGAGGAGGAGGAAGAAGAGGAGGAGATCTTCATTGAGGTCTTCCTTCCTTCCTACCTACCTTCCTTCCTTTTCCTCCCTATCCTCCAGTCTAGCATCAATCCATTATTCCTTCTTTCCTTCATTCCACTTCACCTTTCCCTTCTCCATCCACTCCCTCCCTCCACTCCTCCTCCATCCGTGTTTTTCCTTCCTTCCTTCCTTCCTTCCTTCCACCCTTCCTATTCTTCCCTATCCTCTATTCCATCCATCCATCCATCCATTCATTATTCCTTCTTTCCTACGTTCCAATTAACCTTTCCATCCCTCCCTCCATCCTTCTATCCCTCCATCCATCCTTCCCATCCTCCTCCTCGCTTTTATTCTTCCTTCCAACTCCTCACTTCAATTCCCTTGCTGATGTTTTTTTTTTTTTTTTTCTTAATTTCCTCACCACGTGCATCTCTCTCAGCGCCGTGCAATGTCTGTCTGTCTGTCCCTCATCTGCTGCATTGCGGGGAATTAATCCTTAACCTCCCTCCAACCCAACATTTTTCCCCCAGTGTCGTAGTTTTTTTTTCATTTACTCATTAATTTCTCCACCAGATGTCGCCTCCGCTGTTGTGTTATTTTGTGTCTGGTCTCTGTTATTTTTTCCCTTCCGTTAATTATCTTTCATTAACTGGTTTCTTCACTTACGTCCTCCTCCTCCTCCTCCTCCTCCTCCTCCTCCTCCTCCTCCTCCTCCTCCTCCTCCTCCTCCTCCTTCTCCCGCCCGTCGTGAAATGTCCTGAGTCACGCCGCCGCTGTCACGTCACGGAAGGGCGGGGAAGTAGTCAGCTGTGGTTCCGTCCAGCTCCAGACAGTTAGTTGCTCTCTCATTCTCTCATTTTGTCTGTTATGTTCGTGGAAATGAGTGGACAGTGAGAGGGAATGTTAGGAGTGAGTGTTGGAGGTAGTGTTAGAGTGAGTGTCGGGTGCTGTGTGTGTGTGTGTGTGTGTGTGTGTGTGTGTGTGTGTGTGTGTGTGAGTGAATGAGTGAGTGAGTGATATATTACCATGACAATAGCGAAGTGTTAAGCATTTGTTGATGTTGCTTCTCCTGCCCCCCTCCCCCTCCGCCCCCTTCACACACACACACACACACACACACACACACACACACACACACACACACACACACACACACACACACACACACACACACACACACACACACACTGCTGCGCGAACAGTAGGGCATTAGAATCGACTACTACTACCACTACTACTACTACTACTACTACTACTACTACTACTACTACTACTACTACTACTACTACTACTACTATTGGTAGGTTCAGGGTACGAAAAAGATTTAGGAGTTATAGCTAGCTCTGACCTCCGTCTAAGAAAGCAATGCAGAGAGGCCAAAAACAGGGCAAATAGGGTATTAGGATTAATTTTTAGGAGTGTTAAAAGTAGAAGTCCCGAAGTAATATTAAAGTTATATTTGGCGTTGGTCATGCCTCATCTAGACTACGCTGTGCAATTCTGGTCTCCATATTACAAGAAGGATATAGGTCTATTAGAATCAGTACAAAGGAGAATGACTGAAAGGATACAGGGGATGAGGAGTATCCTTACGAAACGAGACTGAAGCTATTAAATTTACATTCTTTAGAGAGACGTAGGTTAAGAGGGGATATAAAGGTTATAACAAAGGGGAAGTAAACAAAATTCTTAGGACTAGTTACCAGAATAGAAAAAAAAAAAAAAACGGGTTCAAGCTTGAAAAATTTAGGTTTAAAAAAGAGATAGGAAGGAACTGTTTCTCAAAAAGAGTGTTAGATAAATGGAACGGATTCAGCAGTCAAGTTGTTAGTGCTGAGTCATTAGGGAGCTTTAAGAGAAGATTAGACAGATTTATGGATGGAGATGATAGGCGGAAATAGGTAGGTATATTTCATACAGGGACTGCCACGTATAGACTTGGTGGCTTCTTGCAGCGTCCCTTATTTCTTATGTTCTTATGTACTATTACTACTACTACTACTACTACTACTACTACTACTACTACTACTACTACTACTACTACTACTACTACTACTAAAGCAACATACACTATTAAGAACAATAACAACAACTACTACTACTACTACTACTACTACTACTACTACTACTACTACTACTACTACTACTACTACTACTCCTACTACTACTACTACTACCACCACCACCACCACCACCACCACCACCACCACCATCACAGAATTCCCTGACACACTCATTACAACTAGTCAAGCGTCATTGTTGAGTCAGTCAGGCATCAGAGAGACGGTTAGTGATCCCTGTCCTTCTCCCTGTCCCATCCTCTTCCCATTTACTCTCCCCCCTCTCCTTCCTCCCATTCCTCTTCTTACGATCCCAGTCTCTTCTCCTTGTCATCCTCCCTATTCCCTTCTCCTCCCCGTAGTCTCCCCCTCTCCTTCCTCCCGTCCTAATCACTATCCCATCCCCATTCCTACTCTTTCATCTCCGTCTTCTCTCTCTACATTCTTACAAGCATCCCTCCTTTCCTCCTCCTCCTCATCCCCTCTTCCAGCGACACTCATTCCCCCTTCCTCTCTCTTGGCCTCCTTTTCTCTTCCTCTCCTCCTCCATTCCTCCTGTCTCATATAATTTCATTTCTAGTTGTCTGTCCCATTTTCTCTCCTACACTCCTCCCCTCCCATCCCCTCTGCCCCTACCCTCGCCCCCTTCAATATACCCTCTTTTCCTTCCTTTCCCTCGCTCTCTGCCTCTCTTTCTGTCCCTACATTACGCTCCCAGTGGCAATACAGAACCTGATTTAGGGTTTAATGAATTTTTTTCGTTGTTTGTACCGCTGTTTGTGTGTGTGTGTGTGTGTGTGTGTGTGTGTGTGTGTATGTGTGTGTAGAGGGAAGGAAAGGTAGTAGGTCAAGTCCATATTAGAGAGGAGAGTGGAGAGAGAGAGAGAGAGAGAGAGAGGAGAGTAAATAGAGGTATCTTTCTTTGTCTTTCTTATATAAGGACTCCCATCTTACTTATTTATTGCTACCTATCGCTTGTTGGCTCGTTCGTTTGTTTGCTTGTTTCTTTGTATGTGTGTGTGTGTGTGTGTGTGTGTGTGTGTGTGTGTATGTGTGTGTGTGTGTGTGTGTGTGTGTGTGTGTGTGTGTGTGTGTGTGTGTGTGTATAAAGTGTTTCTTTGCTTTTTTTTTGCTTTGTTTTGCTTTTGTGGGTCTTTGTTTTTTCTTTGTGTGCGTTTTGTTTTTGTTTGACTGTTTTGTTTTTCTGTTTTGTTTTTTTGCCCGTCTGTCCTTTCTCTTTGTCTCTGTTTGTTTTGCCTGTCTTTGTGACCGTCTGGCTTTCTTTGTCTGTGTATTCAGTTGTCTTTGTGTGTCTGTCTTTGTCTGCGTGTTTGTTTGTCTTTGTCTTCAGTATATGTTTGTGTTTGTTTGAGTGTTTTTGTGTTGTTTGCCTTTGTGTCTGTCCCTCTGTGCCTTTGTTTTTCCAGTCTTCGTGGATCTATTTCTTTGTCTATGTCAGGATTCTCTCTCTCTCTCTCTCTCTCTCTCTCTCTCTCTCTCTCTCTCTCTCTCTCTCTCTCTCTCTCTCTCTGTAGCACTGCACCACTTCGTTTGTTTACTTTTTTATCTTTATTTTATTTGTTTACCTAATCCATAGATATCCGACCTTTTTTTTTTTTATCGACTCCCATCCCTCTCGCCTCGGGGTTTAGTTTTATTCGCTTTTGTGTTTGTTTATTATTTTTTCAGACATGACTTTCTTCTCTCTCTCTCTCTCTAGGTTAGGTTATTTATAGTCGAGTTGATAGATTATATAATGGTAACTTCGGTAGAATGGACAGGTTAGGTCAGGTTAGCTTTATAGGTTAGGTTAGGTTAAGTTAGATTAGGGTTAATAGTGGAGCACGTAAAAAAAAAATGCATAGAAATCATGAAAGAACAAGGAAAATAAAATAAAATAACCTAAGAAAGCAAGTTATGAGATAAAAAAAAAGAAAAAAAAACAGAACAGGAAACCAAGAAACACAGTGACACGCGACTAATGGGCAACACAATACAGCGCACCTCAGATCATAGCTTCGTATTCTTGAACGTTTCGGCGCTATAACTAGACCACTTTCATCTGGCTGGCTGTAGTGGAAGCGACTGGCGTTTTGAAATGTTTATGATTCCAGTGATTCTGCGCCATCAACAGAAAAACACCCATGAAAACAGGACTCATCAGATTTTTAGCTTCGTATTCGTGAACATTTCGGTGTTATAGAAATAATTAACGTTTTCAAGAGTATTAATATGATTGTTGAACAAAGACTTCTGCACCATTAGTAGGAAAAACACCCTTGAGAACCTGACTGATCATCTCTATGGCCTTTCGAAAACATTCCTGATGAGGTCCTAAGGTGTTAAGAGAACGAGACTGAATGATGAGTTTTGCGTAGTGGGACTGAGACACTGACCGCCGCGATTTTACGCCATCAACAGGAAAAAAAAAAAAACATCCTTGAGAGCCTGACTGATCATATCTATGGCCTCAGAAAAAAAGTCTCATTGAGAGCTAAACGTGTTCAAGAGTAAGGAACTTTGGACCATATTCTGCAACACACCCGTGCCGCACATTCATTACTTTCAAAAGGCACTATTTTAAGTTACACAGTATTTTTAATGATGCTTTTATGGTTCTGTTAACAAATTTATAAGATTTCTACATTATTAACTGGAGAAATACTAGAGAAACTGGCTAATCTTCTCTGTAGTTCTTGTAAATAGTCGTGGTGAGAGAGCAAACTGTTTCTCAATATGGGTCTTTGTATGGTGAGGAGAACTGCGTGGTGGCTGGACTGAGACACCGCCTGCCACCCCGCCACCCACCAGCAGGGCGGTGTGGCGGTGTGGCAGTGTGGCGACTCGCGCGGCCTCTCAGTCCCCGCCCCAGCAGCAGCAGCTCACTTCTACTGCGCCATAACTGTACTGCAACACGTCACTGGTGAATTTTATTGAATGCACAGCTAATAACTTATCCTGAATTTAACTGCGTCGTTAGTAAAGCGTGTATCGTCTGCTGCCATGGAAGTCGCCACGCCCTTGCCACGTGGAGGAAGGGTTGGCATGTTGCACAGTGCTTGGGTAGATGGATGGATGGATAGATAGCTAGATAGTTAGGTAGGTAAATAGAAAGAAAGATAGATGTACTGGGAGTAAATAGATACTTCTCAAATTCTGATAACCCCTTTTGGACTATACTCTTTATGGACTGGCACCTTCAATAGACCTTTATTCATGTTTTTCTTATTGCTCTAGGCCAAAAAAATGCACCTCTTGCATGAAAAAAGATGTATTCATTAAGAAAAGGCGATAAATTTAGTGAAAGAAATAGACATTTCTGAATAGCGAGGGGGAAAGATATGCAGATAAATTCATACACCACAAAATCACACATCATAGAAAAAATAAATAAATAAATAACACCACATGATAATACATAAAAACAACACCACAAATAAAAACTCATAAGAAAAAATAACATCACATTTAAAAGCTCACATCGAAATAATACCACAAAACTAACACCACATATAAAAGCTCACGTAAAAAAATACTACATATAACAGTACATATAAAGAAAATAACACCACTTATAAAAGCACACGTAACAACAACATTCAGGCACTCTGGTCCACACATGAGCGGTGCGTTCACTCGGGAGTCTTGCGGGGAACCTGAGTGTGTGGCGGTGCACCTGTTGTGACCCAATCGGGTACTCGGGACACGCCTGGCCTGCCTCAGGTGTACGCAAGCTGTGGTGGCTGCTTGAGCTTCCCACGGCCATCTAACCTTTCAGGGGTCGATTTTATCATAAACTTCCTTCTCACTGCTTAGAAGGAAGAGTGATTATTTTTATTTACCTCATCATCATCATCATCATCATTATCATCATCATCATCATCATCAGCATCACCACCATCATCGTCATCATCATCAGCATCATCATCAGCATCAGCATCAGCATCATCATCATCATCATCATCATCATCATCATCATCATCATCATCATCATCACCACCACCATCATCACCATCATCATCATCATCATCATCATCATCATCATCATCATCATCATCATTTTTCTTCTTCTTCTTCTTCTTCTTATTATTATTATTATTATTATTATTATTATTATTTTAGTTCAGATGCGTGGTCAGTGTTAGGGATCATCAGTATCATCAGCTTTCACGTATCAGTACACGAGGATCAGGAGGGGTCATTACAGCAGCTACGTATGCATGACTGAGTGAATTTCTTAACTCTATTGAAATGTGAAGGTGAATAGCATTTCTTGACTAAATTTAACGCCACTTAATAACTTCCTGGCTTCCTGCTGGTTGCCTCGCCGTGGTTGCTGTATTTACAATCCCTGGGCCACCTTGGCTTGAAAATAGTTGCATCGATCGTGCATGCGTGTTTTTATTTGTTTTTTCCTCTCTTTTTTCCTGTTAATGGTCCGTGGTTATTCCTGGTTCGTGACACTGGCGAACATAGAGGATGCTGGCGATGAGGGCTTCATAAGATGCTTCTCACGAGGCAGCATCACCCGCGTCACCATCACGAGCTCTGATACGTAACTGCTCATTATTCGTCACGCTCACACCCTTCAGGAGCCCGCGACAACAGGTTCTTCTCGGGTCTCGTGTTTACTGACGGTCGTGCAGCCGCTGTGTGTATCGGCAAGGCTCGTTTTCAAGCGACCATTCCCCGTACACCTCAGCCCTAGCCCCGCGGTGTGTCGTTCAGAAAGAAATTGTTGATGAAAGC
>NC_087157.1:13170000-13177500 GCF_035594125.1 Scylla paramamosain | reverse complement strand
TTTTAGTTTCCCCTACCTGTTCTCTCTCATTGACTTGTATTGATTTCGTTTCTATTACTTGTTCTCTCTCTCATTCAGTTTTTTCTTCCTATCATCTCTTACTAATTTCGTTTATTTTGCCTGTTCTTTCTCATTTAGTTTCCTCTACCTATCATCTCTGATTTCGTATCTCTTATCTGTATTCTCTATCTCATCTAATTTCTTTTACTTGTTCTCTTTCTCTATTTTAGTTTCCTCTATCTATCCTCTCGTATGAATTTCGTTTCTTTTGCCCGTCCTTTCTTATTTTAGTTCCCTCTATCTTCTCCTACTGATTTCGTCTGTCCTACCTATCCTCTCTCATTGATTTCGTCTCTCTTACCTGCCCTGTCTAATTCACCTTCCCCAACCTCTTATCCCTCAATAACTTACTTTCTCAGACTTGATATCCCCACCCCCCCTACCCTCTCGTCCTGGTCCGTGAGAGTGCGTCAGTAGTGCACGCGAGCAGGGCAGACAGACAGACAGACAGGCAGACAGGTGTGCACGCGCCCTGCCTGCCGCGCGGTGTGTCTGCCTCCTGTGCCGCCTCACGTTCATCAAAACACCACCACCACCACCACCACTACCACGAGCAGGGAACAAACGCTGCTCAAGGTCACGATGTCCGCTGATGTCACCTGTATGGAAATCCGTCCACATTCGCCGCCAAATTTCCTCGTGTCGTGCATATTTGCCTGGGAAAGGTCACCGTGTCAGGCTGTTTTGCCTCTAAAGGTCAAATATGCACGCTACACCAAAGCGGGTCAGTGCCAACGGTGTTTACGTGGGGTGCGTGTTCCTTAATGTTCCGGTGCTTCGTCCTGACTGCTTTTAACACGCTGCACATAAGAAAATAAGGAAAGATGCAAGAAGCCATCAGGTCTACACGTGGCAGTTCCTTTATCAAACTTAAGTACATTTCCACTAATATCCTTATCCATAGAGTTGTCTAATCTTCTTTTAAAGCTCGCTAATGACATAGTGTTTTGTCTTGATTAATTTTAACGCCTTGTTCATAAGAAAGTAAGGAAAGCTGCAAGAAGTCGTTAGGTCTACACGTGGCAGTCCCTGTATGAAACTAAACTATCTTCATCTATTGTCCTCATTCAGTAACTGTCTAATCTTTTAAAGCTGCCTAATGACTCGGCACTAACAACCTGATGACTGGGTCTATTCCATTCATCCACCGTTCTATTTGACTACCAATTTCTTCCTCTTTTTTTTTTTTTCCTGTAGTGGATGTTATTGGGATTTTTAAGTGAGCTTATGTGATTCTAGTAATAGCTTAACAAATCCTCTGCATCGTTAATAGGAAAAAAAAACACGCATGAGAAACTGACTAATCATCTCAATGGCAAGTGAAAATAATCCGCATGAAAACCCAAAACATTTGAATGTTTTTTTTTTTTTTTTTTTTTTGAGGGCAGCGGACACTGACTCTGGATTGTAGGGGAAGGGGAGAAGGTTAGAGGGAAGAGGAAGGAGAAGGGGATGGGGGAGGAAATTTATAACAGCGCTGGGAGTGTGTGCTGAAGGGCAAGGTTGCATTATCTTAATGAGGCTGGAGGAAGTTGCGGCGGGAGAGGAGAGGAAGAGGGAGAAAAATGTGAGGTAGTTACAGGAAATAACGGAGAGAGGGAACGAGGCCCACGGAGAGGAAAATATAGTTTGGAACTGACAGAAATGTGATTAAGGAAGGTTGGAGTCTGCCCGCCAGGATGAAATATGCAGGGCCGACACCACGCTACTGCTAGAGAGAGAGAGAGAGAGAGAGAGAGAGAGAGAGAGAGAGAGAGAGAGTAAAAAACAATGCTGGCCAGACCCTCCATTGAGCCTCAGGATTCTTCAGTCTAAGCCCCTCTCGCTCCTCACGTCCATCCCTCACGCCCCTCCCTCTCACCCCTTTTCTCAGCCCTCAGCCCTCTCTCACTCTTCCCCTCATCCCTGACCCCTCTGACCTCCTTTTATTCCTCTCGTCACTCCTTTCGCTCCTCTCTTATCCTTCTCATCCCTCTCACCCTTCCCATCACCCCTTCTCTCACCAATCTCACTCCTCTCATCCCTCTCACCGCTCACTCATCCCTCTCATATCTCCTCTTCATTCTTCTCACGTCTCTCATCCCTCCCTTTATTCTTATCATCCCTTTTATCCCTTCACCCCTCTCAGATTTCTCCATCATCTTCCCTTCCACGTCCCTCCTCCCCCCCTAACTCCGTTACTCTCCATTACCACCACAACCACCACAGCCACTGCCATCACCGCCACCACCACCACCACCACCACCACCACCACCACCTGCACCTGGTGACCCTAATGATCCACCTTGAATAGCAACATCACTGAAAAACAACAGGTAGTCTAGCCTCACCTGCGCACGAAATAGAAAGCCAGGTAATTAGTTTCTTGCAATGGCCACAGACAGGTGGAAAAGTAATCAAGGTAAATTAAAATGGTGTTGGAGAGAGAGAGAGAGAGAGAGAGAGAGAGAGAGAGAGAGAGAGAGAGAGTGTTATTCGAAAGACACGTGAATGGACTGCGATGGAGATGAGGTAGATGAGTAGATAAGAGGAAGGTGAAGGAAGGTAAGGAGAGCAAAGGTACAAATCGCTAAGTACAGTCACAGTAAAAAAAAAAATCAGTGAACATCCCTTAGTTTTGTCCACTACATTCAACATTTTCTAAAGTCGTCGACCTAGTGAGACCGGACGTACAAATTGCCAAGTACAGTCACAATCAGAAATCAGTAAACATCTCTTAGTCTTTCCCATTAAATTCAACATTTCCATAACTTTTCGATCTCCGGAAAAGTCTCCATAGAAACACGACACCTGACGAAGGAGATCAAGGGAACCGCTACTGAAGGAAGACCCCAAAATACATGAGTGAATGCATCAAGGATACTCAAAATTTAACCGGGACCGGAAGAGTTGGAAGTTGAGGGGATAAGAGGGCGGGCTACTGGAGGACAGGTGTGGCTGGGAAGGGTAGAGGGGAGAGGAGAGGGGAATGAGGGCCACGTGTGAGTGAAAAGTGAGGGGAAAGTGAGGGAGAGTGAGCCCTGCCCTTTAACTCAGTCACTGCCCCTAACCAGTCCCCTCTGTCCTCTTCCCCGTCCATTCCCTCCCATCCATTCCCTTTCGTTCTCTCCTATCCATTCCCTCCCATTCCCTCACCCACTCCCTCCCAACCATTCCTTTCCATCCACTTCCATCCGTTCCTTCCCGTTCATTCCATCCCATCTACTACTTCCCGTCCACTTCCTTCCATCTATTCCCTTCCATCCATTCCTTCCCATCCACTTTCTCCCATCCACTCCTTTCCATCCATTCCCTTCCATCCATTCCCTCCCTGTCCACACCTTCCCATCCATTCCAACCCATCCACTCCTTCCCCTGACGCGCTTCCCGGAAAAAGACACTTGGCTTTTCGTCCACTGATATTTTTTTTCCCCCACCAGTCCTACCCTGATTATTAAAGCTGAAATCTTACCCCCCATCCCCACCCCACCTCAGTTTTATTGATGGTTGCTGTACCTACACAATTTTTTTTTCTACACTCGAACTCCACTAGTTTTGTTTGTTATATTAGGTTAGTTTCGGTCAGGATAGGAGTTGATGTTACCTAACTTGACGCAACCTGACTTTACCTAAAATAAGGCCTCCTGGCGTGACGTAACCTAACCTACCTTAGCCTAACTTGACTTGATTTAACCTTATTTAACTAAGCCGAACTTACCGTGACTTAACCTAACTTAACAATACTTAATTTAGCTTAACCTGACTTAGCCTGACTTAACCAAGCCTAAGCCAACCCAGCTTAACCTATCTTAACCTAACCTAACCAAGAATAACTCAGTCTGACTCAACCTAACCTAACGTGACAACCCTTTTAACCTAACATTACCTAACCAAGAGTAACTCAGCCTGACTCAACCTAACTTAACGTAACAACCCTTTTAACCCAAGCTAATCTAACCTAACCAAGAGTAACTCAACCTGACTCAACCTAACCTAATGAAACAACCCTTTTAACCTAACCTAACTTAAACCTAACTAACCAAGAGTAACTCAACCCGACTCAACCTAGCCTAACCTAACTGAAATTTATTGATATCCCTTTGATCCCTCGACTCTTTCCAGCACCTCAGCCTCCTCCAGACTCTCAGCTTCTCCTGGATCTAAAAAGCGTTCCCTTCTCTCGTCCTCCCACGCGGAGCTATTTGCCTCAGTAAACTTATCAGCAAACTCATATTCTATTACAGTCTCGCAGTTTAGGGTTGGGGAAGGGTAGGGCTGAAAGGCTGGGGTAGGACAAGGTCTGGATGGTTGGGAAAGGGTGGGAGCTGGAAGTTTGAGGCAGGATGGGGATAGATAGTTGTGGAAACATTGAGAGTAGATGGTTAAGGAAAGACAGGGAGCGAATGATTGAGGATGGTTGAGGAAGGACAGGGGCTGAATGGTTGAGGAAAGGATAGGGAGTGGATAGTTGAGGAAGAACAGGGCTGGATGGTTAAGGAAGGATAGAGAGTGGATGGTTGACGAGAGGACAGATGTTTATGGAAGGACGGGGGCGTGGGTGGTTGAGGAAAGGACGGGAAGTTGGTGGTTGGGGAAAGGACAGGGAATGGATAGTTGAGGAAGGACAAGGCTGGAGGGTGGAAGATTTAAGCTGATAGAAGATTTGCACTCTGGAAATTGGAGACAAAGACAACAGAAAACGTAAAATTCTTCTTTTTCATTCCTTCCTTCCTTGTCACTCCCCTTCCTGTCTTCCTCCTCCTCCTCCTCCTTCTCCGCTTACAATTTTATTAAATAAAACTCTACTAGCGGGTAAAGTCCCCCCAAGGTGGAAATTAGCAAATGTTACGCCAATCTTTAAAAAAGGAAATAAATTTCTCCCAGCCAATTACAGGCCGATCAGTCTCACTTCAGTAGTGTGCAAGCTGATGGAAACAATAATGAGAGATAAAATTGTTAAACATTTAGAAGAAAATAAAATCATAAGGGATTCGCAACACGGTTTCAGAACCAAGGGTTCCTGCTTAACGAACTTAGTAGACTTCATTTATGAAGTATTTAACTCGTATGACGAGATAAAAGCTGTTGATATTATCTACCTTGATTTCCAGAAAGCTTTCGACACTGTTCCCCATAAGAGACTCATCAGTAAAGTAAAAGCTCACGGCATTGCCGGAAACACCCTGAAATGGCTGAGAGACTGGCTCTCTGGCAGAAAACAGCGTGTTTTGATAAAGGCAAAAGGTAAACAGCGGCGTTCCTCAAGGCTCTGTATTAGGACCAGTACTCTTTATAATGTACATTAATGATATTGATGAAGGGATAAATTGCAAAATAAGTAAATTTGCAGACGACACCAAATTTACAAGTAGAGTAACGTCTGTGTCACAATGGCAGGAAATGCAGTGTGACCTCAATAAACTAACAAGCTGGGCAGATGAGATTCAATATAGAAAAGTGTAAAATTCTACATATCGGAAGCAACAATGTTCAGGCGAGATATGTAATGAATAACATGCCACTGTCAAGCACCGATGAAGAAAAAGATCTTGGTGTTGTGTCAAACGACCTAAAGCCGAGTCAATACTGCACAGAAACAGTAAAGACGGCAAGTAAATTAGTAGGGTTCATTGGAAGAACCTTTGAATTTAAATCAGAAAAGGTTATACTTGCCTTATATAACTCACTGGTGCGCCCTCATCTAGAATACTGTGTACAGTTCTGGTCACCATATTACAGAAAAGACATTGAAAAACTAGAAAAGATACAGCGCAGTCACAAAGATGATTCCAAGATTGCGCAATAAGCCGTATGAGGAACGACTGGAAGAACTAAACCTATTTAGTTTAAAAAAGCGCAGGATAAGAGGAGACCTAATTGAAGTATTCAAAATTTTCAAAGGATATAGTAACATTGATGCAAATAAATATTTTACCATTGATCATTCTAACTTAACAAGAAATAATGGATTCAAGATTATACCCAAACGTTTTAAATCCCACGAGGCCAAACATTTTTTCTTTAATCGTATAGTAAATATATGGAATAAACTTCCTGCAGAAATTGTGAACAGTAATACTATTGAATCATTCAAAAATAAAATAGACAAATATTTAAAAGCAAATTCCCAACAAGCTCTCTTCTTGTCCGAATAATTACTAAATTCACTAATAAACTCTTATTTTACAGACACCAGTTTTATTACAAATTTCATTAACTTTCACATAGGTGTATAGAGTTCACCGTAGGATGAATAGTAGAATTTCCTTTCATTCTTTCTTATGAAAATTCCATGTCAGTTTTTCCATACTGCATGGTACTTTTCCCAACTATTTCTATGGCAGCGCAAGCTGGAGGAGTGGTGGGTGGGGAGGAGCCTTCTGCTATGCTGTCCTGTCTCTCTTCCGTGTAGCTAGTTAGAAGTAGTTACCAAACAGCCTTGCAAGGACCAAAAGGTCTATTGCTGTTTGGCTTTCTTTTGTATTCCTTTGTATTCCTCCTCCTCCTCCTCCTCCTCCTCAAGTCACCATCGTCACGTCCAACGCCGCCACTAAAAATATAATCCTTCTTCATCTCTTCTTTCCCAGATTCTCCTGATTCTTGATTGGCGAGCACCTTTCGCGCTTCAGTCTCTCCTCTCCCTCCTTGCTTGCTTTCTCTCTCTCTCTCTCTCTCTCTCTCTCTCTCTCTCTCTCTCTCTCTCTCTCTCTCTCTCTCTCTCTCCCCTTTCCTTAGTTTTGACTGTTCTTTCCCCTCTTCCTTCTTTTTTATTGGTTAGGACCTCTGATCACCTTATTTTTTCTCTAGTTGTTGTAGTTGTGGTAGTAGTAGTGGTGATAGTAGTAGTGGTGGTAGTAGTAGTAATAGAAACAATCCTTAATTCCCCCTAGTTCTCTTATACAATTTCCATTATTATTATTATTATTATTATTATTATTATTATTATTATTATTATTAGTAGTAGTAGTAGTAGTAGTAGTAGTAGTAGTAAAAACATCCCCCCAGCAATTTTAATCTCCTTTCACATATTCCTCAACTTTTCATTCTTATCTCACAGTTCACAGAGGAGAAATGACGAGTGAGGATGAAGGAAAGAGGGGAGCAGATGATAGGCGTGACGGGGGAGGGCTGGCTGGCTGGGCGCATGTACCTGAAGGGCTGAAGGGCAGGAGGAAGGGAAGTCTATATATACAGGGACGGGGGATGCCAATATCAGCAGATTGTAATATTTGGGGCAGTGCAGTGCGGCGTGGGAGTTTTGTTTGTGTATTGACGAATGGGAGCCTCAGGGTGGGGGAAGGCAAGGTGTTTGTGTGTACAGAACGCGCCACCAAGAGAGAGAGAGAGAGAGAGAGAGAGAGAGAGAGAGAGATATCCGTAATTCTTTTCTCGTTTGCACAGTGTTCATTTATATTATATTGAATATCTCCTCTGCTTTCCTCCTCCTCCTCCTCCTCCTCC
>NC_087157.1:13147500-13167500 GCF_035594125.1 Scylla paramamosain | reverse complement strand
TATGCATGAGGGAATATGGAGATGAGAATAAATAAGGAGGAGGAAGAAAGGAAGAAAGAAGGAAAGAAAGAAGGGAAGAAGGGAGGGAGGGAAATAGGAAAGATGAATTGAAAGCTAATGAAGGCAAAAAAAAAAAAGTGTCTAAAAAGATGAAAACAGAATATGAAACAGGATTACTATAGTGAGTGCGTTCAAGATATCTGGATAGGCCACGCCCTCCTCCCGTCAGCGTCGTGGATAATGCAACAAATATATATTATTTTCGTACCGCAGTCTCGCATGGCAGCACTTGAAGCCCCACCAAGACGCTGATGACATGTTTTAATTATTTATTTGCAGAATGAAAATATGCTTTAATGCACGTAAATTTGTGTTTATTTTTGGTTGACGTTGTCTCAGTATACTGGTGAAAACTTTCCCCTTATGACGAAACAAACTGTGAGTCTCTAAGTGTTATGTGTGAGGAAATATGAGGTTGAACGTGGTTTACGGGTATACCAGAGGCACTCCGTAACTTCCCTATCTGTTTGAAAATATATATAGTGAGGAAACGAAGAGAACATTGCATAAATTTTGGATAGAAAAAGAAAAGAAAAAGGAAAGAGAAAGAAGAAAACAGAAGACCCAGACAGTAAGAAGCGACGCGTCAGGGAGTGCTGTTCCAAAGGCAAATACTCCACACCAACTCGACTCAGCTCCTTCCCACTCTCAGCGCCGGTGAGTCACTGCCGCTGAGCTCTGAGTGGCGCGTGCCGTCTTGACACTTAAATAACCAATGAATGAAAGCATGATGACCGGCCATTCCAGCGCGACTAGAATAGCGAAAATTTATAAATAGTGTTCTCAACCATCATTAACCATCACTCATGATCAAGTAACGCTGCCAGGAGTATGAGTAAAGTCGGGAAGGGAAAGTGGCTTAAGATATCATCATCGTACTCGCTACATGTTATCGGTGTACTAATTCCACGCAGGCGGGTAAGCATGTAAAATGAGTATGACTATTCAATTAGATAGACAAGAAATTAGATTAACTCTGATTACCGTGAAATTGCCAATGCCAGGTGTTTTCCAATCTGCGCCTATACCTGCATTGCGTTCTTTCTAGAATTACCTAATAAAGTAAATTATTAGATATCTGAATTCAGTTTACCCACAGACAGAGAAAGAGTGAGGTTGTAAAAATGACATGGTAGCAAAAAATTATATATACATATATATATATATATATATATATATATATATATATATATATATATATATATATATATATATATATATATATATATATATATATAATATATATATATATATAAATTTTTTTTCGGATAAGTTACATCTTAATCCGCAAAAAAAAAAAGATGGATGTTCTCTGTATTCACATCAAAGGCATTAGCTGAAAATAAGAAAATTCTACTTTGTAATGGGGACTCAGTAGTGTATTGCGTGATTATGAAATATTTAGTTATTGGGTCGTTTGTGTGGAGTTTGTAAGGAAGTTTGATCATAGAAATTTAAGGGGAGGGATGGTAAATGGTATTATTAATAGAAGTAGTAATAATAGTAGTAGTACCTAGTAGTAGTAATAGTAGTAGTAGTAATTTCTTATAGCAGCAGCAGCAGCAGTTTATTAACAAAGCCCCATGTTGTTTTATAAGAATAGCATATTATGCAAAGACATATATGTTTCAGCTATATAGGTTCTGCCACATGTGGACTTAATGGTTTCTTGCGACTTTCCTTATGGTGAAGAAAAAAAAAAATGAATAAATGCCCTTATGTTCTTATGACTTGTACATTGCATAACATCAAGTGCTTCTGTGTGTGTGCTGAAGGTGTATTCAGGTGCCTTGGAGGAATTTTTGCTGTTTTGTGGTAATCAAAACATCTGTATTGCGTCGAATTTTAATTTTTAACCAGAAAACACAATATTAAATGGAAATAACTTTTCTATGTCATGTCATATTGAAGTTATAACGTGTACCGTAAGAGATGCTTCTATCTCAGGTTGTAGTATTTGACTTGTGCTGGGTGACAGAAATCTTCGCACTGCATTTAATTTTAGCACTGCAAGACATAACGTTAAAATGAATGACGATACCCCTACACATCTTGCAATTGTTAGCGGCCTAACCTCTCTTCATCTTACCCCTCTCTCTTTTCTATTCTGTCCAGGCTGATGTTATGTGGTGTCAGTCATTTACTTGCTAATCTTATAATGTCAGACTTCTGGGCAGTACAAACCTAGCATGTCTGTATCTAGGTATTCTTAACACAGTAAGCCTTATCGTTAAAATAAAATAACTCTATACGTATCGCCATGTTGAACTTCCTATGCATTTAGGGAATTTGACCACAGTATCCGCCTATAAATCATAACGTTCAAATATATTCATATAACTCTTCATATGTTGTATTGTTGAACTAGTACTGTCTAACTTCCGGCCGATACAAATTTACCTGTGTATCTAGAGAATTTTAACACGTTGTCAAACCATAAATCATAACGTTAAAACAAATAAGAATAACTCTACAGTCTACACGTATCACATTGGTGAACTAATGACGTTTAACTTCTGGTCAGCTTACGATGTGTTTAATGTGTTTTTCGTTTTTTCCTTTCTTTTATTCTTTACTTTTCTTCCTCTCTTTTATCTTCCTTCCTTTAATTAGTATGTGATAATTGCGTAACGTGTGTTTAATGTGTTTTCGTTCGTTCTGTCTTTCATTCTTTTATTCTTTACTTTTCTTCTCTTTATTTTTCTTCTTCTAACTAGCATAAGTGATAATTGATTATGCCTTCCCTTGATCTTGCTGACGTTGTTGTTGTTTTCTCCTCCTCCAGGCGGCACAGCAGGAGTAGTGGTAACAGTTCATCCCGAAGGAGTGGATCGTTACAACAACCCCTTCACCGCCCCCTTCAGGTATGTCAATAATAGCTTAGTTCTAAACGGCGTCTTCCTCCTGTAGCAGATGATATTGTTATTGAACCTCTGTGTGTGTGTGTGTGTGTGTGTGTGTGTGTGTGTGTGTGTGTGTGTGTGTAAGTCGGGGATTTTAAAGGGGAGGATGTTTAGATATTGAGTGAGTGGCTCGCGTTAAGCTGTTCACGCTGAAAGGGAGTGAAATGTTAGAGTGCATGAAGGATATTGCTACATAATCCTTTCCTGATGATTTGTAGGAGTGGAGAGAGAGAGAGAGAGAGAGAGAGAGAGAGAGAGAGAGAGAGAGAGAGAGAGAGAGAGAGAGAGAGAGAGAGAGAGAGAGAGAATAGGTAAAAACATTATCCCTTACACTAGTTAAAGAAAGGTAGAATAAAGAAAGAAACGAAAGAAAAAAATGAATGATTGAATGAATGATACACCAGTCAAGCCATACACACTTATAACGCAGACGAGAGAGAGAGAGAGAGAGAGAGAGAGAGAGAGAGAGAGAGAGAGAGAGAGAGAGAGAGAGAGAGAGAGAGAGAGAGAAGGTAAGACATTATCACTTATCACTTACACCAGTTATAAAAAAAAAAAGGAAAAATCAAGGACACACCACTACACAAAAGACGAACCTTACACACCGATAACGCGAACAAAACAAAAACAAAAAAACAAAAGCACCAAGCACATTGATATCTATAAACATTCCTCTCAGCAAGAAAGCAAAGGACGCACGCACGCATTAACATGGACAACGGGTACGTAGATCCTTGGTAACTGCGTTGTAATAGAAGATGAGGGAGGAGAGGGAGGCACGAGGGAAGGGGAAAAGGAGGCACAAGGGAAGCAAGAGGAGGGATGAGGGAATGGTCGAGGGAAGGATGATGTGGTGGGAAGGGATAAGGGAAGGAATGAGGGGAGAAATGAGGAAATTAATGAGTTGGAGAAGGAAAGGGATGGTAGAGGGAGGCAAGGGAAGTGACAGGTGAAGGGATGAGGGAGGTGATGGAGGAGACAAGGGCAGGAAGGGAGGGATGGTAGAGGGAAACGTAAGTGAAGAGACGAAAGGAATAAAGTAAGGGATGAGGGAAGGGGGAAGGAAGACACAAGGGAAAGGGGAGGGAGACAAGGGAGGGGTGATAGTGGCAGACAAGGGAAGGGAGGAAGGGTGGTGGTGGCTATTAAGTAAAGGTGTAGTGGTTAGTTGGTTTGCTGGTCGGCTGGTCGCGTGCAACTCAACTTTGCCAACATTAAAATGAATGATGGCTTGTTGTTGTTGCTGCTCCATCACTCTCCCTCTCCCTCTCCCTCTCCCTCTCCCTCTCCCTCTCCTAGTTCTGTCCCGTCACGTTGGCATTATCTGCGATCCCCTCCCTCATGTTGCATTGCTGTGTTGGCCTCGTGGGTTGACTCATTCTCTCAATCATTTGCTCTCACTCATTTTAACTCATTTGCTCGTTTTTTTTTTTTTTTACTTTTTTCGTTGACTGGTATTCACTCACGCACTGTTTTCTTTAAATCTTGTGTTCATATTTATTTCTTCTTTTTTTTTTTCATTGTAACTCATTCACTCATCTTTATTCACTTTCTTACTTACTCATTTACTAGTTTAATTTAGCCATCATATTCACATTTACTCTTGCTTATTTTAGATGTCCAGTCAGTCAGTCAGTCAGTCACTCGGTCACTCAGTCATTCACTCACTTATCCAAGCTCTTACTCTCTCACTTTGTCATTACTTTTAATCTTTTCGGTCTCGTTTTTTTTTTTTAAGTTTTCGGTGTCACACACACACACACACACACACACACACACACACACACACACACACACACACACACACACACACACACAAAACTTCCAGTCCTCAGTCACTCAATGACCTCAGGCCAGTCTCTATCACCCCCATCCCTAGCCTTATTTGTGAAGATTTTGTATATGACTGGGCATACACCAAAATTTGTAACACCGTGGATATCAGACAATTCGGAAATATTAAAGCCACCTCCACCTCACATTACCTGACCAGCTTCCTTGAATTCATCCACAGCCACCTGGACAAGCGAAACACCTCTCTAGCTGTTGCTTTTGTCGACTTCAAAAAAGCCTTTGATCTAGTTGATCACACTGTTGTCATCAGCAAGGCAGTAAGTCTGGGTCTCCCTCCTAATCTGATAGCGTGGCTAGCCGACTTCCTCACAGGGAGACGTCAGGCCGTTCGCTATCAGGGCTCTGTCTCTAATTTCCAACAGCTGACATGTGGAGTCCCCCAGGGGACCAAGATGGGTCCTCTATGCTTCCTCCTCCTCATCAACGACGCCCTCACCGACACCCCCCATCGCTGGAAGTATGTGGACGACTGCACCGTGGGCGTCCCAGTTTCCAACAAGAACCCGGACTACTCGCCACTGCAAGCAATTCTGGAGCGACTGCAGACGT
Organism: Scylla paramamosain; assembly: GCF_035594125.1. Classification (NCBI taxonomy): domain Eukaryota; kingdom Metazoa; phylum Arthropoda; class Malacostraca; order Decapoda; family Portunidae; genus Scylla; species Scylla paramamosain. The sequence goes on along the minus strand of NC_087157.1, from coordinate 13,162,134 downwards.
GGACAGAGGAGAGCAGGATGACCATCAACCACAGCAAAACTGTGGTGATGCATTTCTGTACCTCCTCTGTACCAGTGCCCCCTCCCCGGCTCACAGTGGGCCCTCACCCCCTCCAGGTGGTCCAATGTGCCAAGCTTCTCGGAGTCACGGTGGACGACCAGCTGACCTGGAAGCAGCATGTCGCCAGCACCGTGAGATCAGCTACCTACAGGCTGTACATGCTGCGCAGACTCAGGTCGCTGGGGACGCCGACAGATGAGTTAAGGGGGGTGTACCTCACCTTCATCCTCCCCAAACTCATGTACGCCTCCCCAGCGTGGTCCTCCTCCCTCACACACACTCAACAGCTACAGCTAGAGAGTGTGCAGAAAAGGGCGTGCAGGGTCATCCTTGGCCCTGCATACACCACCTATGAAGAAGCCCTGACCACCCTGAGTCTGTCCAGAATATCCACCAGGCACCGAGAGGCTCTGGAGAAGTTTGGGAAGGGACTACTGCATCATCCGCGTCTCAGAGACATGCTGCCGCCCGACGCGCCTCGCCCTGTCCGTGCCACCAGACACCACAACAAAATAACGCCCCTAAAGGCGCCGCGCACGGACCGGTACAGACTCAGTGCGATTCCCACCATGGTGCGAGCCATCAATCAATAGTATTTCCCTCCTAGATTAGTCTTACCGTTAGGATTAATGTTAAGTTTTTCCCCATCCCCTATGTACATTTTCAGTTTGTCAACTGCCTAAATAATAAACCGTTTATTATTATTATTATTATTATTACACACACACACACACACACACACACACACACACACACACACACACACACACACACACACACACACACACACACACACACACACACACACTAACTCACTAATTCACTCACTCAGACTTCATAACATACAAATATGTGACACTGACTCGTGCATGGTGACAGAAAGAGAGAGAGAGAGAGAGAGAGAGAGAGAGAGAGAGAGAGAGAGAGAGAGAGAGAGAGAGAGAGAGAGAGAGAGAGAGAGAGACGGAAAAAATACAAGTGTAGAGAAAATAAATACATCGTGAGAGGCAACGTACACAAAAATAAGTAAAAAAAAATAAAAATAAATAGATAAATGGGGGAAAAAAGAAGAGTAATCTGCGGTAATGATGCAAAATTCTGGCTTCATTAACGGCGTGTAATAATAATAGTGGCGAAGGTTAAGGCCAAAGGCAAGACTCAGGTGGCAGTGGTGGTGGTGGTGGTGGTGGTGGTGGTGGTGGAGGTTGTAGTGCGTCATCTTCTTTCTCTTTTCTTTTTCTTTCCTTTTTCTTTTTCTTTTCTTGTTCTTGTTCTTGTTATTGCTCTTCATCTTCTTATTCTTGTTTTTGTTCTTGCTCTTGGTCTTCATCTTGTTTTTTTTTCCGGTTTCTGTTCTTGTTTTTCATCTTCGTGTTCTTCTTGTTCCCATTTGTTTTCTTGTTCTTGTTCTTCATCTTCTTGCTCTTGTTCTCCTCTTCCTCCTCCTCTTCCTCTTTTTCTTCTTCTTCTTCTTCTTCTTCTTCTTCTTCTTCTTCTTCTTCTTCTTCTTCTTCTTCTTCTTCTTCTTCTTCTTCTTCTTCTTCTTCTTCTTCTTCTTCTTCTTCTTCTTCTTCTTCTTCTTCTTCTTCTTCTTCTTCTTCTTCTTCTTCTTCTTCTTCTTCTTCTTCTTCTTCTTCTTCTTCTTCTTCTTCTTCTTATTATTATTATTATTATTATTATTATTATTATTATTATTATTATTATTATTATTATTATTTCTTCAGCTTCTTTTTCTTCTTCACCGTCACCACCACCACCACCACCACCACCACCACCACCACCACCATCCACCACCACCAGTCACTAATCCTTCTAATCCCTTTCTAGTGGTCGTTGCAGCGTGAGGAAGTCTTGTATTGTAGGGATGTAAGAACCTCCCTTCCCTTCTCTCCTTCCCTTTCTTCCCTTCCTTCCCTGTCTTCTCTTCCTTTCCCTATTTCCCCATTATTTTTTCTTCTCATGTGATTCCCTTCCCTTCTTTTCCCTTCTTCCCTCCATTCTTTCATTCTCTCATCCTCACTTTCATCCCTAACTTTTTTTTGTATTAATTTTATTTCTGTTTCCCCTTTAATTTGTTCCGAATCCCCTTCCTCTTCCCTTCACTCTTCCCCTTCCTTCTTTTATCATTGCTTCCCCTCTCTCATATTTTATTTTCTTTCTCGTGGTCCCCTCCCCTTCTTTTCCCCTTCCCTTTGCTTCCCCCTTTCCCTTCGTTCTCTTATCTTGGCTTCCCCTCTCCCACTTTTCTTTCTCTCAGTTCTGCCTACTTTCCTTTCCTGTTCCCCTTCCCCTTCCCCTTCCTTCCCTTAATCTTGGCTTCCCCTCATACATTTTTTTTCTCTTGATCCTCTCCCCCTTCCCACTTCCGGTACCCTTTCCTTCCCCTTTCTATTCCTTAGCTTCCCCTCGCTTCCCCTCTCCCCGCACTTTTTTTTGTCTCCGTTCTCTTCCCCTCTCGTCCTCCCGTGCCCTTCCCTTCCCCTCTCCACGTGTAAAAGTGTACAAGCAAGTGAGTGAAGTGAAGCCAAGTAAAATCAGAGGGCTTAATCCATCTTCAAGGACGCTGTGCCACCACCACAACCACCACCACCACCACCACTACCACCACCACCACCACCACCACCACCACCACCACCACCACCACCACAACCACCACAACCACCACCACGTCAGCACATGTCATTTATGCACTAGTATTGTTTTGTACCATCGTCTTCCTTTAGCGGGAAAAGATGTTTAGTTTCCAGTTTAGATTTTTACGTAAGGACAGACCGAGGATGTTCAGTGTACGAGTAGAAGAGGGGCGGATAGTTGGGTGTTACTGAAGGATAGCAGGCAAGGGGAAAGAAGGGGGAGGGGTAGTTATTTGGGAGGTTGTGTTAAGTTGATTTATGGAGAGTTTTTTGAGGCATTGAACAACACATGGTTTCTCTGTCCGCCATCTTCTACTTGGTTATCTTTTTTTCTTTTTTTCACGTCTCTATGGGATTGATGTTTTGATAGTTTGTCTCCATTAGGTCATGCACATCTTCCTTTTTTTCATCCTCTCCGCTTAGTGGTGATAGGTATAGTGATGAGTAGTGTGTGGTGACAAGCAGTGTATGGTGGCATGGTACGCTGACATCACTGGAAACTGTTAGTGGTGAGAGAACACAGAAGTGAATAATGACAAGCAGTTTATGGTAGCAAATAGTACACACAGTTTATATGGGATGTATAACCTTTCATAAGCCTCTTGAATACTCTTTGAGGACTTGAACCTTAAGTGGGCTTTTCTTTTTAAGCTTTTACGTTGCCCTTGGCCACAGCCCCTCTTATATAAAGAAAAATCATTGTACACCATCATCATCATCAGGTGGTGGTGTGAGGAGACGGACAGGAGTATATAATGACAGGTAGAAGTATATAATGACAGGTAGAATATAATGACAGTTGGGCTTGTCATGGTACACTATTATCATTGGAAACTGTTAATGGGGAATGGACTCAGGCAAGACCAAAAGCATATTTTGTTTTGTGTTTTCTCAGTAAATTTCACGTATTTGTCTAAGTAATGCAAACTTTTATCATTACTACCAGATCGACATTCATTATTAAAACCATCTTTACTACTATTGTTGTTATTATCTCTGTTTTAACTTGTTTGCACTTACACCTACTATTAGTGTACATCACCTCTGCATTACTACTACTAATAGCACCACCATTACGCTCCATTAACACTCCTTAACAGCTGCACTATCATAAAGAACAACAGTAACAACTACAGTGATAACTGGAATAACAGTAACGATAACATGAATAATGATGATGATAATAATAGTAATAATAATAATAATAATAATAATAATAATAATAATAATAATAGTAGTAGTAGTAGTAGTAGTAGTAGTAGTAGTAGTAGTAGTAGTAGTAGTAGTAATAATAATAATAATAATAATAATAATAATAATAATAATAATAATAATAATAATAATATGTAAAGGGGAGGCAGACAGGAGCAATTATTATTTAAGCAAAAAATATTATGCCTGACTCGCTTCCAAACACAGCAGGAATTCCTTTTAATGCGCTTTTAATGTCGCATTATTGCTGGGTAGTGTAGCGCGTCTGCACACACACACACACACACACACACACACACACACACACACACACACACACACACACACACACACACACACACACACACACACACACACACACACACACACACATACACACACACTTAGCTAGATAAATAGATACAACATGTTATCATTACCTTACTTATGTTACTGTACACACACACACACACACACACACACACACACACACACACACACACACACACACACACACACACACACACACACACACACACTGATGCTAGGATCTCAAAAAAAAATTTCCAGTGCCGGTCGTCTCAAAACTCCCAGAAAGACTTGAATACGCGGCAGGAGGAGGATGGAAGCCAAGTTTGGAAAAGATGGAATTGAGCGCAAAGGAACAGAAAGGAGGATCGAGGAAGATGAATGTGAGTCAACTGCGAGTATGGAATTAATAAGAAAAAAAGTAAGGAAACTATTATAAACGAAAAGGATTTAAATGTGAATATGAAATTGATGAATTGAATAAGGAAATGATTATAGACGAGAGATATTCAGTTGTTAGTATAGAATTGAATGGAGAAAATTAGGAAATGATTATATAGAAAAGAGAGTCAATTACGATTATAGGACTGGTAAAATAAAGTTAGGAAATTATTATAAATGAAAGGGGTTGAATTGTGAGTCTATAATTGATAACAATGAATAAGGAAATGAAAACAGATGAACGGGATTCAATTATGAGTATATAATTGATGGAATGAAATAAAGGAACGATTGTACGAGACAGTATAAAGTGAAAAATGTATAATAATGAAACAGTTCCGTGATATTATAGTAATTTGTTTAGTGGGAATGAACGCTAAGAAACTCAGCTTGGAATGTGAAATTAAAATGTATGAAATTGATTTAATAATGTAAGCAAATAACTAGAAAGTTTTAATACAAGATATAATAATAATAATAATAATAATAATAATAATAATAATAATAATAATAATAATAATAACAAACAACAAGTGCAGGATATAATTGTGTTGGCAGTGGAATTTCATTATGTGTATGTTCCTTAATAAGTAGACAGAACCGGACGCATTTCACACACACACACACACACACACACACACACACACACACACACACACACACACACACACACACACACACACACACACACACACACACACCGCCCTTCTGGTCACGACAGCATCAATTTTAGGGAAGAGTTGGATATTTTATTTACTGGAAACTCTCGATTTTATCTTCTGCGTTATTTTTTTTTATCTAATTATTTATCTTTATGTTTGTCTGTCTGTATGTATGTTTGTCTCTTTCCGTCTTCTTGCTATTCACACCACCACCACCACCACCACCACCAACAACAACAACAACAACAACAACAACAACAACAACAACAACCACACAACAAACCATAACCAACCCTGACTCACTTTCTCCTTTGTAAATCCCTTCTAATTTGCAGTCCTTCCTCCTCCATATCTTCTTCTTCCTTCTCCTCCTCCTCTTCCTCCTCCTCCTCCTCCTTCCACCTGTGTCATGAGGCCAAGAGGTCCCAAGGGAATAATGAAAAACAAAGGAAAGACGAGAATGGTAAGGTGCATTTACTTTACGAGACGAAGGAAGGAAGGAAGGAAGGAAGGAAGGAAGGAAGGAAGGAGGGAGGGAAGGAGGAAGAGTAGGAGAGGATTTATGCACAAGAAAAATAAAGGGAGAGCGAATGTAAGTGACTCTGTGTCCCATGAGAGAGAGAGAGAGAGAGAGAGAGAGAGAGAGAGAGAGAGAGAGAGAGAGAGAGAGAGAGAGAGAGAGAGAGAGAGAGAGATTAGATTATAGTACTTGCGTAAATGCTGAAGATTGTTGATAATTTCCTGTATAATTCAGACTCGCATCGCGCCCATAACCTTCTTCCCCCCTCCCTCCTTTTCCCTCCCCCTCCCTTCTTTCCCCCTAACCTTCCCCCAACCCCCCACACACCTTGAGGCAGGAGTAGAGGAGGACAGGTGACGCCTCTCCTCCTCCTCCTCCTCCTCCTCCTCCTCCTCCTCCTCCTCCTCCTCCTCCCCTTTCCCCCACATAACACACACACACACACACACACACACACACACACACACACACACACACACACACACACACACAGCGTCTCTTGTGCAGATGACGTGACTTCCTCCCTTCCCTCTCCCTTCCTTTCCGTCCTCTCCATCTTCATCTTCCTCCTCCTCCTCCATTTCTTCCTCTTCCTCTTCTTCCTCGTCCTCCTCCTCCAGTCCTCTCCCTCATGACTCAAGCGGCGGGGGTTCTATTTCATTCCTACCTCCTCGTTGAGTCAGGCGAGTCTCCCATTCCTTTCCACGTATGTGTTTACCTGAGATTTTTTTTTCCGATTTTTTTTTACTTGCTCTGCTCTGCTCGGGGGAAAAACAGCCAGGTCCTCAGCTCGCGTCTTTCCGCCCCACCTACGCACCTCTTTCTCTCCCTTTTCTTCTTTCCCTCATCACCCCACTGCAACATTCCTCCTCTTCTTTTCCTTTTCTTCTTCCTTTATCATCCCTAGCAGCGTCACTTCTTCCTTCCTTCTCTCTTTCCTTCCTTCCGTCTTTCCCCTCATCAACCCTTGCAACGGTTCCTCCTTTCTTTCTTCTCTCCTTCTTTCCCTCATCTCCCCCTGCAGCGTCGCCTCCTTTCCTTCTCTCCTTCCTTCCTTCTTTCCTAATTTCTTTTTTTCCCCTTATCACCCACTACAACGTTCCCTTCCTTTCCTTCCTTCTTTCCCTCACTATCTTCTGCAGCTCCTCCACCTTCTTTCCATTCTTCCTTCCTTTCTTCCTTCTTTCCTTCTTTCCTTCTTACCTTTCGTCATCTCCTGTATCGTCACTAACTTCTTTCTTTCATTTCTTTCTCCCTTCTTTCCTTCATCACCTCTTGCAGCGTTCATTCTCCTTCAGTCTCTTTCGCATCGTCATCAGTTCACGAAGTTTCTCTCTCTCTCTCTCTCTCTCTCTCTCTCTCTCTCTCTCTCTCTCTCTCTCTCTCTCTCTCTCTCTCTCTCTCTCTCTCTCTCTCTCTCTCTCTCTCTCTCTCTCTCTCTCTCTCTCTCTCTCTCTCTCTCTCTCTCTCTCTCTCTCTCTCTCTCTCTCTCTCAACATTTCCGGCATATCGCTCATTGTTATTCATTCTCATTCATTTTCTTCCATATTTTCATCATTTTTTTTTACCCTACAGCCATTCTCTTTATATCATTATCTTCACTCTTGTTTATCCTCGTTTATTTTCTACTACCTTTGCATTTTCATCATCTTGCAGTCTTCTCAGCACTACTGTCTCTATTTTAATTTACTCTCTCCCATCTTCGCATCTTCTCAACCCTGCAGCTTCCCTCTCAGCACTCTTATCTTCGCTCTCGTTTATTCTCTTTCATTCCCTCCCATCCCTGCACCTTTATCACTTTGCAGTCTTCCTCTTAACATTCTCATTCATTCTCATTCATTCTCTCCAATCTTCGCATCTCCTTGACCCTGCAGCTTCCCTCTCAACACTACTGCTTTCATTCTCACCCATCCCCCGCTTTCCCATCACCGTGCAGTCTTCCTTCCTCTTGGTATTACAGTCTTCATTTTCACCCAGTCCCTACTTATCTAACACTTGAAGGCTCTCCAGTTCTCCACAATCCCGCAGCTTCTTCCCCGCAGGTCAGGAAGTGGTATAATGTCCCTACTGAACCTCCTCCTCTTCCTCTTCCTCCTTAACTCAGTAAACACGAAGGCTTCTCCTGTTGTCGTGAAGTTTCGGCCTGAGCTTCACAACTTTCCGTGGCCGCCTCTCATTAAAGCATGCTACAGGAGGCTCAAATAGGCGCTCCCAGCCCTACGTGAGGCTTGTGTGGGATGTTTATACGAGTTTTCAATGAGTCTGGCGAGGTCGTGAGTGTGTTTGGCTGTATGGACGGAGTATTGGTTTGGTGTTTGTGTTTGTGTTGGGAAATAGGAAGTACTTGATGGTGTGTGTGTGTGTGTGTGTGTGTGTGTGTGTGTCTGTGTCTGTTTGTTTGCTTGTTTTCCGTGACTTTTGATGTGTGTGTGTGTGTGTGTGTGTGTGTGTGTGTTTGTTTGTTTGTTTGTTTTTCTTGATGCTTTGTTCAGTTTCGTTTTCCATTCTTTTCCCTGAGTTTTTTTTTCTTTTTTTCTTTTTTTCTCTTCGTTTTGTTTCCTCTTTTTTATGGTTTCTTTCATTTTGTTTGTCATTCCTCTCAGATTTTTCTTTTTTTATCCTTTTCGTTTTGTTTCCTTTTTTCCCGCTTTCTTGTTTATGTTTATGTTAATGTACTGTACTTTTATTCTTTTTTCCCCCTTTCTTCCCCTTTTTCCTTCTTTTTTTCTTTCTGCTATACTTTTTTTTTATTATCTTACATTTTTATTATTTCATGCGTTATATTATACTCTCTCTCTCTCTCTCTCTCTCTCTCTCTCTCTCTCTCTCTCTCTCTCTCTCTCTCTCTCTCTCTCTCTCTCCCCTTCCTGAAAGTGAAAGTTCTCGCTTCTCCTCGTCTCCCCGAAGCACTGTATTCGAGACACTAGGGAGTCGTTGTGTGTTTTTTAGATAGAACCAAATGTGTGTGTGTGTGTGTGTGTGTGTGTGTGTGTGTGTGTGTGTGTGTTTCTATTTTCGTTTGTATATGCTTGTGTTGTTCTTTGTTTACTCGTCTTTTGTATGTCTGTGTGTGTGTGTGTGTGTGTGTGTGTGTGTGTGTGTGTGTGTGTGTGTGTGTGTGTGTGTGCTATGTCAAGTCGTACTCATAATCTTTTCATCGTCTCTCTCTCTCTCTCTCTCTCTCTCTCTCTCTCTCTCTCTCTCTCTCTCTCTCTCTCTCTCTCTCTCTCTCTCTCTCTCTCTCTCTCTCTCTCTCTCTCTCTCTTTTCTCCACCTCAGTTCCGCCTTTCCTTTCCCTTTCTCTTCCCTTCCTCTTCACACGTTCTCTTTCCTTTTTTCATATCCATTTTCCCTTTCGTGTTGTCTTCTCGATTCCTTTCCATTCCTCTTTCATAACCAATACCTTGTCTTCACCTTATTTACACCTGTCCCTATCTCCTTTCCCTTTCACTTCCCTTCTCCCTCCACGTTCAACACCTGCACGCCCTTGCAACACCGGACGAGCCCCACCTGTCGTTCCTTTCCTCCCTTTCTCTCCTGTTTCTCCCCACCCTCTCTCTCTCTCTCTCTCTCTCTCTCTCTCTCTCTCTCTCTCTCTCTCTCTCTCTCTCTCTCTCTCTCTCTCTCTTTCAACGCTTTCTTTCCTTTCCTTTCTGCTTATCTGTTTCCACCTGTCGTCTCTTCCGCCCCCATCTCTCTCTCTCTCTCTCTCTCTCTCTCTCTCTCTCTCTCTCTCTCTCTCTCTCTCTCTCTCTCTCTCTCTCTCTCTCTCTCTCTCTCTCTCTCTCTCTCTCTCTCTCTCAACTTTCCTTTCTCTGTCATACCTGTCCTCATCTTTCTCTCTCTCCTCCCCATCCTCTCTCTCCTTTTCTCCCTCTTAAATCTTCCTTCCCTTTTCCTTTCCCTCCTACCTACTCTTTTTTTTATCTCTACCTTGTTCCTCCTCTCTCCTTCCCTAAGTCTTTCTTCCCTTTTCTTTATCTCTCCTACCTGTTCTCTTCTTTCGCTCCTCTCCCTGTTCTTTCTCTCTTTTTGCCTCTCTTAACTTTCTCTTCCCTTTCCTTCGTCTCTCTTTCCACCTATCCTCTCCTTTCTCTCCTCTCTCCGTTCCCCTTAACTCCCCCTTTCCCTTTCCTTCCTCTCTCCAGCTGTCCCCTCTTATGTCTCTCCTCCTTGTCCCTCCTTTCTTTCCCCTCCCTGCCACGCTAAAGAAAGGGGCCAGACCAAGAACATCTCCCTCCACCTACCTGTCCCCTCCTTTCTCCCCACACTGTCCCTCCTTTCTTGCTCTCCCCACCATGCTAAAGAAAGGACCCGGGCCAGCAGCGGCTCCCTCACGCAGGCTCTCCATCAAGGCAACAATAACAAACTGCTGTACTACTGACTGCAAACAATTCACGAGGGACTGGTGGTGGTGGTGGTGGTGGTGGTGGTGGTGGTGGTGGTGGTGAAAAAAAGTTGTAAATGTGAAAGCGATAAAAAAAAAAAGTGGGGCGCAGGGGGAAAAAAATAATGTAAAGAGAGAGAAAGAGAGAGTGAGAGGAAAAAAAAGTTGAGGGTTGCTTCTGAATGGGGCGGGAAATATATTGGAAAACATTGACAACTTTCTTCTTCCTTCATGGCAACGGGAAAGAGAGAGAGAGAGAGAGAGAGAGAGAGAGAGAGAGAGAGAGAGAGAGAGAGAGAGAGAGAGAGAGAGAGAGAGAGAGAGAGAGAGAGAGAGAGAATAGGGACAGGTGAAGAAATGGGGAAGAAAAATCATTAAGTTGAGATATAAAAAAGATGATGGTATAGCAGGGTGTTGCAGGGGAAGGTAGGACAGGACAAGGTAGACAAGAGAGCAAGGCAGGGCAAGGCAGGACTGTATAAAGGAGGGCTGAAGAAGAAAAGGAAAGGATAGGAAAGGCAAAGCAAGGCAGGTTAAGACAAGACAGGACAAGGCAAGGCTGGACAAGACAAGACAAGGTAGGATAGGACAAGGCAAGGGCGAGTGAGTCAAGGAAAAGCTAGATGAGGCGGGCAAATTGAGGCTGGTCCTGTCTTGATGCGCTGCCTTTCCTTCCATTGAGGCTCAGGTTAGTAAGACGGTCCTCAATCTTTTCAGGAATGTTTTATGGAGGGAGGGAAAGTTGTTCAGGAGTCTTGGAATAAGTTGTGGTATTGTGCGGGAGGAGTTTGACTGGTGAGGGAGATGAGTGGGAGGAGAATTGGAGAGGAGATGAGTGGAGGAGGAATTGAGGCAAGATTTAGAGGTGGGAGTGGTGGAAAAAAAAAAGGAGAGGATTGTAGAGAGTGGAAAGATAGTGGATGGGGAATGGAGGCAAGACGAGGAAGTGGAATTAGTAGAAGAAGAGGAGAGGGTTTTAGTGGAAGGATGGAACATTAGTAGTGGAAGAATTGAGGCAAGTGTAAGTGGAAGTGAAAATAGTAGAAAAAGGAGTGAGATTTAGTGGACGGAGAGATGAGCGGAGGAAGAAGTGAGGCAAGAGGAGGAAGTGGAAGTGGTACAAAAATTAAAGGAATTTAGTGGAAGAAGAGACGAGTGGAGAAGGATGTACTTAGCCGAGTGGAGGAAGTGATATCAGTATAGAAAAAAAAAATAAATAATGGACTTTAAAAGATGAAAATATAGATGAGGAAGTAGAAAAGAAAACGGAGGAGGAGACAACGAGATGATAAACTATATAGGAGAACCAATGAAGTTTAGAAAGATACGTGACTTGAAGAGGTAATTTGTCTCGAGTACCTGGGGTCACAAGTTAGCTGAGGCGAAGGGAAGAGTGCAAAGGGTGGAAGAAGTGGAGTCAGTAATTGGGGAGGAAAACAAGGGGAGCATAGGAAAGAGGAAAAGAAGGGGAGGAAGTAGTAGGGGAAGAAGACAGTGGTAGGGGGGAAAGAAGGGGAGGTCGTGGTAGTGGAAAGAAGGGGAGGTAGAGGGAGGGAAGGGGAGGTGGTGGCAGGAGAGGAAAAGAAGAGGGAGTCAATAGTAGGGAAGGGAAAGAAGGGGAAGGTGAGGCGTTGAAGGGGGTGGAGATTGTCGTGTGTACAACCCCACCTCGCCCCTCCTCTCCCCCAACACTCATAACGGCGTCTCCAGTTCGTGCAGGAAGCAGGTAAGGAGGGGGAAGGTTGCGTGGTGAGGGTTGTTAGTGGCAAGAGAGAGAGAGAGAGAGAGAGAGAGAGAGAGAGAGAGAGAGAGAGAGAGAGAGAGAGAGAGAGAGAGACTTATTTGATGGAGTGTGTGTGTGTGTGTGTGGATGGGTGGGTGGGTGTGGGTGTAGGGGAGTTAGTGAATGAGACGGTTTTCAGAGAGAGAGAGAGAGAGAGAGAGAGAGAGAGAGAGAGAGAGAGAGAGAGAGAGAGAGACGACCTCTTATTAGTTAGGGCGTGACGCGGCTCAGCCCATGTCGCCGTAACAAGTAGCATCAAACTTCCCTCCCTCCCTCCCTCCCTCCCTCCCTCCCTCCCTCCCTCCCTCCTTCCTTCCTCCACTCTCCCTCCCTCCCTCCTTCCTCTACTCTCCCTCTCCCTTTCTCCCATCCTCCTTCACTTCAGTGCCTCTCACAGGAACTCAATGATTCTCTCTCTCTCTCTCTCTCTCTCTCTCTCTCTCTCTCTCTCTCTCTCTCTCTCTCTCTCTCTCTCTCTCTCTCAGCCAGCCAGCACACTCTTAATTCTATACCTTTCTCTACCTTCATTCCTCTTCTCATCCCTTTCCTGTATTCTGTCCTTATTTTCCTCTTTCCCTACTAATTTCCTTGCCTCATCTTCTTGTACGTTCTTCTTCACTTCCTCATTTCTTTCTCATCTTTTATTTATTCTTTGTTCGTCTCTCCCGGCGTCGTCTTCCACTCTCATCTTCTCTTTCTATTCTCTTTTCCCTTTCTCATCTCCACTTTCCCACCTGTTTCCTCTTTCTCTTCTCCCTTGCCATTCCTTTTTTCTTTAATCTTTTCCTTCGTCCTGTTGTTGCTTTGCTTTCCCCTTTCTGTTTCCTCTCCTCTTTCCTCTTTTCCTCTTTTCTTCTCCCGTTCTCCCTTCCCTTCCTTATTTCCCCTCTTCATTTTTTTCCCTCGTAATTATCTCCTCTCAATCCCACCTTTCCTTCCTAGTTTTCCCTTCATCTCTTTTCTGTCATGTTTCCCTATCTTCTTCCTTTCCATTTTCCCATCCCATCATCCCTTCCCTTTCTGATCAGCCCTTCCCATTTTCAACATCCCTTCTTCTCACCATCCTTTCCTTTCTCATCATCCTTCCCCTTTTTATCATCCCTTCCCCTTCCCATCATCCCATCTCTACCCCCTCCCCTTCTCAATCCCCTTCTTCTCATTACCTTCCCCTTCTCATCCCCTCTTTCCTCTCCCAACCTCCCTTCCCTTTCCGCCCACCTCTCTTTTACGCCTCCTTCCCTCCCCCCATCCCCCAACGTGAGAACTGGAGGGAATCGAACTGGCTACACCATTTACCTCAGTCACCGCTCATGACGCTAGGTGAGGGTCGAGAGAGAGCGTGCAGGGAGAGAGAGGAAGAGGAGAGAGGTATGGAGGGGGGTGGGGGGAGTGGGAATAATGCACACAAACGTACATAAATAAAAGTACACATAAGCAGCCATGCGTACATACCTGTCTCTTTCCAACGGTGGTGTAACGGACAGGTGATTCACAGGTGAGTCACAGGTGAGGGGGAGGGGAGGGGCGAGGTCAGGGTGAGTGTGGAATGTGGTGCGAGCAAAAGGGATGCTTGGGTGAGAGTGAGGGAGAGAGGGAGAGTGTATAGGGAGTATTCTTAAACCTTCTAGTCTTTTAACTTGAGTTTTAAAGGGTTCTAGTTGAGTGAGGGAGAGAGAGAGTGTATAGAGAGACTATTCTTAAACCTTCCAGTCTGCGATCTTGAGCTTTAAAGGATTCTAGTTGAGAGAGGCAGAGGCAGAGGATATGCAGAGTGTATTCATAAACATTCTTAGTCCTTTATCTTGACTTTTAAAGGGTTCTAGTTGATGGTTATTGATGTTTTCAAGTGTCTTTTGTCTTTTTTTTTTTTTAGTTGTAGTGATATTTTAATAAGAATTCTACATCATCACTGGGGAAATAATGTGAAATTTGACTGACTATCTCTTAAACCTTCCAATTCCTTATCTTCATGACTTTTAAAGGCTTCTAGTTGATGTTATTGTGGCTTTCAAGTGTTTTTTTTTTTTTATGATTTTAATGATGGTTAAATAAAGATTCCACATCACCAGTAGAGAAAGAACGTGGGAATGTGACTGATTATCTCTGTGGGCTTTGGAAATTGAGAGAGAGAGAGAGAGAGAGAGAGAGAGAGAGAGAGAGAGAGAGAGAGAGAGAGAGAGAGAGAGAGAGAGAGAGAGAGAGGTTAACATAGGAAATTAGTGTAAGGGGAGGGAAGTCACAACTCCTCCTTTTCCTCCCCCTCCTCCACACCATTCCCTTTCCTTCCACGTCCATCACACCAGTACCACCTCTCCCCCACATACATTTCTCTCACCCCTCACTCCTGCAGGTAAATTTCACGTCAAGGATTTGGCAGAAGGGAGCTTGAGAGAGTGAGAGAGAAAAAGAGAGAATGAGAGAGGAGTGAGTGATAATTTAATAACTTAATACCATCCACGTAAGAGAATGATTAACTGCTAAAATCTCCAAATCCACCTCAAATTCACCTGCAAATCCACATGCAAATTGTTCAATCTCTCTGTGGGTGGATATTTGCGTGCGTGACTGAAACTCGTGAGGGAGAGAGGGAGAAGGAAGGGAGAAAGGGATAGGGTGGAGTTTCACTTTTGGAGACTGAGGAGAGGAAG
>NC_087157.1:13140000-13142500 GCF_035594125.1 Scylla paramamosain | reverse complement strand
CATAAACCATCGCCATAACTCTTTAATGATTGTCGTCAGAAGGAAGCGCTCTCTCTCTCTCTCTCTCTCTCTCTCTCTCTCTCTCTCTCTCTCTCTCTCTCTCTCTCTCTCTCTCTCTCTTTCCACGTTTTTTTCTGAAGTCATTAATTAAATTAGATTCGAGTGTGTGTGTGTGTGTGTGTGTGTGTGTGTGTGTGTGTGTGTGTGTGTGTGAAAGAGAGACAGAGAGAGAGAGAGAGAGAGAGAGAGAGAGAGAGAGAGAGAGAGAGAGAGACTGTCGCCACTCCTTTACATCTCGCAGCTGTTTTATTTCTGACATATTTACGTGATTTGCACTCCCCCCCCTCTCTCTCTCTCTCTCTCTCTCTCTCTCTCTCTCTCTCTCTCTCTCTCTCTCTCTCTCTCTCTCTCATTCGTTTCTCATCTCATATTATTCGTTTTTATTCCCTTCCGCCTCTTTCTGTTTCTTTTATTTCCTTCTCATCAATTTCTTATTCTTTCTGTCTCGCTTCTTTTCACTGCATTTTATATTTCGTCTGTTCATTTCCTCTTCTGTCTCTTCCCTTTCCTTTTCTATCCCATCCCTTTCCTTTTTCCTTTCTTTTTCTTTCTTTTTTTCTTTATTCATTCACTTCCTGTTTTTCCTTTCTTGTTTTTTACTTTTTTTCCTAGTCATTATTATTTTTTTTGCGTCATTATCTTCTTATGCCTATTTCCTCTTTTATTTTGTACTCTTCTTCTCATCCATTTTGTCTTGTGTTCTCATCTTTACATTCATTTACTCTTACTCACTCACTCACTCACTCACTCACTCACTCACTCACTCATCTCCTTCATATTCCCCACAATTTTTTTCCTCGTCGCTCCTGTTCTCACACAAGCGATTTCCTCCTCCTCCTCCTCCTCCTCCTCCTCCTCCTCCTCCCATAACAGCATAACACTTACCTACCCTTTATTCCTCCCTCCCCGTTTACCCTTTTCCTCTCTTTACTCATAATCTCTTTCACCTTTCCTCCTTCTTCCCTATCACCTCTTACACCATCCACCTTTCCTTTCTTTTCATCCATCTCTCTCATGCCTCCTTTTCCTTTCTCCCAGCTTCCTCCTCTGTACCACTCTCTCTCTCTCTCTCTCTCTCTCTCTCTCTCTCTCTCTCTCTCTCTCTCTCTCTCTCTCTCTCTCTCTCTCTCTCTCTCTCTCTCTCTCTCTCTCTCTCTCTCTTCCAAACCTCCTCCGTAAGTGTGTCGCCCAATGGAAGGTGTTTAGACACCCGGGCAGGTGATAGAGGCAGGTAATTTGGTACAGCAGCTCGTCTTGCTTGCCGCCTTCCTCTGCTTGTCTTTCTCTTATCGTCATATATCTTGTGCAGCGTTCACCTTGCTTCTGTCCTCTCTCTCTCTCTCTCTCTCTCTCTCTCTCTCTCTCTCTCTCTCTCTCTCTCTCTCTCTCTCTCTCTCTCTCTCTCTCTCTCTCTCTCTCTCTCTCGCCACGCTAAGCTGAGCAGACAACAACAGCCGCCTCCCTGCTCCTCGTCGCCAGCCAGACAAGAACGCTGCGTGGCTAAACTGTTCCTTATACTCCCGCCTCCTCTTACTCCGCCCTGCTTCTGTGTTTCTGTCTTGTTTTGTGTACTCGTGGTGTGGTGGTGGGTTGGTGGTGGCGGTGGTGGTGGTGGTGGTGGTATGTAGTAGTCAGATGTTTAATTTTTCGTTACGTGTCGAGTCATTTGAGTGGTCTTGGATGGTGGTGGTGTGATGTTACGAATAGAAGAATATTGTTTCTTGTTATTTTGTACACGTGATATGAGATAATAGGAGTTGCATAAAGGCATGTGTCTAAACTAAGGAAGGCACGTGTAAAGGATCGTCTTGTTCCTTTGTTTCACCAGGGACGCCTTGCTTGAATGCTGCAGCGTTGCGTGACGGAAGCTTCTTAAAACACACACACACACACACACACACACACAGACACACTAGAAAGACACATGATACACACCTGACATAGAAAAATACTAAACTTTTCAGAGAGAGAGAGAGAGAGAGAGAGAGAGAGAGAGAGAGAGAGAGAGAGAGAGAGAGAGAGAGAGAGAGAGAGAGAGAGAGAGAGAGAGAGAGAGAAAACACTTAATATATGGAAATGGATGAAAATAAGAATGAATAACCAAGAGGACGAAAAGGCGATTGGGAAATAATGCATAATGGAGGAGGAAGTGAAGTGAAAAGAGTGAATGAAGCTGACAAGATAAGCAAACACGGAAGAGGAGAAGGGACAGAGAAGTGGCGTGGAAGCGGAGAGGATAAACGAAAGGAGAAAGAGAAGCGAAAGTGACGTGAGAACAAAGAACTGGAACAGAGAGAAGAGAGAGAGAGAGAGAGAGAGAGAGAGAGAGAGAGAGAGAGAGAGAGAGAGAGAGAGAGAGAGAGATTAGAAAGTATAATAGGTCTTGAGGAAACCGGACAAAGGAGGGAAGAAGATAACACAAGGAAAACAAGGAAAGAAC
>NC_087157.1:13130000-13135000 GCF_035594125.1 Scylla paramamosain | reverse complement strand
TTCTGCTGTTCGCTCTCTGCTTCCCTCAGGACTTCTGCAACAACCTCTCTCTCTCTCTCTCTCTCTCTCTCTCTCTCTCTCTCTCTCTCTCTCTCTCTCTCTCTCCTCTCTCTCTCTCTCTCTCTCTCTCTCTCTCTCTCTCTGCGGTTACTCTGAGGTTTTGCATCCTTAAAAAAATGGTTACACACACACACACACACACACACACACACACACACACACACACACACACCACACACACACACACACACCACACACACACACACACACACACACACATATCAGCTTAGCTTTGTTTTCAATGATTGTAGTATATCAGTCAGTTCGGCGTTTCTTGAAGGCTTATTTTATCTAATTTCCGAGTACATAAACATCTCAGTTTTTTTTTTTTTATAGATAAGAGAAGTAGCGAATGATTTATCAGTTGTGTAAAGTGTTGTGTTTGAAGGAGGGAGGAGGAGAAGGAAGGTTGCCGTGACTGAGTGGAGAAGTTTGGTGGAGGAGAAGGAAGCATGTATGAAAAAGAAAAATGAGAGAGAGAGAGAGAGAGAGAGAGAGAGAGAGAGAGAGAGAGAGAGAGAGAGAGAGAGAGAGAGAGAGAGAGAGAGAGAGAGAGAGAGAGAGAGAGAGAGCAGGCAGATAGACAGACAGACAGGCAGATATAAGGTTTAGACAAAAACAGACTGACAGACAGACAGAGATCAGGTTTAGTTATGACTCCAAAACAAGATCATACGGCACAAAATGTAAAAAAAAAAAAAAAAAAATGAAATTCTGTTAAATAAACGTGAAATAATTCCAGAGAACGATGTTGGGAGCAAAATAAATTTCATCATACATAAAAAAAATTCTACCTTTAACATTTATGCCGGCACCAGTAAAAAAATAAAAGTAACCCTGCACACGAAGTGTTCATCTGTAAACCAGAAAACCTTACGAGTGATTTTTACAAAAGAGAGGTAAGATTCAGTTACCAGTGACCAGGAGCAGCCGCATCCTCGTGACGTGATGAATGTTACTTAAGAAACAAAATAAAAATTTAAACGGTTCATTTTATGTTCTTGAGATCTTATTATACTATAGTACTTGCCAAAATATTAATGTTTATATGCTCTTTAAATCATCTTGTCTCTCAAATCACGTACCGAACTCTAATGCTGCGTTTTTATGTGTTCTCAATCTTGTTGTGTCTAATAGTAACATATCAAAATTTTAAGGATTCATTATATTTATTTATTTTATTTATGTATCTTTTTTTTTAATCTTACTGTGTATCTCTGCACATCTAAATTCTACTGCCTTGTTTTATATGTTCTTTAAATCATGTGTCTAATAGTACCACTTTTAAAGTTCCCCATACCTTCCTTTCTGTATTCGGTTGGCAGCTCTGTCATTACTTGATCATCCTGGATTAAGACATGAAGGGGGCATACATATAACAGAAATACCTGACCTGTTGGGGACGAAAGACATTGATGGGGACGGCGGCAGCCCCCGTCTCCTCCCTCCCTCCCGTCATTCATTCCTTCGCACATCGCCGAATGCATTCTGCCTTTTGTTTAAGTGCACAGCCAGTGCAGTTACATTTATAAAATTATACTTATTTCCAGTAAGTAATTATTGCGAAAAGCAGCAGGTGATACGCGGCGTGTCTTCTGACCTCAGTAGACACCCTAGAGAGAGAGAGAGAGAGAGAGAGAGAGAGAGAGAGAGAGAGAGAGAGAGAGAGAGAGAGAGAGAGAGAGAGAGAGAGATTGAATAAGTAATTAATTATTAAGAAGCAATACCTCTATCAATATCTATTATTATTTTATCTATATGATCTCACGTGTGTGTGTATGTGTGTGTGTGTGTGTGTGTGTGTGTGTGTGTGTGTGTGTGTGTGTGTGTGTGTGTGTGTGTGAGTGTGTGTGTGTGTGTCCACTAACACATCACATCAGAGACACTCATTGATTTACAACTTTAGAAGAATTATTTTTCCGACGCCTTCGAACGGAATGTGACTTGCCGAATCATTCATTATATGTTGTCAATTTGTGAAAGACACTGAACATTACCAGCGTGTATGCATTTCAGAATAATAATAGTGTACGATTACAGAACACGGACTGCAAATGTATGATGGATTGAGACAAAAATTTTAATTTGTCATATATGAATTAATGACTGTAATACTTGCCGTGGTCAATATACTAAACTAAACTAAACTAAAACTGTGTGTGTGTGTGTGTGTGTGTGTGTGTGTGTGTGTGTGTGTGTGTGTGTGTGGTGTGTGTGTGTTTGTGTGTGTGTCGGTGTGTGTGTGTGTGTGTGTGTGTGTGTGTGTGTGTGTGTGTGTGTTGTGTGTGTGTGTGTGTGTGTTTGTATGTAATAATAATAATAATGATAATAATAATAATGATAATAATAATAATAATAATAATAATAATAATAATAATAATAATAATAATAATAAATGGTTTATTATTCAGGCAGTTAACAAAATGAAAATGTACAGAGGGGGTGGGGAAATACTTAACATTAATCATAAAGCTAAGTCTAATCTATAAGGGAAATACTATTGATTGATGGTTCGCACCATGGTGTGTGTGCCTGTCGGCATGTGTGTGTGTGTCTGTCGGTGTGTGTGTGTGTGTGTGTGTGTGTGTGTGTGTGTGTGTGTGTGTGTGTGTGTGTGTGTGTGTGTGTGTGTGTAAAAAGTTACAAAAAAGGCAGAAAAAGAGGCAAAAGAAAAGATACAAAAGCGAAGGAGAAAAAAGAAAAAGAAGAAGAAGAAGAAGAAGAAGAAGAAGAAGAAAGAGAGAGAGAGAGAGAGGAGTGAGAGAGAGAGAGAGAGAGAGAGAGAGAGAGAGAGAGAGAGAGAGAGAGGAGAAGAGAGGAGAGAGAGGAAGGAGAGAGAGAGAGAGAGAGAGAGAGAGAGAATGAATGAAAATTAAGAGAAATACGAGTAGTTTACAGAAACAAATATAGAAAGAAAAGGAATGCGTAGAAAACATCAATCAAGAAAAAAGAGTTCTGTTCTGGGCTGTCCTCTGTTGTGGACTGTCCTCTGTTGTGGACTGTCCTCTGTTGTGGACTGTCCTCTGTTGTGGACTGTCATCTGTTGTGGACTGTCCTCTGTTCTAGCAGCCCTCCCTTCCCGCTCCCCAGGCAGCCTTCAGGCCTGGGCTACCCTCCCTCTCCCTTCTCCAGGCAGCCTTCAGGCCTGGGCTACCCTCCCTCTCCCTTCCCCAGGCAGCCTTCAGGCGTGGGATGCCCTCCCTCCCTTCCTCCCTCCCTCCCTCCCTTCCCAGGCAACCTTCAGGCCTGGGCTGCCCTCCCTCCCTTCCCCTCCCCAGGCAGCCTTCAGTAACTGGCGCTGGTCAGACCTCATCTAGACTACGCTGTGCAGTTCTGGTCCCCACATTACAGGAAAGATATAGGTCTATTAGAATCAGTACAGAGGAGAATGACTAGAAGGATACAGGGGATGAGGAGTACTACTTTTTGTATGAGGCGAGATTGAAGCTGTTAAATTTACATTCTTTAGAGAGACGTAGGCTAAGAAGGGACCTGATAGAAGTCTTTAAGTGGAATAAGGGTTATAACAAGAGGGATGTAAGCAAAATTCTTAGGATCAGCAAGCAGGATAGAACAAGAAATAACGGGTTCAAGCTTGAAAAATTTAGGTTTAGGAAAGAGACAGAAGAAATTGGTTCTCAAATAGAGTGGTAGATGAGTGAAACGACTCAGTAATTATGTTGTTAGTGCTAGGACATTAGGGAACTTTAAGAGAAGGTTAGACGGGTTTATGGATGGGGATGATAGGTGGAAATAGGTAGGTATATTTCATACAGGGACTGCCACGTGTAAGCCTGGTCGCTTCTTGCTGCTTCCCTTATTTTCTTATGTTCTTATGTTCCTCCGTGGGCAGCCCTCAGGCCTGGGCTGCCCTCCCTCCCTCCCTCCTTCCTTCCGTGGGCAGCTTTCAGGCGTGGGTTGCCCTCGCTCCCTTCTTCTCTAGGCAGCCTTCTCGCCTGGGCTGCCCTCCCCTCCTCCCTCCTCAGACAACCTTCAGTCCTGGGCTGCCCTCCACGGCAGAGTAGCTAACCAGTCAGACGCGCAGGCGTCTATTTCGCAATAAGCTTAAAGTTTTCTACGTGAACGCTCGCAGCTTACGTAACAAATTTTCAGACTTAAAAGGAAATAGCGTTCTCAGGAAACTATAATATAATTGGCGTAACAGAATGATGGTTAAATGTAAAAGTCAGGGACTATTTGGCTGAATCTAAAATTCCCGGTTACACAATAATTGAAAAAAGTCGAGTAAATAGAAATACAAGCGGCATCTTATTCTACATCCAAAACCAGTCTCATCCCAGTTCTGTTATCAAAACCCCACGTTGCAAACGTAGATGCTCTATTCATATTATTAAAAAATAATTACATAACGAAACTAGCAATAGTTCTTATGTACAGACCTCCAGGCTAGCCAGTGCAAACCGACCGCGACATTAACGATCAAATTAGCGAGTTCACTGACACATACGATGCCATAATTCTTCGTGACTCCAAATTTACCGGTGACGAAGTGGGGCGAACCCCTCACCTCGCACCACCAACACGATCTGTTTAATAGCTTAAAATACAATTCACTTACTCAATTTGTACAGAACCCGACTTTGCGGTATCCCACGTGCTCGATCTCGTGGTTGTTACGAAAGACGAATTAGTAGGAAGTCTGAATGTCGGCGAGGAGTTCAGTAGCAGCGACCACCACGTAATCACTTTCGTTATAAGCTTCTTGGCTAGCAATTCAAACCAAAGCTAAGAAAAGTCCCTGACTACAGAAAAGCAATTTTTTTGTAAACTCAGATCAGTGCTCAAACAAACTGGCTGGAGTCATTTACGTAGAACCACTTATATTAATATTGAATATTTAAAAACTGTGCAAGAATGCGTGCCCATGAAAAATCGCCGTCCCACTGAAAATGTTAAGCCTGAGTTGGTGGAATGAACAA
>NC_087157.1:13112500-13125000 GCF_035594125.1 Scylla paramamosain | reverse complement strand
TGTAAAAATGTTGAGAAACGCTTCAACTCTCATGAACAAAAAAAAAAAAAAAAAAATAAATAAATAAATAAAATAATAATAATAATAATAATAATAATAATAATAATAATAATAATAATAATAATAATAATAATAATAAATTTCCATTGTGTCGTCAGTCTATGGAATGGGTTTCTTCGAGACGTGATAGACTGCAATACCATAGAGAATTTGAAATGTCGTCTTGATAAATATTTTGCCTCAAATCCACGCTTAGCAACGTTTGCCTGTTAGAGATTAACTTAGTTGCCCCAGGAAATGGGAGGCACCTCATTTTATCAATTTTCATTCTTTCCTATAAAAATTTCCTTCGAGTTTTGTACTTTTTCTAACCCCATAAGGTTTTTATATTTCTGACCTGTTTCCTATACAGATTATGCCGGAGGGAGTGAAGGGTGGGGAGAGAGAGCTTTCTACTTTGCTGTTCTTTTTTCCTACTTTCACCATAGTAGTCTTAGGACAGGTCACCTCGTGAGGACCGTAAGGTCTGTTATGGCCTGTATTTTAATGTAACTCTATTTAACTGTGTGTGTGTGTGTGTGTGTGTGTGTGTGTGTGTTTATGTAGGAGGGACACCGGCCAAGGGCAACAAAAATCCAATACAAAAATGCCAACTGAGATGCCGGTCCCCGAATAGGGTCCGAAGCGGTATTTAAAAACTGAAACCTCCCTCTTGAAGGAGTTCAGTTCATAGGAAGGTCAAAACACAGAAGCAGGCAAGGAGTTCCAGAGCTTACCAGAGAAAGGGATGAATGACTGAGAATACTGGTTAACTCTTGCATTAGAGAGATGGACAGAATAGGGATGAGAGAAAGAAGAAAGTCTTGTGCACTGAGGCCGCGGGAGGAGGGGAGGCATGCAGTTAGCAAGATCAGAAGAGCAGTTAGCATGAAAATAGCAAGAAATGCAACATTGTGGTGATGAGAAAGAGGCTGAAGACAGTCAGTTAGAGAAGAGGAGTTCATGAGACGAAAAGCTTTTGAGTCCACCCTGTCTAGAAGAGAGGTATGAATGGAACCCCTCCAGACATGTGAAGCATATTCCATACATGGACGGATAAGCCCCCTGTACAGAGTTAGCAGGTGAGGGTGTGAGAAAAACTGGCGGAGACGTCTCAGAACACCTAACTTCATAGAAGCTGTTTTAGCTAGATATGGGATGTGAAGTTTACAGTTTGGATTATAAAATAAGGACAAACCGAGGATGTTCAGTGTAGAAGAGGGGGACAATTGAGTGTCACTGAAGAAGAGGGGATAGTTGTCTGGAAGGTTGCGTTGAGTTGATAGATGGAGGAATTGAGTTTTTGGGGCATTGAACAATACCAAGTTTGCTCTGCCCCAATCAGAAATTTTAGAGAGATCAGAAGTCAGGCGTTCTGTGGTTTCCCTGCGTGAACTGTTTATTTCTAGAAGGGTTGGACGTCTACGAAAAGACGTGGAAAAGTGCAGGGTGGTATCATCAGCGTAGGAGTGGATAGGACAAGAAGTTTGGTGTAGAGGATCATTGATGAATAATAGGAAGAGAGTGGGTGACAGGACAGAACCCTGAGAAATACCACCGTTGATAGATGTAGGAGAAGAACAGTGACCGTCTACCACAGCAGCAATAGAACGGTCAGTAAGGAAACTTGAGATGAAGTTACAGAGAGAAGGATGGAAATCGTAGGAGGGTAGTTTGTAAATCAAAGCTCTGTGCCAGACTCTATCAAAAGTTTGGATATGTCTAAGGCAACAGCAAAAGTTTCACCAAAATCTATAAAGAGGATGACCGAGACTCAGTAAGGAAACCCAGAAGATCGTCAGTAGAGCGGCCTTGCCGGAACCCATAGTGGTGATCAGATAGAAGGTTGTGAAGTGATAGATGTTTAAGAATCTTCCTGTTAAGGATTTAGATAGGCAGGAAATTAAAGTAATAGGACGGTAGTTTGAGGGATTAGAACGGTCACCCTTTTTAGGAACAGGCTGAATGTAGGCAAACTTTCAGCAAGAAGGAAAGGTAGATCTTGACAGACATAGTTGAAAGAGTTTGACTAGGCAAGGTGCAAGCACAGAGGCGCAGTTTCGGAGAAACTCTCTCTCTCTCTCTCTCTCTCTCTCTCTCTCTCTCTCTCTCTCTCTCTCTCTCTCTCTCTCTCTCTCTCTCTCTCTCTCTCTCTCTCCTCTCCCTCCCTCCCTCCCTCCCTCTCCCCCCCCCTCTCTCTCTCTCTCTCTCTCTCTCTCTCTCTCTCTCTCTTTCTCTCTCTCTCTCTCTCTCTCTCTCTCTCTCTCTCTCTCTCTCTCTCTCTCTCTCTCTCTCTCTCTCTCTCTCTCTCCCTCCCTCCCTCCCTCCCTCCCTCTCTCTCTCTCTCTCTCTCTCTCTCTCTCTCTCTCTCTCTCTCTCTCTCTCTCTCTCTCTCTCTCTCTCTCTCTCTCTCTCTCTCTCTCTCTCGTGTCTATTGAGGTCACAAGACACGCCGCGTATCATCTGCTGCATTTCGCAATAATAATAATTTTCCTCCTCCCTCCCTCCCATCTCTCTCTCTCTCTCTCTCTCTCTCTCTCTCTCTCTCTCTCTCTCTCTCTCTCTCTCTCTCTCTCTCTCTCTCTCTCTCTCTCTCTCTCTCTCGTGTCTATTGAGGTCACAAGACACGCTGCGTATCATCTGCTGCTTTTCGCAATAAATTAGTCACTGGAAATAAGTGTAAATTTCTGTGTAATTGCATTGGCTGTGCACTCACAACAAAAGGCAGAATGCATTCGGTGGTATACGAAGGAATAAATGACTGGAGGGAGGAAAGAATGGAGGGAGGGGGCCGCCGCCTCCCCTATCATTGTTCTTCCTCTCCAACAGATCAGGTATTCCGAGTGTATGTAGGACCCCTTCATGTTTTAATCCAGTCTGATAAAGTAATGACAGGGCTGCCAACAGAATTCGGAAAGGAAGGAAGGTGGGGGCTTTAAGCGTAGACCTGGCGCCGATAGTAATTACATAGCAAAATTCTAACTCTTGATTTTATACATTCTTTAAATAATAGTATATCTCCAGTTTTAGTTCCCAGAGGAGAAAATTGTACAGAATCAGAGACGGTACAGGAGACCCAGGGGAATTGGTGACATCACTTTGGGCTTATCTGTGGCGTGTATTCATGAGATGGTGTACTTCCTCGCTGCCGCGCCTCCGCGTTCAAATGACACCTGCAGGAGTCAGAGTCCCAGGTCGTCGTGTACCAGGCAGCTCATTATCAGCCACTCATACGCTAAGCTGATCATTGCATACATTTATTGCTCTATTTCTATACGTAATGCTGATGCGAAACCCGATTTAGAGGCGTTCGACTTGCTTGTTTGGGTTTAATCGTTATTGCTTTGTTTGTAAGAGTTTTTTTTGTAAGTGTGTTTTATGGAGTATGCTTTTATTTCATATATTTTAGTATTTTTTTCTTTTTTGTTTGTTTGTTTCTTTGTTTGTTTCCTTCCTTCCTTTTTTTCTTTCATCTTTCTGTATTTTCTTCTTGCATCTTAGCTTTAGATGGTCGAGCTGCAGACCACTTCCTCGGAGGCTTAGTGTTGGCACAGGCAGGTTGATTTATTCATTTATTCATTCATATTTTAGTGACACATGTAGAAGCTCATACCTCCTCCCGGTACACCCCACATACATTAGCAATCAGAAGCAGATGATAGGGAACACGTGGGGCTCTGACGCCACTCGATTACTACAGAAAAATTAATAGTCGTTTCCTGCTGGATTCGAACTTGGGGCCTCTTGCAAGTGGGGATCATTGTGATTGGTCTTCTCCGTGTATTGTGTAAGATATTCAAATGCAAAATCAGAGTCAAAACAATTTATTGCCTCAGAATATTATTACAACATAAAGATAAACAAAGTATTTACAAGATACGGTCTACCAAGACTGAAGGCAGACAGACCGGGAAATTAAATAAAAAATAATTTTAAAAAGTGTCATTCATCCAAGAGAAAAAAATAAGAGCAAAAACATTGTAAAAACTAAACAACAAAAGGCTTCCCCGTATACTGCACACGGTATTCACGTCACTCACTCAAGAGAAACTTATGAATATAATAAAAAGTAAACTGCAGAAGGCCAGCTGATATACACAAGGCTGCTTCTCAACATACGATGACCACCACCATTATGGTGTATTTTGAATCGTACATAATGTTGACATTCTTACTGAAGGTATGCTTTCACGGGGACAGAATGAATGTGCTGATCGAAACTGAATAATGAAAATTAATCCTGTTTATGATAATGTAGAGGTGTAGGAGAGGAAATTAAAATTTTGTTGTTGTTGTTGTTGTTGTTGTTGTTGTTGTTGTTGTTGTTGTCGTTTGTCTGTCTGTTTCAGAGATTTAGTAGGTAAGTGAATATTTGTTTCTTAAAAAAAGTCTTGCAATTAACATACATACATTTCTTTTTTTTTTTTAACCCTACTATTGTTCCTTAAAGTTTGGCGGGAGGCGTGTTCACCACAGCGGCATTTACCACCAACAGAATGAGTACGTAAATTTCACTGCCATTCAGGAGTGTGTTGCCTTGGCACCTTAATGGAGGCCTTGCTCTCACTGGCGGGGAGACCTTAACCGGGAGTGCTGGGAAGGAAATGCAGGGCTGGGACGCCTGGGGAGGAGCAGATGAGCAGGTGACATGGAAGGAGGTGGTGGTGGCGGTGATGGTGGTGGTGGTATTGAGGCATCCTGAACCGGGCAGACAGACAGAGATCAGGTGTACTTATAATGCCAAAACACCAAGGCCACACGGGGCAAAATCCAAAAAACGAATTGAAACAGAATGAAAATGGATGATAACTAGAAATAATTACGTGTGAGGTGACGGTAATGGTGGTGGAGTGAGGCATCCTGAACCAGGCTGGTGGGTGTGAATGGTGAGTAACTGAGTACCGCGCCGCTGCGTCATTCTGGGTCTTGATTATGTCAGATGCAGAGGGTCTGGCTTTTCGGTTCCATGCGTGACCAAGCAGAGTCTTTTCTTCTTGATAATCAGGCATCGGTAATATTTGGTTTCCTACTCGTATCTAAGACTTAATCCTGAAAAAAAAAAAAAAACTCGTCTTAGCATTATTATTGTTATTATTCGGCTGACCTACGCGGGGACACCTCCAAGTTAATGTAATGCCATGTAAGTTAATGCTGCCATGTGTTGTGGCTGATCGCAGATAATTGATGTGTAAACTTACGTCACTCGTCCGCACACTCCACCTTCCTGTCTAACAAATGGCATATCACCGGCTACTAGTTTTTATGCTCTAGATTATCATTATATATTTTTTTTTCACCGGTGTAAAGGCGACTTGTTGTTGTGGGTTTTATCGCTTAGTGGTTCCCAGACATCTAGTGAGTGCGTACCTGTCCAGGCTTGAGTGATAGGTGTTGTGGTATCTTCTCATTTTACTTTTGATTTGCTGTGAGTTTTTATTATTCAGTGGTTCCCAGACAGTGAGTGCGTATGTACCTGTCTGGGATTTGAGTGACAGGTGATATAGTATTACCTCAGTATCTACCTTTCGTATTACCTTTGCTTACCTGCGCACTATTAAAGATACAGTGATTTCGTGACATTATAATGTGGGTGACTATTTCTCTTATCCACTGATATAGTGTTAGCTTATTATTTACCTCTCGTATTACATTTGTTTACCTTTCCACTACTAAAGCCAGAGATTTCATGACCTTATACTGCATGGTGATTACTTCTCTGATCCGCTGTGCAAAGCCAGGACATGCACTGCTGGAGAATCAATCGCCAGAGAGCTATTCCTGTAATATTCCTGTCATTTACATGTGATGGGTATTATTAGAATGGAAACATCGCCCTCAATTGCCAAGCTGTCGAACTATTTTACCTGCAGCGGATTTCTGAACCATTAGCGATACTTAATTGGCGGAGCAGCTCGTGTATACTGACGAGGCCCGTGACTCCCACCACCACCACCACCATCACCAACACCACCACCTCGCAGCGGCAGGCTTTCCAGAAATAAGTAGTAATATTGGCATCATTTTACGACCTTGCAGTACAGAAGCGTGACAGTGTACACGTGAAAATCCTCTCCATTAGTGCTGGCGGTGCGTGTAGCTCAGTCTGAGAATCCCAGGTTTAGTGGAAGGGATGAGGGGAGGACACGGTGTTAGGGTAATGTGTGTGTGTGTGTGTGTGTGTGTGTGTGTGTGTGTAGGATAGCGATCTACGGAACGCGCACAGATGTTTGTTTCAGGAAAAGTACGAACGAGTATTTGGAATGGCTTAGTTTGAAGTGAAAACATGACCCAGTTATTCTCTTCCCTGTACAAGGCGCGCGCGCACACACACACACACTCGCCTCAGCCACTCCGCCTCCCTTCACAGTCTAATTACCTCGCACCCTCTCCACGCCCACTCACCCACCCACCCACTCATTCTCCCCGCCTCTCAGCCAGCCAGCCCACCAGCATTATGCAACGTGTTATAATGCCTCTTTTATCTTGTTTTATTGCTTTATCGTCCTTTCTTTCCACTTATGTATGCTTCCTTTACTGAGAGCTCTTGTAGATATTGCAGCTGGCTAGTGGTGGTGGTGGTGGTAGTAGTAATAGTAGTAGTAGTAGTAGCAGTAGCAACAGCAGCAGCAGTAGTAGTAGTAGTAGTAGTAGTAGTAGTAGTAGTAGTAGTAGTAGTAGTAGTAGTAGTTAATGCTATCTTAATTATACTAGACATCTTTACACAAATAATACATAATTACAGGCGAAAGATATTAATTGACTGATATAATTTAAGGAGAAGAACGAGGTCACACAAAGACAGTAAGTAGAATACAAGCTACAACAATAGTAAACTTATATAGAAAAGCAGCAGTAATATTGAGCAGCACATGGTGAGGCAGGCACATCTTACCTGATACCTGTGTGCAGGTGAGGTGAGGTGCGTGTATCTCCCCTCCCCCCCCCCTCGCCTTTCTTCCTCTTCCCCCCCTCGCTAAGTACCCGACAAACGACCGTGCTTTCAAGGTCACTGCGGTTGTGGCTCGTATTAATGTGAGTGTGGCATCCCAGAGAGAGAGAAAGCACAGGACGACTCGGCTCTTGTGTTTGTCAGGCCGTGTCCGCCAAGGTTATTTTTATCAAGTTAATTACGTACGTCGCCTTCTTTATCCAGCCGCGGGGAGGGAGTGGTTTGTGGAGAGATGAGTCTGGTGTGTGTGTGTGTGGTTAGTTGTTGTTATTGAAGTTTGCTTCCTTCCTTCTTTCTCTTTCATTCTGCTGTTTCCTTCGGAGTGTCTTTCTATTTTTTTTCTCTCTGTTTTCTTTCTCATTTTTTACTTTTCTATTTTTTCTGTCGTGTTTCTTTTTTCTTGCCATCCACTTTTTTGCTTCCCTAATGCAGTTTTCTGACTTTCTTGACTTTCCTCTGTCCCGCTTCTTTTTCTATTTCTTCCTGCTTTTCTCTCCTCATCCACTTTTTTTCTCTCTCTCTTCCCACTTTTTCCTTTGCTCTTCCATCTCTTCTGTCTTTTCTTTCCCATCCTCTTTTTCTCTTACTCCTCCCTCTTCTACTGTCTCTCTCCTCTTCCCTTCCTTTTTTTCTTTCACCCTACCTTTACTTTCTTCTATCCTTATCCTTCCATTTTTCTCGATTCCCATCTCTTCGCACCTTTCTTTAGCAGCATCCTCCGTCATCTCCAATCTTTACTCTCTCCTCCCTCCTCTCTTCTCCTACCCACCACCCTATCATGCCTCGTATCCTCATGTTTTCATATTTTCTGTGCATTCATTTACTTTTTCCTTCAGCCGCTGTCCTTACACGCCCTCATCTTTTCCTCTCTCGTCATAGTCTTAAATTATTTATGTATATATATATATACTCGTATATATATATATATATATATATATATATATATATATATATATATATATATATATATATATATATATATATATATATATATATATATATATATATATATATATATATATATATATATATATATATATATATTCCCTGTCCTTTCTATTCCTGTTTCTTTTTTTTTGTGACTTGGCTACTTTTTTTTCATGTTTCTTTTCCCATTTTTTTCTTCTTTGCTGCTGTCTTTTTGTTTTTCCTGTTTTTACGTTTTTTTTCTTTCTTTTGTGTAACATATTCCCGCCCTCCTGTTTCCTACCTTAACTTTTCTGACGCTATTCATTCAAGTATATCACTTCCTCATGCTTCTCTTTTTTTTTCTTTTTTTTTTATCTTGTCACTTTTTTTCCTTATTCTAGTATATAACACTTCGCCATTCTCTTCTCTTCCTTCTCTTTACTACATTTTTTTTCTTTCTATGCAACATTTCCCACCCTTCTCATCTTTTCTTTACCTCTTCCTTTCTTTACACATTCCTTCCTTTCTCTTTTCTCCTCTTCTTTATCTAGTGCAGTAATATGTGTCTCCTGTATAACATTTCGATCTTCTTTTTATCTTTCCTCTCCCTTCTGTGTAGTAGCTTTCAGTATCTCTGAAAACACACAGTTCTTTTCAACAGATAATTTTTTGTCGTAGGTGTCTTTTGCTCCTTAAAGATTAGATAAAGATCACGTTTAAGTACCAAAGATTAATTGGTTGGTATTACATTTTCATCCCAACTTTCAAAAAGCCTATAGTGAATATTACTGGGGTCTCTTCAAGGGGGATTTGTATGCTCCTGGTGTTAGTTTAATAAGAAATCTGAACCACAAGTAGGAAACACAACCACGGGAGCCTGACTAATCATCTGCGTGCGACATTCAAATATAGTTATGATGACAGGACGAAACATTTAACAGCACGAGACATAATTAGAAGGTATATAAGGGCGTCCGTTTGTTCCTGGTAATAGTTTAACAAGAATCCTGCACCGTTAACAGGAAACATGCCTATGGAAACCCGACTCATCATATGCACGGCGTTTGGAAATAGTTGTAATGAGAGGACGAAGCGTTTAACAGAACAAGCCATAGTTAGACAGTGCTAAGGACCTTTGTATGTTCCCGGTGATAGTTTAGCAAGAACTCTGTATCATCAATGGGAAACAGCCGTGGAATTCCAGCTTATTACCTCTACGGGCTTTGAAAAAAAAATATAATGAGCGGACAAAGCGTTTAAGAATACAGGCCATTGTGAGAATGTTTGTATTACTCAGGTGATAGTGTAATAAGCCTGCAATGTGAAAGAAGAAAAAAAAACGCGTGAGAACCCAACTCATTATTAGCACAGCCCTTGAAAATAGCTGGGAGGACAAAGCGTTGAAGATACACATCAGAGTTAGAACGTGTGTAAGGACGTTTCTTATGCTCCTGGCAATAGTTTACAATAATTCCACCCCATCAATAGGAAAAAACACCCCTTGGAACCAGTCTCATTATCTCTACGGCCTTGGAAAATAGTCATAATAAGAAGACGAAGCGTTTAAGAATACCAGTCATAGTTAGGAAGAGCGTATATTGGAGTTCTCTGGTTGGTGGTCGGGTTCCATGTCGCGTGGCGGTGTGGCTAGGGCCGCTGCAGGTGCCGGGCCTCGCTGGGGTCGAGTGTTGGGTTGAGGTTAAGTTTAAAGATTGCAACTTGCGGCTTACTAGGGAGGATCAGATTCGCGACTCCAACGTAATGTGATTAGGTAGTGTCAGAGAGAGAGAGAGAGAGAGAGAGAGAGAGAGAGAGACTGTATTGTTCTCTACGCCAATGACACGGAGGCAAACACAGACTCTTGGGTTTATTGTTGGTGTACAGCAACATCCGGGCGAGTGGCCGCGGGTGTACGAGACGAGAGTCGAGGCGAGACTGACTGCTGCCTCGTGGGTTCCCCCAGCTCCCAGGTGCTTCACCTGACCTGACTTTGAGTCTGGCCGGTCCCCCACCTGGGAAGCTTAGCATGTTGGGAATCCACGAGGATTAGCGTGGAGTGACTAACTGGCTGGCCAGTCACTACATTACCCCCCCTCCCCCCACGAAACGAGAAACAAAGGAAGGGGCGAGCAGGGCGGCGAGGGCGGTCCAGAGCAGGCGGCGAGGGCAGGGACGAGCACCAGCGGGCGGCGTCGGGCGGGACGGGAGGTGGTGCCCGAGCGGGCGGCGTTGGGCGGGGCGGGAGGTGGTGCCCGAGCGGGCAGCATTGGGCGCACTGCTGGGACGGGCGGCGAGGTGGCGCACCAGCGAGCGGCGGCGGGGCGGGAAGTGGTGTCCGAGCGGGCGGGGGCGGGAGGTGGTGCCCGAGCGGGCGGCGTCGGGGCGAGTCGGGAGGTGGTGCACCAGCGGGCGGCGTCGGGGCAGGACGGGAGGTGGTGCTCGAGCGGGCGGCGGCGGGCCGGGGCAGGAGGTGGTGCATTAGCAGGCGGCAAACACAGACCACAGTCTTGGGTTTATTGTTGGTGTACAGCAATATCCGGGCGAGCGGCCGCGGGTGTGCGAGACGAGAGTCGAGGCGAGACTGACTGCTGCCTCGTGGGTTCCCCCAGCTCCCAGGTGACCTGACCTGACTTTGAGTCTGGCCGGTCCCACACCTGGGAAGCTTAGCATGTTGGGAATCCACGAGGATTAGCATGGAGTGACTAGCAGGCTGGCCAGTCACTATAAGACCATCATTTTTAATCTTAGGGAGGCATTATGGTTATGATTGTTGGGAGGAGAGGTTGCTAAGTTTGTTAGTTGGTCACTTAGATAGTTACAAATTATGCTGGGGAAAATAAAATGAAGAAAAGGTCTCGAATGTAGGATTTTTTTTAAAGTTTTTATTAGTCTTGTTGTTGTTGTTGTTGTTGATGATGATGATGTTGATGTAGTAGTAGTAGTAGTAGTAGTAGTAGTAGTAGTAGTAGTAGTAGTAGTATCAATATCATAATAGTAGTAATAGTAGTCGTTGTTGTTATTGTTGTTACACTTGTATATTACTGCCACATACCACTACCACCACCACCACCACCACCTGACATGCCAGCGATCATGTATGCAACAGATAAGAAAAAAAAACCGAACAACTCCCAGCCGGCTTTGGTAACGCATTTTTGATCCTTAAGGCGCGAGACAAGGAGACGTTATCTCTACCAGTGTGTCACAATCCACTGCTCTGATACCTTATCGTGCCAGTAACTTCGGAACCAGTGTATTCCCCACTGCATTCCCGCCGGGACGTGTTATCGGTGCAAGCCAGACATCCGCTGCAGGTGAGGACAAAGAGTTAGTACCATATTCTGAAACACTTCTGCGCCGCACCTCTACATATACAAAAGCCTCTAGTTGAAGTTACGTGTGTTTTTGAGGATGTCTTTACGTCCTGATGAGAGACGAACAAAATTTCTACATTATTAAAAGGAGAAACAGCCTTGAGAACCCGGCTAATCATCTCTGTGGCCTTTAAAAATAGTCCTGGCGAGAGAGCAAATGTTTCTGAATACGGGGCTTATTGTTACTGTAGGGTATAGAGTGGTTAGGTATAGCTTCGTGTGGGGTTGTGTGGTGATGTGATAGCGTGGTGAGGCGAGGGAATGACGTGACATGAGATGACATAGCGTGAAGAGGTCAGTCAGGGCAAGGCAGGGTGGAATGCAGGGTGGTTTTAGTAGGCAGCAGGAATCGATGAGGAGGGAGGATGGAAAAGAGGCAGGCTGGCAGCAGACTAAGTTTTAAGGCAAGGAACTTTACTGACCATCTGAAAAGACACTGACCACCTAAATTCTCTCTCTCTCTCTCTCTCTCTCTCTCTCTCTCTCTCTCTCTCTCTCTCTCTCTCTCTCTCTCTCTCTCTCTCTCTCTCTCTCTCTCTCTCTCTCGTATGATCCCCAAGTCACACAAAACGTACATAAGATCTAAAGCAGCTGTATGATGCAATTTCGTGCTGTACTCTGTCATACAACTTTCTCTAACTCATCAGTCAGCAAACGAGCAAGAAGAGGAAGGAGGAACGGGAGGAGGTAACAGGAAGAGGAAGCAGGAGCGGGAAGATGTAAGTAACAACGGGAAGAGATGGGAACGGGAAGAACCAACGAGAATAAGGAACGGGGAGGAGGAACAGAGAAATAGAGATGCAAGAACGCGAAAACACACGAAACGGAAATTCTTAAAATGAGAAACAGGAACTTGAAAAAGATACAAAATTGATTGAAACGGGACACGAAGATGAGACGGGAATAGAGTAGCTGGTGTATTTGTATTGTTTGTAGTATCTCTTCATCTATCAATCTCAGTTCCTTCATGTTCTTCTCCCTTCATTTTCTCGCTGGTGTCATTGTGAGCCTCTCCACCCCCACCATCACCATCATCCTCGTCGTCGTCGTCATCATGCCTTCCCATGCCTCGCCCCTTCGTTCCTTCTGCATGAGAATGATTTTATTACCTGAAGAAGGGGAGGGAGGAGGGAGGGATTAACTGTTTAGCGCTCTCTCTCTCTCTCTCTCTCTCTCTCTCTCTCTCTCTCTCTCTCTCTCTCTCTCTCTCTCTCTCTCTCTCTTTCTCT
>NC_087157.1:13107500-13110000 GCF_035594125.1 Scylla paramamosain | reverse complement strand
AATAATGACAAAATGAACCTAGTGCAAGACGTAAGAAGTGTCAAAACATTCTTGATAAACATGCACTGCCAACAACCATGCCACGATGAATGCATCGCTTCTGGTCCGATCAGCAAGGTTAAGCAACGATAGGTCTGGTTAGAACTTGGATGGGTAACCGAAAAATGTACTGCAAGTCATGTACGAATTAGAAGATTTGACAGATTTATGGATGAAGATGATAGGTGAAAATAGGAAAATATATTTTATACAGGGACTGTATAAAATATACCTGTAGGCCTGTTGGCTTCTTCCATTTGTTCTTGCGTTCTTATGTTCGTATGTTAGTCTCTCCTCTTCTAACCTTGCACCACATATGGAGAGCTTTCGTGCCGTCCTCCACTGACCTCACTTGCATACTTATTCCCGGCACTGCCAAATGTAAAGGGAGTCGTGTCGAGGCGGAGGGAAGGCGGGGCAGCTTGCATGCCACCTGCAGTCACCTTAACCTAGATGCAAAGGATGTCCGAGCCTCATCATGCTCACTGTGGCATTTTATTCTCAATGCGATAGTGTTGTTATTTCGGAGGACTTGTGTAAGTGTCTGCTGTGATAAGGCTGGTCTTAGATGGGGTAGTGACTCGGCGTCTTCGTTCTCTCTCTCTCTCTCTCTCTCTCTCTCTCTCTCTCTCTCTCTCTCTCTCTCTCTCTCTCTCTCTAGTAATGATTGTGATACTAATAATGGTGAAAAATGTAATTGTAATCTCAAAAAGCCCCGTGTATGTGTGATTCACCTTCGGTCGTCTGCTGGTCACCCAGCCAGCCGTTAGCCTACGGAAAGAGCTCAGAGTTCATAGTGACCGATCTTTGGGTAGGACTGAGACCACTTACACACCACACACCGGGACAGCGAGGTCACAACCGCATCACTTCCCGTACCTATTTGCTGCTAGGTGAACAGCGGCTACACATTAAGAGGCTCGCCCATTTGCCTTGCCGCTCCCGGGATTCTAACCCGTGTCTTCTAGGTTGTGAGCCGAGCGTGCTAACCAATACACTACGCGATGTGTGTGTGTGTGTGTGTGTGTGTGTGTGTGTGTGTGTGTGTGTGTGTGTGTGTTTGCTAGTTGCACATACCTGCATAGCTGCAGTACGTAAACACGATTTGACATAAATCCTGTAGTTCTGTTTCAGTATCAGTATTTGTCGTTATTATTATTATTATTATTATTATTATTATTATTATTATTGTTATTGTTATTATTATTATTATTATTATTATTATTATTATTGTTATTATTATTATTATTATTATTATTATTATTATTATTATTATTATTATTATTATTATTATTATTATTATCATTATTATTATTGTTGTTGTTGTTGTTGTTGTTGTTGTTGTTGTTGTTGTTGTTGTTGTTACTACTACTACTACTACTACTACTACTACTACTACTACTACTACTACTACTACTACTACTACTACTACCATTACTACTACTACTACTACTACTACTACTACTACCATTACTACTACTACTACTATTACTACTGCTTCTACCACTACTACTACTATTACTACTACTACTACTACTACTACTACTACTACTACTACTACTACCACTAGTCTATTACTACCACCACCAGCACCACTACCACCACCACCACCACTTAATCCTCCTCATCATAGTAATTGTTATGACTTCTAACATATTCCTAACTACCGCTATCCTCCCTGTCCTTGGTGTTGCCAGAGGCTGCATCACGCCCTCAACCCTCAAGTGGCGGTGCGTAGGTGCAGGGAACTGGGTGTCAACCAGGATGGGGAAGTGCTGTTGGCTTGAAATATACAAATACGAATAAATAACAGATATGCATAAAGAGATAGTAGGATTTTTTCATAGAGTTTGTTAATGAAGAGGAGGAGGAGGAGGAGAGTAGAGATCTGGATGGCGACACGAGATATGAAGGTTTGTTGGGTTGGCTTGAAATAAATGCAATAGTTGACTTTGCATTTAGAGAATTGTTTTTTTTTTTTCCTCTTCTTTTCTCGTGTTAAGTCATAGAGGTTGATGATAATGAGGAGAACAGAGACCTGGGTGGCGACACGAGTTGAGTGTTCTTGTTGACTTAATATTGTTGGTTTGGAATAGATGAATTCAAGTAAATGACGGATATGCGGGGAGAAGGCAGTTGTTCTTTTATACATACATCTCTCGTGCAGTAAAGTCATGGATACTGATGGTGAGGAGGAGTATAAATGTCTGGGTGGCAACGCGAGATAGAAAGTTTGGTTGTCTTGGCTTAAAATTGATAAATACGAATGAATGCTTGATATGCGTAAAGAAGGCGGTAGGTTTTGTAGTGCAGTAAAATCATAAATGGCAGTGGTAATGAAGAGGAAAAGAACAGAGACAATTGGTTACACGAGATGGGAATTTTTGTTGGGTTAGTTTTAAATATATTATAGTAGCTGCGTAGTAAAGATAGAGGGAGCTTTTTTTTTTTTTTGTCGTGT
>NC_087157.1:13072500-13102500 GCF_035594125.1 Scylla paramamosain | reverse complement strand
TTTGATGTGAGATAGAGCAAAGCGTTTATAAGAACACGGGCGTTTAAAACTCAGCCTGATTCTTTATTTCAACGAACTCACCATTTTCCAGTGGAGCTTCAGAACACCTACAAAATTTACACTGCGCTTCTCATTCAGGACAATGCTGGAAAAAGACCTTTGTCCTTCGGTGGAATCATAAAGAGATTGATAACGAGGGCAAAGATGATGATGATGATGATGATGATGAAGTTAGGTACTCTGTGACGAGGGCGAAGAAGAAAATGATGATGATGATGATGAAGCCAGGTATTCAGTATAAATAGATAAATAGACAGATACTTTATTGACCACAGTTACAAATATTGATACAAAACTACAAAAAACAAACACGATGTATCAAACACAAAATAATTAAAGAACGAAGAGTGAAATGCATAAGACAAAACAGCTGTCCATAAATCACAAAACCAAGGTCAAGACAAACACATGTGACAGATACGTACACTTGAGAGGCGGGCGATACGAGTGATGGATGAGTGAGTGGGTGGGACGGGTGAGGTGGGCGCTGCAGGTCATAGGCGAGAGGGCGTGGCGGATGAGGAAGGAAGGTTCAGGTGGTGGTGGAATGTGTGAGGTCATCGAGGGACAAGGAGCATAATTTCCCAGGAGAGTGTGGAGTGATGGTCAGCTGAAGGCAGGGCAAGAGAGAGAGAGAGAGAGAGAGAGAGAGAGAGAGAGAGAGAGAGAGAGAGAGAGAGAGAGAGAGAGAGAGAGAGAGAGAGAGAGAGAGAGAGAGTTGACGTCATAGTTCAGTGATGCAAAAGTTTAAGACACAACAAAGGTGAAAGGAAGAGTTGCTAAGTGTTTTAGGGAGCGCGAGGCAGCGAGGCGGTGGTTACATCTGATGAGGGAAAGAGAGAAGAGAATATTGAAAGGGCGAAGGGCAGAAGACGTGCTGAGGTGTGAGAGTCTAGGCCGAGGAGGCGAAGGGAAGGGTAGTGAAGAGTTGGAGGGACGTGAAAAAAATATTGCGAGGGAAGGGTAGTGAAGATTTAGGGATTATGAAGGAGTCAAGAGGGGAAGGGAAAGGATAAGCGAATAAATAATTTGTAATTATAGTGAAGGATTGGAGGTTAGTGAAGAGCCAATAAGGAGAGAAGATAGTGAGTAAATATTGAGGAAAGGATAATGAGGCCTTGAAGATTAATCGGAATTCAAGAGGGAGAGAAGAAATAGCGAAAGAATAATGAGACTCAAACATTTATGAAAGAGAAGGAAATACTGAATAAACATGAGGAATGGAGAGGCAGACATAAGACTGAGGACAACAAAAAAGAATTAGAATCAGCTGTAGTAATGTCGAAGGAATACAGGAGTGAGGGGAATACAGCCTAGAGTGGTGGTGGTGGTGGTGGTGGTGGTGGTGGTGGTGGTGGAAGCAACGAGTCAGCTGTACCGCTTTTAGGATGATTTAGTTAATCCCCCACCTTTGTCCCCGAGGTATTTTCATCCTTCTAACTTTCCTCTTTCTTTCTGTGTCCTTTTCCCTCCTCCCCCTCCTCCTGCTCCTCCTCCTCTTCCTCTTCCTCTTCCTCTTCCTCTTCCTCTTCCTCTTCCTCCTCTTCTCCTCGCTCACGGATGAAAGGAGCAACAGAAGGTTACATTGAGGGGACATCATAGAATCATAATCTTTTATCCTTTTTCTTCCTCCTAACCACTTTACCGTGTGTGTGTGTGTGTGTGTGTGTGTGTGTGTGTGTGTGTGTGTGTGTGTGTGTGTGTGTGTGTGTGTGTGTGTGTGTGTGTGTGTGTGTGTGTGTGTGTGTGTGTGTGTGTGTGTGTGTGTGCTCGTGTCCTGGATTTTTCTGTTTCCTTGTATTTCGTTATTTTATTTATTTATTTTTTTTCATATGACCGTTGCTCTACTCTTCGATCTCTCTTCCTTGCCTCGATCTTCCTCTTTCCCTTCCTCCACGCCTTAATTTCTTTTCTTTCATTTTCTCCGTCCGTCCCTTCCTTCCCTCGGCACTTTTCCCCTCACCTGGCAGTCACGAGGGAGAGATGTGAGGTCTTCGAAGGGGAGGGAAGCAGGTTAATGGGGTGATTAAAGAGGCCCTTCCTCCTCCTCCTCCTCCTCCTCCTCCTCCTCCTCCTCCTCCTCCTCCTCCTCCTCCTCCTCCTCCTCCTCCTCCTCCTTCTCTTCCTTTGTATTCCTCTTCCTCCTCCCTCTGGACTCGCCTCTAGGGGGATGACCCATGTTATGGTGAAATCGGTGAGGTCGACTTAGATAAATTTGTCACGGCTGTACTCACCATATAGTACTCTCTCTCTCTCTCTCTCTCTCTCTCTCTCTCTCTGGTTCTCTTTAGTTATGTTTAGTTCAGTGAAAAGTAGCTGGAATGTGTGTAAACACCACTTCACTAAAGTTTCTGTGTATTTATAACATTACACACGACTCTGTTCTGTGGCAAGACTGTCAAGTGAATGAGCCGCCCTCCCGATCGCCGCCAACACACTCCTGTCCACAGCAACCACACCGACCGGCCTCGGATGTGGCAAAAGTTAACATTTATCAAATACTAAGTTTACTACTTTAAAAGAAAGATTACAATTAGAATACTAATAATAACAGTACATAGATAATGAAGAAAATGTGCACAATCTCTCCTATACATATATTCTTCCCTACATCCTCCAAATATGAATATTAAATAAACCTGCCTAACATCCACATTCGCCAAACCTCAGCACACACAAGCCAGAAAGAGGAGGAAAACGAGGAGAAAAATATAATGCAAGAATAATAACAACAACCAGCCCGAACATCCAGCGTGGGGCCTTAATAGGTATTCCCGGGGCAGGCCAAGACCAGTCCAGCCTCGCCTGTTTTTATGGACTCGGAAAAATGAAGCTGAAATTTTTGCTGCGTCCAAGTGTCAAGGGAAACAGGGGTCGATTTTTCTTGTTGGGGAATCTGTGTGTGTGTGTGTGTGTGTGTGTGTGTGTGTGTGTGTGTGTGTGTGTGTGTGTGTGTGTGTGTGTGTGTGTGTGTGTGTGTGTGTGTTTTCCTGGTTTTAGTGCTCTCTCTCTCTCTCTCTCTCTCTCTCTCTCTCTCTCTCTCTCTCTCTCTCTCTCTCTCTCTCTCTCTCTCTCTCTCTCTCTAGTTGTGTCCGTCAGCCGCTCCATCACCTCCTCACGTGGCAGCAGCGAGGGGCGAGGGGCGCGGCGCTGGTGGTCGTGTCTCTGCGTCCCCCGTCATTGTCACCGTGCCAGGGGGAGCTTGGCGGTGGACGCTGGTCTTAATCCAGCACTTAATCCATGGAACGCCGCCCCCTTCTTGACCTACCTTCCCCCTCCCCCACACTCTCTTTCTCTCGCCCTTCCTTCTCATCCTCAAGATCTAACCCCACCCTCTTTTCTTGTTTTTTTCCTCTTTTCCCCTCATCCTCAAGATTTCTCCTTTCTTTGACATCTGTTTTCCCTTTACTTTTTCCCTTTTTTCCTTTCTCGTTTCC
This sequence comes from Scylla paramamosain, assembly GCF_035594125.1. Taxonomy (NCBI): domain Eukaryota; kingdom Metazoa; phylum Arthropoda; class Malacostraca; order Decapoda; family Portunidae; genus Scylla; species Scylla paramamosain. The sequence goes on along the minus strand of NC_087157.1, from coordinate 13,099,003 downwards.
TTCTTCCTTTGCTCTAAGACCTCACTTCCTTTCTCCCTTGTCCTTTCCCTTTTACACTTCCTGCTCCCTCCCTTTATTCAGAAAATTCTATCCCTTTCTCTCTCTCCCCCTTCTCTCCCATCTCTGTCGCACTTTTGACTTTCCTCCCCCACCCCTTCCTCTTTTTTTTATTTTTATTTATTTATTTATGCATGTATTTGTTTATTTATTTATTCATGTATTTATTTATTTATGTATTTGTTTATTAGTTTTTTTTTCTATAACACCATTAAGGAACTCAACAAATACTCTTCCATTTCTTCGTTGAAAGTTTCGATCTTTTCTACTTGCAAAGTTTTTCTTTTTCTTTTTTTCTTTAGTTTCCCCGAACCGTATCCTCTTTTTTTACCTTCTTTCCCCGTAATACCAGCGCCATCTTTCCCTTTTTTTTTTTTTTCTCCCTCTCAGTCTCTCCCTCTCTGTCTCTCACCCTTTCCCTCCAGTGTCACGTGAAGGAGAGGGAGATATTTCCGCGAATCATTAAGCTTTTTTTTTTTTACACATTTATTTATTTATTTATTTTATTTATTTATTTTTTTTTTTCTCTGTTCGGATGAGATTAATTTTCTTTCGCCGGTCCTTGAATTCGTGATGTTCAGGTTCCGTGTCTGTGTGATTGCGAGGGATGGTGAGGATGATGATGATGATGATGATGATGATGATGATGATGATGATGATGATGAGGAGGAGGAGGAGGAGGAGGAGGAGGAGGAGGAGGAGGAAACCAAAAGGGTGTTATAGGAAGGAAGGAAGGAAGAAAGAATAAAAGTAGTAGTAGTAGTAGTAGTAGTAGTAGTAGTAGTAATAGTAGTACCAGTACTTGAAAAAAGTTGGAAAAGGAGGATGTTAAGGAAGGAAAAAATATATTAAAAGTAGAATCAGTACATATACCCCATAAAAAAAAAACATAATTCCCAAACATTAATTATTTAACTAACACATTACCACCAAAAAAAGAATAAATAAATAAATAAAAACCCACAACACCAAAAAAAAAAGAAAAAAAAAAAAAGAAAGAAAGAAAAAAAGGAACACGCAACTTATAACCTTCCTTTAAACACCCAACAAAACATAGACAATTTGCATATTCAGATAAAAATAAATAAAATCCACAATATAAAAAAAAAAAAAAAAAAAATAGGAATATAAACACACACCACATATTCTAGTTAACTTCCCTCAAAATGTAGATGTTTTGCATGTTCACTCAGCTTTGCAATGTTACGAGAGAGGAGAGGTGATGCAGCAAGGATCCCTCCCCCCCCACCTGGTGACGCCTCACACCTGTCCTCGGCCACTCAACAGTGTGATGGCGCCTTTACTGTGTGGCGCGAGGTGGTGCTGGGAACAGGAGGGCGAGATGGACGAGAGAGAGAGAGAGAGAGAGAGAGAGAGAGAGAGAGAGAGAGAGAGAGAGAGAGAGAGAGAGAGAGAGAGAGAGAGATGTTATAAGAAAGTGAGCGATAGAGAAATGAAAATGACTAGAAGAACAAGAACAAGAACAATAAGTGTACTGACAGGAATTAAGAAAATGCTACAAGAAGAGGTGAAGGACCATAGATAAACAGGAGAAAGAAAAGAATACAAGAACAAGCATTGGAAAAGTACTAATAGAAGCGAAACAAAAAAAAATATTACGAAAAGAAAGAGATAGACAGAAGGAAGATGAAGGATAAAAAAGAACAAGCGTTAGAAAAGTATTGGTAGAAGGAAGAAAAAAAATGAAAGATAAAGAACCGTAGATAGATAGATAGGCAGAAGAAAGGAAGATAAGGATAGAGCACGTGTACATAACAGGGAAAAGAAAGAGATGAGGGAGAGTAGATAGACACAAGAAAGATAAAGATCGAAGGACAAGAGTGTAACAAGGGAAAAGAAAGAGAGATGGGGGGAGGGAGGATGGATGGAGGGGGGAAACTGCTACAATATATTATCAGGGAGTGAGTGAAGGTGCAGGTCGTTGGGGGTCGTGGAGTGTTTTATGGGGCCATCGGTGACCTCCTGCTAGTGACGTGACGCGGGGGAGAAATTGTCCTGGTGTGTGGAGGAGGAGGAGGAGGAGGAGGAGGAAGGATGGAAGGAGGATCAGTGGAGAAGCTCTAGAGGGAAGGATCAGCAAGAGGCGGAGGAAGATCAGAGTGAGAGATAGAAGATTAAGTGGATAAGAAGTGGTAGGACTGTTACTACTATTGCTGCTGATGCTACTGCTACTACTGCTACTACTACTACTACTACTACTACTACTACTACTACTACTACTACTACTACTACTACTACTACTGGTGCTATTGCTGCTGCTGCTGCTGCAATTATCATTAACAGTCCCCTTCCCTTTTCCCTTTCACTTTTTCCTCCTCCTCCTCCTCCTCCTCCTCCTCCTTCTCTAATATCGCGTGGAGGAGGCGCCATGATACCATTTATCTCGCATCTAGACTCGTTTCCTCCCTCTTGATAGTTATTGATATTCTCTCTCTCTCTCTCTCTCTCTCTCTCTCTCTCTCTCTCTCTCTCTCTCTCTCTCTCTCTCTCTCTCTCTCTCTCTCTCTCTCTCAGTCACAAACAAAGACATAGGAGTAATACCGCCTCTTTATAACACAGGCGCCACACAACGCTTTCAGAATATGAGCCGCAGTTTTACTTCCCACATTTCGTAAAGCCTGTGTAAAAAATAGAAGCCGTTCAGACCAGAGGTACAAGTTGATACCTTCCTTCCTTCTTTCCTTCTTTACTTCTTTCCTTCATGTCGAGAAAAGCCGGTAAAATTACACCAGTTTTCTCTCTCTCTCTCTCTCTCTCTCTCTCTCTCTCTCTCTCTCTCTCTCCTCTCTCTCTCTCTCTCTCTCTCTCTCTCTCTCTCTCCTCTCTCTCTCTCTCTCTCTCTCTCTCTTGTTCGTTTGCTCGTTCACTTGCAAGAAGAAACTTAACTCCCACCTCGCCTCGCTCTGAGAAACTGCAGCTATTTAGAAGCGTTTAAGTACGAGTCGGTAATACACGTGCTGTTTATTCAGTGTCTCGTTGTGGAATGTAATGGATTTTTGTTGCTGTTGTTGTTGTTGTTGTTGTTGTTGTTGTTGTGTGTGTGTGTGTGTGTGTGTGTGTGTGTGTGTGTGTGTGTGTGTGGATGGCTGAGAGGGTTATCTCTGTATTCAGTCCTGTTTCGGGAAACACTTTTTTTTTTTCATTTGTTCTTATGCATTTCTGAGAATTCATTTTCCATTGTTCTCACATCGCATAATGCACTTTGCACTTTTTTAGTCGTACTTCAAGGAATTCAAGTATTCTATTTTATTCCCACTTCTTTTACGAAATCAACGTATTTTCTTCAGTTTCTCCTGTAGGAAATCCATTTTTTTTCCTTCAATTTTCACGAAATTGACACGTTTTTCATTGTTTTTTTCCACCGCGAGCTGCGTGTTTTTCTCTCTTTCATTCAATCTTACTTTACGAAATTCATGTGTTTTTAAATTTAGTACTCCTTGAAAACACGTACTTTCTTTGTTACCTCGCACTTTTCGCGCATTATCCTTTACTCAGTCATTCGTCAAGTCATTCACGCACATTACTTTCAACTTAAGCACGCAGACGAGAGAGTTCGTGGCGAGAAACTCAATCATAACAGAGCAGCCTACGTTTATGGCGCGTATTCCTGCATCAGCGTTGTCCCGCGCGACCGCAATAACCTCCACGGCGCCTCACAGCAGCTGTCGACGTCTGGCAGGGAAATGCAGATGCTTGTCGTCGTCCTCTCCTCTAAGTAGGTTAGGTGTCTGCAGAAGGGAAACAGTGGTAGTGTTATATTTGTATATTTATTTATTTATTTATTTATTTATTTATTTATTTATTTATTTTTATTATTTATTTATTTATTTTTATTATTTATTTATTTATTTGGTTAGTCTTATTTATTTTATTTATTTATTTTATTCGATGTTCATAGGTATAAGGAGGTGTTTTTTGAGGGGAAGGGTGCTCTCTCTCTCTCTCTCTCTCTCTCTCTCTCTCTCTCTCTCTCTCTCTCTCTCTCTCTCTCTCTCTCTCTCTCTCTCTCTCTCTCTCTCTCAGAGAAAGCAGAAATTAAAGAGAAGATGCGAATGATAACAAGATAAAGGAGAAAAGAAAAGGGGAGAACGAAGAGAGAGATGAGACTCGTGGAAAGAGAGAGAGAGAGAGAGAGAGAGAGAGAGAGAGAGAGAGAGAGAGAGAGAGAGAGAGAGAGAGAGAGAGAGAGAGAGAGAGAGAGGACAATGCCATTACCTTGGAAGAAACACGAGATTGTTCAGGGAGAGAAAAGAGAAGAAAGGAAGGAAGGAAGGAAGGAAGGAAGGAAAGAAAGAAGGAAGTGACTGAGTGAGTGTCCGACAAAGGCCAACAATTAGAGCAAGTAACAAGCGTCATAAACACTTCACTCTCGCCCGAGCCACGGGGAGCGAGGATGAAGGCGACCAACCTGGAGATAATGAGAATTTCACGCTCAGTTTAAGTCAGGAAGGTTAGATGCTGCGGGACGGAGGGTCGAGGAGGTGGTGGTGATGGTGGTGGTGATGATGGATGGTTAAGGAAAGGAGATTCTGGCACTGCAAGGAAGCTGGAAAATGGAAGGGTGGATGGGACAAGGAAGGTGCTGGAAGGAAGGGTATTTGAATGAGGAGGAAAGGAAGAGTAGTGTTGGTGATAGTGGATGGTTAAGGGAGTTTGTCGGCACTAGAAGGAAGGGGGGAAAAAAGAAGCTGGAAAAACGGAAGTGTGAATGGGACAAGGAAGGTGTTTAAGTATGGAAGAAATTCGTGGTGTGGTGGTGGTGATGGTAGTGGTGGTGGTGGTGGTGGTAAAGGGAAAGTGGTGTTGGTGCTGGAAAGGGCATGAAAGGAAAATGGAAAACGGAAGGGTGGATAGAAAAGGGAAGGTACTCCTGGAAAGATGGGTATTTTAGTAGGAAGGAAACTGGTGGTGATGGTGGATGGAAGAAGATTGTACTGGTGCTGGAAGGGAAAGTACACGGACGGGAGGAAAAGAAAGAAAGGTGGACTGGAGAGAGAGAAGGTGGTCTGAAAAAGAAGGGCATTTGAGTAGGAAGGAAAAGAAGCTGGATGAAAAAAAAATGAGAAAGCTGGAAAAGGAAAATCCAGGAAAGAATGTACAATGAGGGAAGGGAAATGAGAGCTGGGGAAAGGGAACATGGGGAGATGGGAAACATTGCTGGGAGGAGAAGGTGCTGGGAAGATGGAAGGGAAAAGCAGCTAGAAATGGAAAAGTGGAAAAGGGAACTGGGAGTAAGGAAATGAGGATGGGAGGGAAAGAAAGTTGTATGGGAGGAAAAGAGCTATGGATGAAGAATTAGAAAGTGGGACAGAATAACAAAACAAGGAAAAGGAAATGGGAAAAAAGGCTGAAGGAAAAGGAAAAGGAAAGGAGACAGTGAAAGAAAGGAGAAGGGGATAGAAGATGCGAAGAATATGGAGTGGTGGGGTGTGAGGGAGGGATGTGAGGGTGCCAAGGGTGAAGGCTGGTGGGATGTGAGGGGAGAAATAAGGGATGGTTGCCGCGGGGAGGTTGGTGGAATGTGAGGGGAGATGGAAGGGCTGGGTGCTAAGGTACGAGGGCTGGTGAGATGCAAGGGGAGGTGGAAGGGGTGGTCACGAGGGAAAGCGTGTAGGTATTATGTAAGGTGCCGCTGCTGTCATTGGAGAAACCCACAAAAAATGTTACGCTTTGTTGAAACTCGACTGCGCTGCATTGTAATGTAACCTCTTCACCACCACCGCTACCACCACCACCACCACTACTAATCCTCAACAACAACAGCAACAAGAAAAAAAGGAAGATGATGATGAAGAAAAGGAGAAGGAGAAAGAAGAAGAAGAAGAAGAAGAAGAAGAAGAAGAAGAAGAAGAAGAAGAAGAAGAAGGAAAAAGTAGTAGTAGTAGTAGTAGTAGTAGCAGCATTAGCAGTAGTAGTAGTAGTAGTAGTAGTAGTAGTAGTAGTAATAGTAGTAGTAGTAGTAGTAGTAGTAGTAGTAGTAGAATAAGAAAACAACAACAGCAACAACAACGACAGCCAACAACAACAACAATAATAACTACTACTACTACTACTACTATAGGACTGCCGTTACTATTGATACTGCAGGTAAACACAAGAAACAAAGACGGTGAAGACAAGAACAAGGAAAACCTGAAGTGTCATGTAATGTTAGCATTCGTACCTGTCCCGAGTCGTCACGCTGTGGTGGCCTCGAGTGTATTGTTGTGTTCTGTTGCGTTGTGTTACGTTGTGTTCTGTTGTGTTATGTTACGTTGTGTTATGTTGTGTTGTGCTGGGTTGGGTTGTGCTGTATTGTGTTGCATTGTGTCGTTTTGTGTTTAATTGTGTTCTGTTGTGTTGTGTTGTGTTCGGTTGTGTTCGGTTGCATTGTATTGTTCTGAGCAGCGACTAGGAAGAGGAATATTACTGTATCTTACTGAAAAAATAAAAATAAATAAAAATTGAACTCAGGTATGAATGACAAAAATCTGTGTATAATTACCATAGCAATGAGGAAAAAGATAGTCAGCAACAATACTACGAGATACGAGTAAAGAGTGTACGCGGCCACGAACGATGCCAAGGTAGTATATAAGTCAGTGGAGGGCGAAGGTTGACCAGTACCATACTGTACAGTGACCCACAAGACCTGTAGGGCCGACCTGCACAAGATGAGGGTGGGTGGGCGAGGGCAGGTCAATACACGGCCGCGATACAAGCCAGGTTAACGTTGGTATGTGCGCCATTGATCTTCCCGCTATGTGCTGACGCCACCAAGTCCCCTTCTACCTCCCCTCCCAGGAACATTAAGCGAGGAGGCCAGGGCATAGTACTGATTATTTGAAGCTCCGAATTGCGAAGATGTTTATTTGTTATTTATTTGTATTCTTTGGGTCATATTCTGAAACCCTTTTGCGCCGTACCTCCACTACATTCCAAAGGCTCTACGTGAAGTTACATGGTTTTTTTAAGTGTTTTGCTGGTTCTAGGGCCAGCTTAAAAAAAAAAAATGCATTATTCACAGGAGAAGTATTCTTGAAAACTCGGCCTACCATCCCTGTGGCCTCTGAAAATAGTCATGGTGAGAGAACAAAGCGTTTCAGAATACGGGCCGTTGTCGTGGAGGGTAGGGTCTGTGTGGTGTGCTGGCGGCGGCAGGCATAAGAAGCACGCGGTGAATAGGTCTGTGCTCCCACCGCATGACGCTGCAATAATATATTTATGCTGCGTGCCTTTGATTCCCACTAACGCCCGAAATGCAAGGCCAGGCACATGTAAGGCGCACCGCCAGACGTGACATGAACAGATTCTTTGAGCACTATGAAGCACTTCAGCTACAACTCTTACTACTACTACTACTACTACTACTACTACTACTACTACTACTACTACTACCACTCGATCATTTTGTCTTTTTTTTATACTCTATAACTCCTTACGGGCCGTTCTTCAAAGCGGAGGCCTATGTTACTTCTTAGGGCAAACAATCTATCAAGCAAGCAATATGACCCCATTGTTGTGGCGCTTTAGATCATCCAGGCTCACTCTCCACTGTCTCCCCCATCAGGCCGTGCTCAACAGTGTGGTGCCGTGCTATGGCGTGATGTACCTGCCGCTGGTGGCTCTAGGTTACTCCAACACCCAGGTGGCCTCCATCCCATCCATCTTCGTCGGTTTCACAAACATCCTCGGTGAGTCCTTCGAAAGTTTACTGATTGTTACTGTGTATGTGCCTCGTGTCATTGTTCCTTTGTAGTCAGAAGTCAAATGTTTGTATGTGCTATTATTCCTTTAAAATCAGAAGTTGAGTGTTTGTATGTGCCTTATAGTATTATTCCTTTATAATCACAAGTCATATACACAGTATCACAGACTCATACGTGTGTATGCGTCTGTATTCTCAAATGTTTCAGCATCATGTCTAATGTGACAGTGAAATATTCGAATGGTGTGGAGTTCGGCAGGCTGACTGGAATCTGGTCTCAATATATTTTCGTTCTCCTTGAGAGTTTTTATAAAGGAAACTTTTAAGGAAGTAAAGTTCCCATAGACTTAATTTAAAAAAAGGCATATTTCGTCAGTATGCCTGAAACTTTGGTCATGGAACACAGTAATAGCAAAATATTTTTTTCTCCCACTTTCTCTTTTTTTTTTTTTTTTTTCGAAATTTGACCCCAAGAAATCTTGGAAAAAAAAAAACAAATTCATATATAGGGCACAGAAATTCACCAAAACACACCAGACACTTTTCTGATCGACATATCTGAATGATTTCTAGTAGAGATGGAACAAGGAAGGCAAGATGGACGATAGATGGAGGAGGAAGAATGATAGATGGGAGAATACTTGTAAACAGAAGAAAGAGAGGGATAGTAAAGCATGAGTAGATAGAAAAAGAACAACTAGAACAAGTAAAAAAGGTATTGATAGAGATAAAAGAAAATATTGCTACCGTGGTGATCTGCTATTATCCCAGCATGGTCTCAGTCAAGCAGCAGATAAGAAGTAGTGCTGTGATTAAAGTTTGGAGAACAGCGGCGGTGCTGCTATCTGGCTGCGACGAGTATATTCAAAGAAAACGTTTCCAGGGATCTCTTAGATACTTCCCATTCACCACTCGCAACTTTTTATTTTATGAATTATATCATAAGATAAATTAATATAACTATATATTCTGTGTTACTTTATTATGGACTATAATGTCAAATACCTAGTATTCTATGCGTGTAGCAGCTGCATTGAAAAAAAAAAATAAAAAAAAAATAAATAAATAAATAACAAAAATGATATTAGTATTGTAACAATTAAAATTACAACAACAACAACAATAATAATAATAATAATAATAATAATAATAATAATAATGATAATAATAATAATAATAATGATAGAAGAAGAAATATCTTTACATATTTTAGATAGTAATATTAAAATAGAACACAGCACATACACTCTGATATTAAAGGAACAATTAACAACTCCGTATAAAATGTTTTTTTTGTACAGTGGAAGGCTGAAATGGCAGGGCACATTCCCAAAAGCTGCTGTGGATTGCACATTGATAACAAAGCACTATTTATATCATGATGCAAACAAGGAGGAAAAAAAAGTAAAAACACTTAATTTTATTGGGCACATCCAACATGTGCAGTGTCACTGGTAATACAGTTCCTTATAAAGGCCACACATGAATGCAATTAAAGGACAGTCCTTGTTCTAAGAGACAAATCTATATGACCTAATGGAAGCCATTGTCACTCCTCACATCTTGGGTGTGCAAGTTCCTTACAATATTTCCTATATCAGAGGGCAGATCATGCATTACTCCTATTGCACCTTCAGAAGAGTCTTGCCTTGAAATACAATCGAAACTAAATTTTCTTTGCAAAATTGATATGGTAATGGGTAAAAATTTGTATTATTTTAAAATGTTATAAAAAATTAAAAATAACAGGAATCACATGCTTATAAATTTCAGTGCACAGAGATAAACTATCATTAGTGACTCAAAGATACAGAATCACTCACTATGCAGCTTTCTTGATAGATGGTTCAGTGTTTCACAGGACAGTAGCTGATTACCTCATAAAAGAGCTGATGAAAAGCATATAGGGGCAATTGTGACTAAGACCAGGCCAGATAACAGGGATTTTTGCTATGGTTATACTATAAACAACTGGTGCTCAGTGTGTGGTCTGGGTGAGATAACTTAATGCTCCAGAACTAAAGCCAGCATTGTTCATGTCAGCCTTCACCTCCAACATCTGCCTACATACAGATCCACCATAAGGAGGATGTCTTCATGATTCATTGCTAATCCCTCCTCAGTAAAAGAAACTGCAGGACTCTGGAGTTTAGGAGACCTGGTGCTCATTTGTGGGACATCCTGTAAGAATCACATGTATTACTCATTATGTAAAATTTACATCTTAAACTTTCCCAGCAGAAAGCTCCCTGTGCTATCTCATTCCTCCACAATGTGCTTACATCAAATATCAGTACCTGCCTGTCTATGTGGTTCCAAAACTGCACCACCCTTGCTCAAGACTGTGTACATGGTGCTCTCCTTTCTCTGTGTGGAAGTTTTAAAGAATTCATTACAAACAGTCAAGGAATGACTGATGATTAACATGATAAAATATTATTATTCTGTAAACACTTCAAACTAAATCTTGTTTGTAATTATTAATACCACTGAGTTCTTAGAAAATCAGTCATAATTGCATGTAATAAGCATTTGAAAAAGGATATTCATCATTTGGTATTAAACAAAATCCCCATACAGAGACTCATCTTACTCACACTTGCCTTTAGAATACCACATGTCTCCCAAAGTTGGGTACCACTGATCAGTAGGAAGGGAGTGAGCCCTGAAAGATATTAAAATGGATTACTACACTTTCAGTGTATTTTACCTCCACCAAGGTGTCCATGCAACAAAAAGTCCTCCTCCAGATAAGGAATTGGGATGAGGAGGCCCACACTGTGTGGTTCTTGGTGATGTCATCTGTAATATTGTTATCACATTAGCAGGAAAAGTTAAATCTTTAATTTCACACTGTAAATAACATTAAGCAGTATGAATCATCACTGTTCCAGTGACTGGTACCTATAACTGACCAATAGTATGTGTGGCAATAGTAACTACTAATTAAGAAAATGTCTGTTTTGAGAAATGCAGACAATCTAATACCATACATGATGACTGTTGCAGTGCAATCTTGCTGCAATGCAGTGCATTGTTGGCAAGTAGCATGCCATCTCTTACTAACTAAACTAAACTTGTGGATTTCTTCATCTCTCTTATTGAGGTCATATATCATCTTAATTAGGATCCTTGGTCTCAGTAGAATGGAAAGATATGGGCAAGCTTGATTTCTCTCCTCTGTTTAATTATAAAATCTTCAGACTCTGTACATCCTTGGCTAAACACTTCATGAAACTCAGTACATCTTATACAACAGTTTTACAATCAGTTCCATATTGATGAAACTGTCTTGAAAGGAGTCAAGTAAAATAAACTCTTACACAACTCCATAGCCTGTAATCCCACAAAAATACAAAAGTATAAAAAAAATTAGATGAGGACAAGTGTAATTATTATAGAAACCCAATCTGGTGGTTTCCTTTAATGAAGACTCAGGAGACCTCTGCTGCATCACATCCGTAACAGTATCAGTGACTGCCTTAAGTAATGAATATTTGTGTATATATTACAGGGCCAGTCGCCACGGGCCTCTCCCATTACTACAGTGCCCGTTCCATCACATTGACTGGGATCAGCATCACCGTCCTTGGCATCCTTCTTTGTTCCTTTTATAAGAATATTATCTGGTTTTACTTGTGCTTTGGTGTGATAGCAGGTAAGTGCTGCCCTTCCACTCATTTATAGATTTTTATTTAATTCTTGTGTGTGAATGTGGTTTTATTTTAGCCAAAGTATATCAAGAGTTTCTGAAAAAAATATCCATTAATAATATTTAAAAGAAGATTGGTTCAGAGAGAGAGAGAGAGAGAGAGAGAGAGAGAGAGAGAGAGAGAGAGAGAGAGTGTAAATACCATATGTTGTAGTAAGTAGATAAAAGGTACTGATTTGGTGATAAATTTGAGATTTTCTCCACCATATTCTGTACTTCCAGTCCTTCAACTTGCCCACCTGTTGTCTAGTGTCATAAACCATATTTCCATATAGCAGAATTTGGATCTCTTCCTGTGTTGTTCTTAGATCATTACCCATTTATTGCAGGAATTGGCAATGCACTAGCATCTCCTCAGGGCTTCCTCCTTGGACAGAAGTATTTCTGCCACAAGAGAGCAACAGCCAATGGCCTCTCAACAGTGGGGGCATCATTGGGAGGCATGGTGTTCCCTCCTCTGGTGAACTACATGGTGGAGACATATTCAGTGGATGGGGCCTTCATGCTGTGGGCTGGCCTGTTGCTTCATGGCCTCATCGGTGGCTCACTCTTCCACCCAGTGTCGTGGCATCTCATGCCCAAGCGAACTGCCTCCCTTGACACAGCTGGGATACAGCAGAATGGTGGCCAGCCTAAGAGTGATATCCCTGGTAATAAGATTGTCGTGGCGGGCAAAGATGAAGAGCGAAAAGAATATAACGTATTTGAGGATGAAAGTGCTGTGAAAAGCCTCACGCCTGACAATGATAGTGATGACAGTGACCATGAGGAGCTGATAATGACTCAAGATGTGTTGCTAGATCCTCAGAGCCAGAAAAAGGACATTTGTGCCAACAACTGCAGTGAGAGACAATGGAAAAATCCCCTCACTGATGTGCTGCAGACCAATGAGTACCTGGAGCGGCCGCGGACAGTGAGCATCGAGAGGAGCATGGAAATCCTGCCCCAGATCCCTGAGGAGAGTGAGGACGAGGACTGCTTTGAAACCTATGATCCTGAGAGTGGCAATGAGCGCATTGAGTTCCTCAACCGTGAGAATGAGATGAGGAACAGACCCATCAGCTATATCAGTACAAAGAGTGTCGATTCCATTGCTAAAATTCCCTCGGTGGAGAGCATCTTTGACTCGTGTGATGTGTTGGATCAGTTTGGCAGTGCCTTATCATTCAAAGTGGAGAAGCTCAAGGACAGTGCTAAAGTTTCTGCCATGGAAAAGAGAAAAAATAGATCAAATAGTGTAGGGCAGCATCCTCTAAGACCATACATCCTCTGTGGCCTTAAGATGCCCAGGCTGCAGTATCTCATTAATTTCAGCATTTTGAGGCACCCAATATTTGTCATTGCAGCCTTCAGCAGTATTTGCAACAGGCTGGTAAGATTAATGGCACTGTTTGAACTTCTTTATCAGTTATGTGATATATTGTAGTACTCTTTTTGCCAATTGGTAGCATTTCTTTTTATGTAAGAGGGGCACTGGCCAAGAAGAAAAAAGAAAAATTTGCTAAGGTGCCAGTCCCAAAAGGAAGGTCAAAAGGCTCATCCAAAATTGGAGGATAAGAAATATCTTAAAGTTAGTTTACTTATTACTTTTGACAAGTAAAAAAAACATGCAAAATTTGTATTCATAACCACTATCATTACCAGTAACCACATGAATATTTCTTTACATATCTTTTTTTCTGATGGGTTGCAGGTGTATGTATCTGTGCTGACATACTTGCCCTCTTATGGGAATGAGATGGGTGTGGGCAGGAGGTCAGCCTACCTGCTCACCATTGTTGCCACCTTTGAGCTGCTGGGGAAGGTGATCATGTCTGTTGTGTCTGACCAGGGGTGGGTCCAACGCCGCTACATTCACATCCTGTCCAGCATCAGTGCTGGCCTGTCTGTGTTATGTGAGTTGTGGTGCTCTTATCACACACATGTGGATAAGTGCATGAAGAAAGACTTAATTTATATGAGTATGATACCTTGCAGAGATCTGATGTATTATTGTGTTTCTATTTTACTGTGTTACATGACTTGTGATGCACATCCCATACTTCCATGGGGTAACTGCACAAAAAAGGACTTTATGTGTATGAGTGCTATATTCTTCAGAGATATTGTGTATTATGTACTCATTTCTATTTTACTGTTACTCCAGATTCACTCATTGTGATAATTTTCGTCTTTCTTTCAATTTTTCCGTGCATTGTTCATATGTGTCTTTTTCTCAGCTTTGATTTGGATGTCCTCTGTTGATTTAGTTTCTACATGGCATACAACATTTGACTACTTTTATACACTGTGCTTTATTTTTCTTTATCTATATATGTTTCAGTGCATATATGTATGTGTGTTTGTCCTTTTCCAGTGTTTCATCAGGATTTGTACATAGAAACATAAGAATATAAGAGAATCTGGAAGGAGCCACCAAGCCTACATGTGGCAGTCCATGTATAAAACATAATTATGTACCTATTTCCACTTACCATCCCCATCCATAAATTTATCTAATCTTCTTTTAAAGTTCCTTATTGATGTAGCATTAATAACTTGTTGCTGGATTTTTTTTCATAAACCATCAATATAATTCATAACATTCTTTGTTTTGTTATTGATGGTATCTGCTGCAGTTGATCCATTTTGTGTATATATTAAATTGTAATCATTTTCAAAATTTGTCAGTGGTCATTTCAACTCAGTGAGTTTGCACCGTCCTCAGACATGCTATATGAGACATGGTTTGTTACTTGCAGTGTTGACGCTTGCCTGGGACATTGTGACGCTGGGCTTGTGCTGCGGTCTGTACGGCTTCTGTGTGGGCACCTGCATTTCCATTGGGCCCGTCTTGCTGGTGGAGTACCTTGGCCTCAAGCTGCTCCCTCACAGCTTTGGCCTGATGCTCTTCATGAATGGCATCAGTGGGTTTGCAGTGCTACCTTTTACAGGTGAGTGAGAACATTGGTGAATAGTTGATACAATAATAGATGATCTAATATAACTTGATTTTCTATATGTACTGTACTATGATATTCCCTTTTTGGTAGAGGACAGGCCTGTGTGCCAGATTGGAAGAATACTGCTTTCTTATTCCTCGCACTTTAAGGAATTAAAACCAAGAAGACTCTCTCTCTCTCTCTCTCTCTCTCTCTCTCTCTCTCTCTCTCTCTCTCTCTCTCTCTCTCTCTCTCTCTCTCTCTCTCTCTCTCTCTCTCTCTCTCTTAAAATCCTCAGTACTACATGGTATAGACATTTAAGTCTTGCTCACTAGTGGTAATCAGTCTTAGCTAATTTGTATTTTGATCATGTACATTGCATTTGATAAACATAACCTGATTACAATTGTCACCTTGCTATCCAGATATTTACCTGTTTATAATTTCTTTCCCATAACATAATGCACTCATTTCAGGTTGGTTGAATGACGTCACTGGTAATTTCACATCAACTTTTTACGTGATTGGATGTCTAAATTTGTTGCCAGGCTTCCTGTGGAGTCTTGTTCCCTGCTTCCCTAAGGCTGCAGGGGAATCCTCCAAGGCTGACAATGTATAGAAACAAAGATAAGCACTGGAAGCTTTTGTTTCTCAGAGTTGCACTCAGTAGCTTAAAAAGCAAGTTTCAAAGGTAATAAAGAACATTAACACTATCTTGTGTTGTACATGTGATAAGAAACTTGGTCAGTATTGCACGCTCTATTTGCACCATAAGAACAATACTTGCTGTATTCATTCAAAGCTTGTACCTGCAGCCTGCATCAGTTTGACCCAAGAAAACAGCATGCATGACGGACCCACACACGTGCTGCTGGCTGCTGAGCAAGGAGGTTTGACCTCTTTGTTCCTGAGCCAGTGATGTTATATTCATTGCAGCCAGGGGCATGCAGGGATGCATGTTATGTGTGTTGTCTTCTTGGATTATCTGATAATACTTGCCTAATTTATTGTTTTACTTATTAGTAATAACTTCTCCACATTAGGATGTTGTTACATATTAGTAATTCATCATATTTTATCTTTCTTTATATCTTTGCAACACCAAGGGATGAAAATTAAGGTCCTTATTATTCTTGAACTCTGTAAATTTCAGCAGCTGCCTTGCTGTAAGACTGTGTGGGCTTCAGGTGGATTGTTTGGATGAATGAAGTGTCAATTAGATACCTACATTGGGAAAACCCCAATTTGAAATTTAGCCCAGGTGGATGATGGAACACTGGTGCATAAAGGGTTTTAGGTTGTTTAGATCACACTTTAAGTCTTTATACAAAAAGAATCATCCAAAGATCAATACTTTAACGAAGGATACAATTATGAAAATGAGTTTTGAGTAGGTCAGTGAATCCTCTGCACATTGAAAGCCTTTCCTCCTCAGCTTTACAAATATTTAATGGTTGACAGTGGAATGTAAGTGGTTCATTCTGTTGGTGTGAGATTGATAGGCAGGGAATGTGGTTGACAAGAGAAGTTGGTATAAGACCTTATAATGAGGCCAGGCTTGTTCCTCTAGTCAACACTGAACCTATTGGCATACACAGAAAATCTCAGGCTAAAAGCAATTTACCATATCAGATTTAAGCATACCATTAATGAACATAATTGACCATATTATGTCTGATATTTTTTTACTGTTAGTGTGGTATGTGGTATTGGTGAAAGCCTCACCCTGGCTGGTGAGCAGACATAGTGTTACTGTAGGGTGAGTGTCAAGGGATAAACACACTTACATTTAAATTACTTTATTGCATATTTAAAAAAGAAGTTGTTTGATGACTTAACATGTAACAATTAACAATGGTTTTGTGGCCTTTTTTTTTTATACCAAAGAAGTTTGTAATATAAACATATCAAAATGTGTATTACAAAGGGTGCTTAAGTATTCATAATTTTTTTATGTTCTGTGTAACATAACTGTATAATTTTTCATAAAGATTGTATAGAATCCACAGCCTTTCCTAAGCTCCTCTGACTTCTTTAAAACACTCACAACAAGAATTGAAAGAACTGTATTTACGTTTAATGAAATTGAGACTATGTAGATTTAGTTTTAACAGGATACACTCACCCGTGCTTTGCAGCAACACTTGGCATCAGTACAGGAGAGGCCACAGGTGGGTATGTATACAGCAGGTCCCCCATCAAGGAAGACATGGTCATACTCATTATTCCAAACATACAGAATTTTCATTTGTGATGTGTTTGGTAAGTGAATCAATGTCCTGCTGGTGGAACACAGAGGTGTGGTTGTACCATAGCAAGTGTCATTGGAATGTTTAGAATTACACACACATGAGGGCAGGAATGGTGGCCCTTTGCTTCTGCAGGACCACATATGCATATAGAATGGCAGAATTGTTAGCCTTCCACCTCTGCGTAGTTGCAAGAACACAACTCCTCAGCTTGTGTCCTGCACCTTTCTCTTGTAGAGGAGTGAGGATTAATATTTAAAGAGACAAGACCAAATTTTCTCTTCATATGAGGATCGGAATGTGAGACTCTCGGTTGCAAGGCAAGCATGCTAACTACTACACCACTGTGCTTTATTTTTTGACCTTTGAAATTATTACTGTAATTGATTATAGATATTGGTGGTAACTATTTTTTAACCAGGAAGTGATAGCTGGCTGTTTTTGTTTTTTATATTTTATAACTTTCTTGTCCTTTTACTTAGTTTGCAAGGAAGTGAAAAGCTGGTTGTTTTTGTTTCCACAATGAGAGTAAGGGGTGATGTCACTGTCTATGAGTCATCACCATGTATCCTCCACACAGTGATTTATTGTCTAACTTGTATGAAGTAAGGAAAAATGATAAATTCCATATCTGCATCAGTATCTTTCATTTGTATTTTACACAAGCAATAGTTAAAAAATTCCAATGTACATAGCCATTCCTTTTAATTATAAGAGTATGCATTGTTTCACAAAGAAAGAGAACATAGAGGTAGATGAAAATGTTATCATAATAAAAGGCATTTCAAACAGTTAGAAAACAGTGCAATAGCATACGAAAGGGCCATTCTTAATGGTTAAATTTTTGACTGTGGTTGTAGATGACAACCCAAATCATGCAAAACTCAGACTGTAAATCAAAACACCCTCAAACCAGTCCCTGATATGGCTGTATTCTGTCCAATTCATTAAAAAGGTGCATATAAATTTATCAAAAAGAAAACTCAGTAAACTTCACAAGCACTGATTAACTTATGCAGGCAACCATCAACATCTGCAAATTTTAATATTTCTATGCTTTAGTACTCAAAATAATGCACAGAAATTTCAACACTACAGTAATGGATTTTATTTTTGGCACTTAGAAAAGATGATTTCTGGAGCAAAAAATAAGTATAAAAGTGTTCTTAACTGTCAGCTTTTGTTCTTGATAACAGTTCAAATATACTTGACCTTCTGCTGTCACTAAATTTGTTATCACCATCCATCATTATTGTAACAACCTCGAAAACTGTAACTGTCACATGCAATTGTGAAGCATTAAGGGTATATCAAGAAACTGATTATTGGATCAACCTGAAGAATTACAATTATCATGTGTAATTGTGAATCATTACAGAAATAATGAGAAACTGATCTGAAGACAAGATAAATTGGCCATGAGAGAATGTCATTTGTGACTGAACCCCTGACAAAGCCAACTAAGGTAACCTTCAGTTCAAATATATTACCTATCAGGCTTACAAAATCACCAAGGGTAGAATTGAATTGGGGTGGCTTTGACCAGCCTGTCACTACATCACAACACTTTCATCACAGTTCATAAATTAATATCATGCTTTAAAATCTTTATTTTCGACCAAAAATCATTACTGTAAACAATTCCCATTTGAATAACCAAAATCACATTTACTACAGTTCTAAAATCACTACTGTAGTTGAAAAACCTTGAGTGTATGTGTCAGGTCAAATGTTTAGGGGGAGAGTCCTTGTCATGGTATCCCCACAATGGCAGAAAGGACCCATTTTGGGGCATCCACTTTCATATAACATGGTTTGTTTATAATGCACTTCAAGGTGCGAGGTGGGGTTTTAAGGTGAGAGGTGGGTTTTAATGTTTTTCTCAGTTATAATAAAAAGGCACAGTTATTTGGAAGGAAACGGGGCCAAATTTTCACACACTTCAAGTAACTGTTTTCATCAGCTTGAACTGCTCTCTTGATTTAGTTTCAATACTTCTGCCTTCATAATGGCTATGAGATGTATGTTGTGTCCCTTCATGGGAGATGCAAATTATGTTTGTGGAGGTGCAGAATGATTCTGCTCAATTATTTTTTCTTATAAAAGAAAATGGGTTGCTATGCTAAATGTCATGCCTAATTTTATGTTATAGCAATAAATAGGTGTTATTAACATGTATTTATTGTTGAAATACTTACTATCATGTTATAGCAGTTTTTGATTAATAAAACTGCACAACACGATAAAAATCAGACTTTTAGGTGCCAGGCCATATATTAAAATGATTCCCATTGGTTCTCTAGTAATAATGTTGTGGATTTTGTTACTGTGATGTAGCAGCAGCACCATTCACCTGTGTCAGCAGATGATCAAGTGTACATGTGAAAATAACTTGCCTCATCTCTTTTTTTTAACAATTTTGTTTAAAATTAAGATATGGCATATAGCTAAAAAAACATCCAGGCCCTTACTACTGAATATCTATTCAAAATTTGAGGGAAGTTCTCTACTCTGGTAACAAAATTGACTAATGGTAAAGGAAACTTTAACCTTACTGATACTAGAAAAGATGCTTTATAAATTAGTATCCAAATTTGATACCAAAAACTTTACAATCAATATAAAAAGTATCACAGTGAATAGTAGATTTCACACAGTGAAGACTGGTCAATAACAAACTCAAGTCTTCCCTCTAGACTGCATAAAAGCAGTATCTCAGGCTTGTAAATGATAGCTCAGTGACATTTTCAAAATCTGGCATGAAAAATCAATGTTTTTTCATGCCTCAAGTATAAAAATTCACTGATAAATGTACATCAATGTTTTCAGATAGGAAAAATCACATCCCTTCTTAATCATTCTCCCTGTAAGTGCACAGCCACTGAATAAGGACAAAAAATTGAGGTTCTTCAGTCTCCCTCAAAGACATACGTGTAGTACAGGTGCTGCCATTCCTCACACTTCCTCATGTGCATTCAGTCACCTTGAGAGGATTATAATGACAAAAAGGGGAATCTTTTAACTGCTATTCTTAAGTAGATCATGGATCATGGGAAGAAAATCTGAACATACAGCAGAAGGCAGAGGAAGCTAGCACCAACATTGACTGAATCTGAGCAACAAGGAAAAGTAAGTATAATCTTACTAAGAAGCACAATCAACTGTTGCTGGCATATTTTTGCACACAACGAGAGGCCTGTCTAAGTCTGGTGACGAGGTGAGTGAGCTGAGCCAGAGAACAGGAAAATGTAATCTTGCCACGTTTTCCTCTTGACTCCTCAGTGTGAAGGGTCACCAGGTACATGGCTGCACCACCTTCCTCACCATCACTACTCTGTCAATAACAATGAGAATTAGTTACAGAAAATTTTATATGTGTTACAGGAACAAGAAGAGTTTTGGGGTCAAAGATATCATGTGTCTGGTAAACAATGGCAGTACTTTAGATCATATGATGCCACAGGAAGTAACTAAACATGTCCTGTGCTTCACAGATAATTGATAGACAAATAGAGTAAAAGAATGGTGACCTAGGAATGCTAAAGGTAAGAAGGGTAGACACAGAACTAGATGGAGAGATGGCTGGAAAATTACTGTCATAATACTTGTATATAAAAAAAGCAAGGAATTACTACAAAGATGAAGGAGAGAAAAGAGAATGTAAGAACAAAGCAACAGTGCCTTTGGGGAGAGGTAAAAAATAAAGGGTGAGGCAGAAATACCTCCCACATTTTAAAAGGTTAACAAAAGGAAAAATATGGAGGAATTTCTGCAGCATCCTGTATTATGGCTTGTATAAACAGATGAAAACAAATAATCAATTATTATTAAAAAAACAAAACAAAAAAAAAACATGGTTTCCCTTCAGTAAGCATCTCTAAAGCATGTCACAACCAATGCCTGAGGGAATGAGAGCAGGGTGTTGCTTTGACCAGCAGGCTGACAAACATAGTGATGTAAATGTACTTAGTACTTACTCTGACTTGGTAGCTCAGCTTCCAGTCAATGTCAACAATATGAGGAGGGAATGTTCCAAGGGAGGAAAGCTTTGATTGTATGGCATTCCGATGTGACTCTACCGCTTTTGTGGCTTCACTAATCCTCTCTGCAATACAAGGAATCATGTGAATAAGAGCATATAGATGCCTAATCTTGGCTACTCCCCATTATGGAAGATGTCAGCCTGGTATAAAGATAAAAAGATAAAATAATCAAGTTCACCACTTTGTACAAAGTCACATACTGAAAAATAAGGCATATTTTCTGCTATTACAACTGATATATAAATTTTTAAGAGATACAAAATGTATAATTTTGGCTAAAATACTAACATTTTTGCCTCATTAGGGTGATTTATGGTGTATTGGTGAGGTTTGCAGTTTACAAACCCTAACTCCTTAGTTCACATGTCATACCTATTAACTGGTGGGCAAACAGAGACTACAAATGTGAAACAAGACAAGGCCATGTAGTCTTCACCTGTCTTGTTTTGAGCCTGGGACCTACAGGCTGAGAGCTGAGTGTGACTGCCATTACACTGTTTGGCCACAATAACAGTGCACTGAACCATAACTAAATTAAAAGCAACAGTACTAAAACATTACCTGAGGGCCAATTCAGATCTTCCAGCACTGAAGTGATAACTGTGACGTTGTGGCTGTCCCGCACTGCCTCTAGGAACAGTGTTGCCAATGCTGCATGACATCGCGAAACTTCACCTGCAAACACACACACACACAGTAAAATATGTGAAACTGCACAAAGATACTTAGTATCATATAGATACTTGTTAGGCAATGATCCTCCCAAAATAGGTTAAGAAATTAAAACATTTAGTTAAATTCAGTTTTAAAATGCCCTTCACTATTACTTGGCTATGACTGAAACATGGCAGTCACTTCAATTTGGTTAACAGTTCGCGCAACTTTGATGGAGGATACAGGGAACAAAATTAAGCATTTCTAACTGATTTTAATGTGACAATAATTCTTATCAAAATCCAAAATGTGCTTTTGACAACAGAGTCCATTAATAGTGGAAAGCATCAAATTGCCAGTATTATTTAATAAATCCATATCCTTGGGTACTTTGATCCTATGTGAGCCAGGCAATACAGGAAAGGAAGCAAATATGGTTTTAATCTAAATTTTGAAATATCTTAATAGAAGTTTTTTTTACAAGGGTAAATAATACTTAGGAGACTTTTGAGTGGTAGATGATACTATACATGCCAGTTAGGAGAGTATACATAGCTTCATGAGAAAGCAGCAATCAAAATATATCAGATCATTGGGGTATAATTTACAGGAAATAATAAACTTTGATTAAAAGAGATCCACGACTCAAGATGAGGACGCTATATTCATTTACCCATTATTTTGGTAAATATTAAGAAGAGTCATATGGCCCTACTTCCTATTTCTTTCGGTTCCTACCCCATACAATGTTGGGGACCTGTTGGGAAAGAGGGGTTTTTGGATGAGGAAAGCTAAAACAGCACCAAATATTGCCTCTTACTACCAAAAATAAACAGGGAGCTGCTGTTGCAGCTCTATTTCATATTTGTCAGTTTAGTTAGGTTTGGATGCTAGCAGCAACAGCAGGATCAAGAACATGACAGCCATCAAAACAACAAGAACAGCACCAGTAGTGCAGCTCCCTATTTATTTTTGGTGGTAAGAGGTACCATTTGGCTCTATTTTAGCTTTCCCCACCTGAAAATCCACTTTCTCACCAGGTCCCCAGCATTGTAGGAGGTAGGAGCCAAAAGAAATAGGAAATAGGGCCACACGACTCTTCATAATATTTACCCATTATTTCTACAATGAGTCAGTAATAAGTTGTGATTGTGAAAACAATGTCTAAAAGTATGGTAATTCACAGTTTCCAAGGCAGCATAAGTGTGTGTGAATGCTTAGTGTTAAAGACAGTGATGGTGCTGGTAGTAGTAGTAGTAGTAGTAGTGATGGTGGTTGTGGTGGTGATGGCGGTGGCAATAGTAATAGCAATATCGGTAGTAGTAGTAGTAGTAAACGTAGAGGCAGTAGTATCAGTGTCAGTAGTGGCTGATCAGTGCCCAGTGCTCACCGTCCTCCTCTCCGGCGGGCTGAGGGGCAGAGTTATTGGCTGGAATGTCCTTAGCGATGTCCTCAGTGACTTTCTGCAGTACTTCCTGGTACTTGGCCTGCTCAGTCTTGGAGACATCCCCCAGCAGGCGCAGGGCGGCGGTCACCTCACCTGACAGGTCCATCCCAGCTCACGGACGTTGCTTGTTGTGAATGTTGTCAGAGGGAGGCGTAAATTTTTCGTTCGAATGTCAAACTTACTAACTTTAATCTTCAATCTACTTATTAATATTTCATGATGCTCTGATGAATATAAATAATTATTCAAATTATCTATACGTATAAAGTACCCTCTTTTGTCACAAATAAGCCTTGTAGTGGTCAAAATCTATATTCTTACACGAGACTAGTCCACTTTGACATCAGAGAATCGAACACAGTCATGTTTACAAAGTTCAACATTTTCTACTGTACATTTTTTTTTCATGCAATAAAAGACACAGATTATGCAGTAGAATATTTTTAGGGTAACATTTGTTAAAACACACTTTTGATGCAGCTCGTTTCGAAATATCACATATCACAGCTGAGTGGGTGGGCAGCAGACGACAAAGGAAGGTAAGGGAGCGTTTTGTTGACATTTTCATCGGCCAGACACGTGCGCCCAGTGACCTTTAACCCGCATATACCTTTAACACCTGAATCCCCGAGCCGCGTCTGTTGTCATGGTGCTAGTGAAGGTGCAGAGAATCAAGAGTGATCACGCTGGTCCAAACTTCTGTGCTGTTTAGTGAGTGAGGCGAAAAAAAAATGTTAGTAAGAGCGTGAAGATGAGGAAAATACAAAGGATTTAAAGGTAAAGTGCTTTCCTTAAGTGTTTGTCTTTGATTTCGTGATTTATTAGCATGTGGTGGTGTTTCATGCTCTTGTCTTTCGGCTTTTCGCTCATTTATCGCATTTCTTTATTTTTTGTTGTTCTTGTGTAATGCTGTGGGATATATTGTGTATTCGATTTTTTCCTGCCAAGTATTATGCGGCATACAGCTTTCTGAAAACTGGGAGGGCCATTTTGTTTATAGTTGTTTACAAATGTTACCTACATTTGCGCTAAGGATGTAATGTTAATATTATATGGTATCACAGTAGCCTAGGTAGGAATATACGGCCTGTCTACATGTGTCTGATGACTTTCTTGGTGATTTTTACACCGTATCTTTATTCATTGTGGTATACTTCTCGTTACGTTTTTTTTTCTCTCTCTTTTTTGTGGGGAACTCCAAATTGTTTACTAATATATAGTTTATATATAAGAACCTCGTGCCACAGTCAGATGTCATGTTGCTGCCTCCCCATGGTCTTTATTATTTTTATTATTTATTTATCTGTCTTTGTTTATGTAAACCTTCCCGTTTGTTTACCTTTGAATTCCGGACTCGTGTATCTATTTTCCTAGATGAGGAAAGGACAATAAACTATGTAACGTAATTTGCACATGTATACTTTGAAATTCGTGACACGAAAACATAACACATTACTTACTTATATAGTTACCTAACAATTAATACATTACACAAACCCACGTGTATCACTGTAGTTATCATGGGTGGATGGATTTTTCCGCGTGTCTTACTGCGGTGTTGGTGTGACGAGCATACATGTCTGGCCTCACGTAGCCGCGTCCCCTGTCACCTGGAAACTTCGTCTGGCGGGAGCAGCACCGGGAAGGGTTGTGTCAAGGCGCCGTAACCCGAACCTGAAGGGCAAGTGTGTGGAACGCGTGGCAACATTCTAGTTTAGCTAGCCCTCGTTCATTAGTGTTATTGTATGACCTATAGTGTAGGGTATAGAGAGAGTTTAAGGTCTCTCTCTCTCTCTCTCTCTCTCTCTCTCTCTCTCTCTCTCTCTCTCTCTCTCTCTCTCTCTCTCTCTCTCTCTCTCTCTCTCTCTCTCTCTCTCTCTCTCTCTCTCTCTCTCCTTCTTCTTCTTCTTCTTCTTCTTCTTCTTCTTCTTCTTCTTCTTCTTCTTCCACCAAGCATCATTCAGTGGGAGAGGCGGTGCTTTTATCTTATACATCACCTATATTGCCGTCTTTATCCTTAAACACGTGCTGTAGTTTCCTCTCAGCAGACGGAGCCGCTGCACAACACTGGATCCTCCTTCTCTTTCTCCCAGTGGATATCAGAGCATTAGTAAGCAATGGCGTGATAGAAATTCATCTTTAAGAGTGATGTTACGTTTCTGTGTTTAAAGGGGCGAGAGAAACATGGCGACGGCGCGAGCGAAGGCTAAACTGAGAGAGAGAGAGAGAGAGAGAGAGAGAGAGAGAGAGAGAGAGAGAGAGAGAGAGAGAGAGAGAGAGAGAGAGAGAGAGAGAGAGAGAGCAGTGATGGCCTTGACATTATGAATATTTACCACCTCACATATTATTGATCACCACACAACACTTCCTCCCTTGTATTTAGCATCACACGTAAGCATCGCCATTACTCTTACACCACCACGCTTCACCCACGCACCCACCACCGTCTCTCCACACACCCACACAGACACTCACGCACTCGAGCAGACTCCACGGAGTTGTATATATTTCTGCCCTCCAGTCATGTCCTCAATTATGTGAATTAATATAAAAGAATACACCATATTGTTTTGTATGATGATTAAGTGGTTAAGGGTGATATTACGACTGCATTCCTACGTCTGTGTGTGTATAAGTGTTGTATAGATTAAACAGGTGAGTGGATTGTAGTGTTGGTGCTTCAGCTTGTGTTTTCTCACCACCATAA
Organism: Scylla paramamosain; assembly: GCF_035594125.1. NCBI lineage: Eukaryota > Metazoa > Arthropoda > Malacostraca > Decapoda > Portunidae > Scylla > Scylla paramamosain. Next base: position 13,073,505 of record NC_087157.1, on the reverse strand, counting down.
TCGTGTAAGTTCATAACAGAGATGGTAAAACAAAGCAGGGCAGATACACAACTGAATATGAAGACGAGATAGGAAGTTAAACTGGATTGGCATGGAAAAGATTGATAGACGGAGAACTAAGATGGTTAGGAGAGATCTTTGTCTTGTAATGGAAGGAGGATAAGGAGGAGGAGGAGGATAATGATGATGTGTATTACGAAAAAAAGCTACGCGAATTTATTTATTACGTGACATGAAGGTGAGGATCGAAGGCGTTACATGAATCGGAAGACTCTTAATTAATCAAGTGCAGATATGTCAGGTGTGTGCACTTGTTCCTTAATGCACCGGCCGCCTCCAACCCGTCCTCGTCCTCTCCTTGCGCTGGCTGGCATTTTCTCACATAGTAATGTCCTGTTACACGTTTAGGACCATGTTTATTGTCCGGATTTGCCAGTAATTTGCGTGCGGGGGAGGCGACAGACGCGTGTGATGTATGAAATGTGCGAAGTGTGTTTTAGCATTATCGTGAGTCAGACTGTGGGTCGTATTCTTAAATTTTTTTCCGCGTTATTTTTCCATCACATTTGATATCTCTAGTGAAAGTTACTATGATTTTCAAGTATGTTTTCAGTATTGTGATAGTTTGACAAGGCTTATATGCCATCAGTAAGAGGAACCATCAGGAGAACCTTGCCTTGTGACCTGTGTTGCCTCTGAAAATGCTTGTAATGATTTCAAAGCGTTTACGAGTACGGACGGGCCTGTCTTGTATGGTGCGGGGTAGGTCATGAAGCTCACTTGCGTAGGTCACGGATTAGTGGTATCCGTGAGTGGCTTTGCAGGTCATAGGTGTCATGTGTCATCGCGGTCAGGTCACGAGGGAGCTTGGGTGACGTGTATGTGGGCTCTGTAAAGGTGAAGTTAGGGACATATGTTATAACTGTAGGCGACCTTAGCGCTCATCTCTGTCTCAATGGCCTTTGAGTCTGTGGCGGATGATATTCTGGACAGGGCCACTGTGAC
>NC_087157.1:13042500-13057500 GCF_035594125.1 Scylla paramamosain | reverse complement strand
CCGGGTTCTCAAGAGTGTTTCTCATGTTAAAAATGTGGAAACCTCGTTAATATGTCACCAAAACCGTAGAATAACACCTTAAAAACCCGTGTAACTTTAAATATAGTAGGGTTTTGAATATTGGTCCATGATCTCTTGTCTCTGTCTCCTTTCGTGGTGAGCCTTGCCTGAGTTGCATACGAGTAGAGGGTAATGGTGATGCTGTGTAGGGTGATGGGAGTGTTTGGTGTGTGTTTTTTTTAGTAAGGAAATAGACGGAGTTGCCTCGAGGTGCCTGGTGCTATTGGGGAAACTCGAACCTGATATAAGAAATGCATGAATAATGATAATAATAAAAAAAAAAAAAAGCGTAGTATTTTTACAGGATAGAAAAATGTCATTCCTCAGGTAAAAGAAGAAAAAAGTCCGACTCACACTGTTTTGCGTTTTCGTCACTCGAGCTTATACCGGGTTAGAGTTTTCCCAGTAGCACGTGCGTGTATACCAGACTAGTTTATTAGAGGCTATCATCTCCCTCACTCCTCCTCGTATCCCACACATAATGCTCTTCAGGGAAAAATTCGCCTAATACTTTTCTCGAGAACCCGTGATTAATTTGTGACGGGGGAAAAATGTTTGAAAAAGTGAAGCCGCAGCATCTTCAGCGAGAGCTCCTTCCTTCCTGACGCGGCAGATAACGGGATCACGGCCGTCAGTGAGGGGAGAGGAGGGGGAGGAGGGTAAGGCACCCACACACTTTTCCGGGATAAAAATACACCCGACGTCTACGTGTTTTGTTTGCTCGGTGGATGAGAAGCAGGAATAGAACCACCACCACCACCACCACCACTACCACCACCACCACACCCTCGCACCTCTTCAAGCCCTTCAGAATCAGCTTCCTGCAGAATGCCGCCACCATTTCCAGAGGTAGGCACGCAGCTGGGCCTGAAATACCCTGCCCGTTGAGCCTCCCCCCGCCGTGTCTTTCCCGCGGCAGCCCTGAGCCCGGCCAAGCCCTACCGAGACCTACTGATCCCAGGAACCCTACGGACGCACCCATTCTCGGAGGGAAGAAGAGAAGGACCGTATTCTGTAACACTTCACCGCACCTCCACTACATTCAGAGGCTCTGCTCGTACTTCAAGTGACACGTGTTTTTAAGGATTTTTTTTTAATGGTTCTAGTGACAGATTAACAAGATTTCTACATTATTAATTGGGGAAACACTCTTGAGAATCCGGCTAATCGTCTGTGTCCGTGGGGAATACTCGTGGTGGGAGAGCAAAGCGTATCAGAATACAGGAAATAGACGGAGTTGCCTCGAGGTGCCTGGTACTGTTGGGGAAACTCAAATTTGATATAAGAAATGCATGGACAAAAAAACACCACTGGCCGCATCTCCAGTCTTTTCAAAAGGCTTCAGCTGAAGCTACACGGGCTTTTAAAAATGCTTTACGGTTCTAGTGATATATTAACAAGATTTCTATATCATTAACAGAAGAAACGCTCTTGAGAAGCCGGCTGATCATCTCTGTGGCCTTTTAAAATAGTGGTGAGAGAAAGAGAGCAAAACGTTTCAGAATACGGGCATAAGAGTGTAATGCTGTCCCCTGGAGACGTCGGCGGCGTGATCAAACCTCGCGTCTTACAGGCCGTTCGTGAACTGTGTCCAAGATTACAGAACCTCTAAGTTTGGTGGAGTTTACGCGCGGTAAACATAATCCAAATTGTGCGGCGGGAGGGGTAAAGGATGGCGCACCGCAGGGATGTCAGGGATGCCACGCAGGGCTTGGCAGGGTAGATAGTGGTTCGGTGTGTGTGTGTGTGTGTGTGTGTGTGTGTGTGTGTGTGTGCGATCGAAGTTTTTAATATTGGCTTGCTGATTGATACGTCGTTGTGCAGTGAGACTGAATGTAAAATGCAAACATATTGTGATCGCATCTCGGGGAAAAAAAAAACTATGCATAATGCCACTTAATATCAAAGTAATTAAACAGAACTATGATTAAAAAAAAATAATAATAAAAATGAAAACCCTTACACAAACATCAAACTAACACCCGCAAAAAATACAAAAAAAATAAATAAATAACAAGACCACACTGTTACCACACCACCACAAAGGCTCCTCCCTTCTCAACTTTCATGAGACAAGCAAATTAGCGTATTTTCCCTCTTCCCTATATACCATGCCCTTAGTCGACCTCCTTGACAAAAAAAAAAAAAAAAAAAAAAAAAAACAAGAAAAAAATAAAGGACCACCCCATCACAGAAACTGCTCCCTCTCAACTCACACGGGAGAAGCAAATTAGTGTATTTTTTCCAGTATATGTTGGTCGACCTCCTCCTGGCGTAAAAAGAACAAACTAACACCCATAAAATGAACCACACATTACCCCACCTACATCACACACACTGCCCCCTTTCAACTTTCATGGGGAAGAACAAATTAGCGTATTTTTCTGTATACGTATATGTTGGTCGGCCTCCTCCTTGCATAAAAGAACAGACCAATACCCACAAAACTAACCACCTCTCACATCACAGACACTCCTTCCCTTTGAACTTACATGGGAGAACCAAATTAGTGTATTTTCCCCTATACGTCCGTCGGTCAGCCTCCTCCTGGCATAAAGAAGCTTAACTACACAATAATTAATTACCCATCACCTCACTATTACCACATCACCGCAGAAACGCCTCCCCTCTCAGCCTTCATAGATAAGCAAATTACCGTATTTTCTCTCCTATATGCTATGCCCTCGGTCAGCGCCCTCCCCCTCCCCCTGTTCGTCCCGTCATAAAGAAAAGGCAGGAGCTTCACCACACAGTAATCCCCCACCTGTACCTGTAAGGGGCGGCCTGGCGTGCACCTTATTATGCACGTGATTAAAATGCTGCACGAGATTCGCCGCCCTAAACCTGAGATCGATCCTAACTGCGACCTGTCCTGCTGCAGAGGGGAGAGAGAGAGAGAGAGAGAGAGAGAGAGAGAGAGAGAGAGAGAGAGAGAGAGAGAGAGAGAGAGAGAGAGAGAGAGAGAAGGATCAGAAAAAGGAGAAAATGTGTGAGATTTAGGTGTTTGTGTGTTTCTGTGTGTGTGTGTGTGTATGTGTGTGTGTGTGTGTGTGTGTGTGTGTGTGTGTGTGTGTGTGTATGTGTGTGTGTGTGGGTGGGTGGGTGGTTGGGTGACTATGAATGTGGGTGGTCAATCTCTCTCTCTCTCTCTCTCTCTCTCTCTCTCTCTCTCTCTCTCTCTCTCTCTCTCTCTCTCTCTCTCTCTCTCTCTCTCTCTCTCTCTCTCTCTCTCTCTCTCTCCCAGCCCTTCAAGTGTACACACAAGGTTATAAATGGCGGCCCTTGATGAATTATGGTCTTCGCGGGGGAAGGGAGACATGTGGCGGATGAGGGAGAGGGAGAGGGAGAAGGAGAGAGAGAGGAAGAGGGAGAGGAAGAGGGAGAAGGAGAAGGAGAGGTTAGAGGACACTTGAGCCCCGCCTCCTCGCCTCCTAGAAGTTATTGTGACATTTGTGGTTTACTTATTCTTTCCTTTTCCTCTTATTCTTATTCTTCGTTTCTCGTTTTCTTTCCCCTCTCTTCGATTTTTCTTCGTGTCAGTTTCGTTCTTTTATAAGATTTATAGGTAGCTTTATTTATTTATTTGTTTATTTTTATTTATTTATTTTTCTCGTTGTAAGGGAATGGTAGGCAGAATGCAGCTTTGAAGTTTTGTTTGATTGTATTTTGTTCTCCTACACGTTGTTTAGTAGTAGTAGTAGTAGTAGTAGTAGTAGTAGTAGTAGTCGTTGTTGTGGTGGTTGTTGTTGTTGTTAGTAATAGTGGTTGTGACGGTGGTGGTAGTAAAAGTGTTAGTTGTAGTAGTTCAGCAGACACTCCTGTTATAGACCAGTGTGTCTCCCGGCGTGGGATTCAGTGTGTGTGTATTCCTCTGCATCTTTTCATGCGGCCTTTATTTCCCTCCATGTATTAGTTTCCCTGTCGAGTTTGCTCTGAGCGACGCGAGGTCAGCTATATAAACACACCCGCCAACACACACACACACACACACACACACACACACACACACACACACACACACACACACACACACACACATGTTGCCACAGGTGGGTGTGTTGGTGCATGCCTAGCCCCTCGCGTGGCTGCCGACACCCAGACATCGCCAGTGTCTTCCTGCATGGAACTCTCGCCTTGGGTCTGTCGCCTCTTTCCTTCAGGTGATCGCTACTTACTGCTTGCCTGCTTGTGATTGTAGATCTGTTGCCTTACTTATTATTGTCGTCGTTTTCGTCGTTTTTTTTTTTTTTTGTCGTTCTCCTCCTCCTCCTCCCCCTCCTCCTCCTCCTCATCTTCGTCTTTGTCCTTGATCTCGTCCTTCTCTTCCTTCTCCTCTTCCTTAGAATGTAAGAGCATAATAAAATAAGGGAAGATGAAAGAAATCATCAATCCTACACGTGTCAGTCCCTTCCTCCTCCTCCTCCTCCTCTTCCTCCTCCTCTTCTTCCTTCAGTTGCGAAAGACAGTGCAGAGGGGGCGGGGTGCTCCTCTACGTTAAGTCTAGTCTCCACCCCATCCAAAAATTAACTGCAAAAATAGATAACATAAATGTTTCCTACATTCAGCTCAACTTAATTCGCATAAATATGTAATTGCCACAATTTACCGACCGCTTTGTTAGACTCAAACTTTATGAGCAAATAGCAGAAATTTGTAACAAAAATTAGTCAATTATTGTGGGAGACTTTAACTTACCAATTCACATTCGCATTCGGGTTATGACTTGTATAGTAAGCTACAGGAAAGTAAGTTTCACCAACTTGTAGCTTATCCAACAAGAGGTGAAAATATCTTAGAGCGTGTATTAACGACAAATGAAAACATCGTTAGTAATTTAGAAGTCGGACTGGTATTCAGCACCAGTGATCACCGGGTGATTACATTCGGTATGGATATCAGTAAATCTACAGTAAATGAAAGTAGAGAAAAGGTACCCGACTATTCAAGGGCAAATTTTTTGATAAATTAAAAAAACATTCTGGCCAACTGTGACTGGAATGTAATCTTAGAAAGTACTAACATTAATGTAGCGTGGAAGAAATTCACTTCAAAACTTAAAAAGCTCTTGAAAAATCTGTTCCACTGAAAAATAGGCGAACAGTCGTTAACAAAAAACCCAAATGGTGGAACGCGGACATTAAAAACAATCTTTCAGCTAAAAAAAAAAAAAAAAACGCGCGTACCTCAAATACAAACTGACCAAAATCAACGATGACAAAGCAGAACATGATCGATTGCGGCGTCATTGTAAAAAAAAAAGAAACAAAAAAAACTTGAGACAATAAGAAAAACCTTTAACTTCATATTGCTAAGTCATGTAAAACAAATCCCATAAAATTCTTAAGTTACATTACAAGCAAAAAAGTAGTGCCTTGAAAAATGGCAAACACACTGGCAAGGAACTCCAAATGCCTGAGAATCTGAACGACTACTTTGTATCCACATTCACTAAAAAAAAAAAAATAAAATAAAATAAATAAATAAATAAAAAAAATAAATAAATCTTAATATCTACAGCCCACTCAACGCCTTTTTGAAGACGTGTACTTTTCAGGAAAAAGAAATCTTTTAGACGCGATCAATAGAATTAAAATAAACAAAACACCCGTGCCAGATAAAATTTTTCAGCGAATATTGAAGGAGGCTAAAAAACGAGCTTGCCAAGCTCCAAATTATTCAATAAATCATTAAGCTCTCGACAAGTCCCGGATGAATGGAAACTAGCTAAGCTTTAAAAAAGGTGATAAATCTCAACCTCATAATTACCGTCCCATGAGCTTCACATCTGTAGTGGGTAAGCTTGTGGTATCAATAATACGGGTTAAAACAGTAGAATTCCTGGAAAGTAACGGTATCATAAAGGACACTCAACATGTATTTAGAAATAAACGTTCATGTTTAACGAATTTACTAGACCTTTTTAACGACGTGTTTAATATGTATGATAATACCAGGCCAGTAGATATAGTGTATTTTGATTTCCAAAAAGCATTAAATAAAGTTCTTCATAAGCGTCTCTTACATAAAGTTAAAGGCCACGGCATATCAGGTGACCTCGCTGCGTGGATAGAGGATTGGTTGACAGACCGCAGACACCGAGCAGTAATTAACAGTAATTCCTCAAATTGGATCAATGTAAGTAGTGGCGTTCCTCAAGGATCAGTCTTAGTACCGATATTCTTCATAATATACTCGTATATCAATGATAAAGACAAAGGGATCATAAGTGAATTGTCAAAATTCGCAAATAATACTAAGGTTGCTACCAAGGGTGACTCACCAAACCAACGTCAGATTTTACAAAAAGACATAGACACTCTCATTGATTGGTCTGAAAAGTGACTTATGAACTTTAATTTTGATAAATGCCACGTATTACACATTGGAAATAGCAACCCGCAGGAAAATTACAAAATGGGTAACACCTTCATCAAAAGTGTGGATGCCGAAAAAGATTTCGGAGTTTTAGTGTTAACAGATATTAAAGCAAGCAAACATTGCACTGAAGTCGTTAAAATTGTCAATAAATTAATAGGCTTAATAGGAAGATCTTTCACCTTCAAATCTGAAAAAAAAAAAATCATTTTGGCTTGTACAACTCTCTCATACGCCCTCATCTTGAATACAACGTAGTTTTGGTCACCCTACTACAAAAAAAAAAAAAAAAGATATTGAAAAAATAGAAAAAAAGTACAACGTAGAGTAACAAAAATTATCCCAAGGCTTCGCAGTAAACCCTACGAGGAACGCTTTAAAGATCTAAATCCATTCTTCCTATCCAAACGCAAACTAAGAGGGGATCAGATATTGCTTTACAGAATATTTAAGGGTTTCACAAATATGAAACTTGAACGCTTCCTAACACTCAACCAGTCTAATGTTACAAGAAACAATGGCTTCAAAATAAAAGATAAGCGATTACAAACAAATGAAGCCAAACATTTTCTTCAATCATGTCATAAATATCTGGAATTGTCTTCCATCAAGCGTCGTTAACTCAGGTACTGTTGATTAATTTAAAACCCGTCTTGACAAGTATCTAGAAACTAATCCCCGGTTGTCATTGTTCATGTGGGAATAATGAACACGTTCATTCCGTACTGTCTGACATTTGATGGGTGTATATTTCACTAAGGAAGGGAAATAATTATTTTGTAATAAGGGTGAAAGGTTAAAGAGGCCTTAGTGATGGATTATTCCTCGGCGACTTAATGCTGACCACGTCACAGTAATGGTAAAATGAATCGAGTCCTTGCGGAGCAACTCACCCATCACTATAGTCATCTAGTTAAATGTATCTCAGTGAATGAAAATTTTAAAGAAGAGGAAGCGCCTCATCAGATGACACAAATATTAAGATTGTATGTAGATTATATGTGGTAGAAGTAGACCTCATCTCTCTAACTTTCCTCTCAAATTCCGTGTTGTTTTTCTATACAACATGGTACCATTTCCTTTTTCCGGCCAGCTTCAGGTGGAGGGATGGGAGGGTGGGGAGGAACCTTCATCTATGCTATCCTGTCTCCCACACTAATAGTTAGAGTAGAATAGTTACCCAAACAGCCTAGTAAGGACCTCCGGGTCTGTTGCTGTTTGGACTTCCTTTGTATATTACTGCCCCCCTCCAAACAACATATGACCTCGTTCCTACTTCGCCATTTCATAATATTGGAAGAGAAATATACTCCTCCTCCTCCTCCTCCTCCTCCTCCTCCTCCTCTTCTCGCTAATAAAATATTTCACCCCTGCTGTCTGTCCATCTATCTGTCAATCTGTGGGCGGAGCTCGAAACTCTCTAATTGAAAGGGAGTTCGCCGATGATTTGTAGCATTATGAAGGCCGTCTGTGTTGGTGTTGCAGCGTAGCCAGCGGATGTATCTGGCATTAGCGTGGGCGTGGTAATCAGGTTGTAATTATAGCTGGGAGTGGTCGCCGGTTGGGATGGGAGAGGTGGGAGTGTGGTGGTGGTGGTGGTGGTGGTAGAAGGCAGTATAACAAGGTAGAGGTGGTGATGGTATTGATGATGGTAATGGTGATGGTGATGGTGATAGTAATAGTGTTAGTGATGGTATTGGTCTATTCCATTCATAGGACACCACTTACTGAGGGATCAAGAAATGTAAACTTTCAATGCCTGTAGCTTACATATATATTTTTTTGCTTAGTATAATCATGTAACGCAAATAAAAAAGAATAAATAAAACAGGGGCCGCGTTGCCATCAGGAGTGAAGGAATCAATAAGACACATACAGAGAGAGAGAAAAATAAGAAAGACAAGAAAAAGACTGGGTGATGATATTAAGCCTCATGTTGAATTACTGTAAATCTTATGGCCTGCTCTTTGCTGTGGACGCGTTGTAAATCATGTCTTGTTTCCTCCTGTCACTTTACTCTTAGGGAACTTTTTGGTCTTGTCTCTGTAGCTCCAGACACTTTTTTCTTTTTTCTTTTTGTCCGTCTCTCTTTTGACACACTTTCAAGTATTCACGGATCCATCGCAACAAGGTAAGCTTTTTTTTTTTTTCTTCTTTTTTTGATGGTGTGTTTTTATGTATGTGTTCCCTTTCCCCTTTCCCCCTTTCGCTGTATGTAAAGTTGATGTAACGTATGTACTCCCACACACACACACACACACACACACACACACACACACACACACACACACACACACACACACACACACACACACACACACACACACACACACACACACACACACACACACACACACACACACACACACACACACACACACACACACACACACACACACACTTTTTTCTCTCTTCATTTCAACATCAGAACGAGACTAACGGAGCTTCCATAAAAAGAAAAAGTAGAAATAAAGAGGAATAGAATGGAAACTGAAAAAAAGCGAGGGAAAAACTATTACCCATGACTCGCTGAAAAGTCTAATATAAAAAAAAATGGAAGAGGAAACAAATAAAAGTTTGAGTGTATGTGGAGAGAGAGAGAGAGAGAGAGAGAGAGAGAGAGAGAGAGAGAGAGAGAGAGAGAGAGAGAGAGAGAGAGAGAGAGATTGTTCCCTTTTTTCGTCAAATAATTCAAGTGTCAAGTTATATAGTCATAATGAAAATTTTGCAGTGAGGTTCGTGAGATTAGCTCCCCAAGCCTCGTTTCTCAACCATTTTAATACTAATGGCAATGCAACACTAATTACTTCATTTGCATAACCCAAGCCATTTTAACTGTATGATATAACTGCAAGGACTAAATTACTGAAGCTACTCTACTGTACTCTAAAAAACTTGCCCTACTGGATTAAATCGGAGAAGCATAAGAACACAAGAACGTAAGGGAAGGTGTAAGAAACCATTAGCTGTACACGAGGCAGTCCTTATATAAAACATGCGTACCTATATCAGCTTATCATCACCATCATGCCACACCACTTCTCGTCTGATCAGTGAGGTTAAGCAACGTTGGGTCTGGTTTGTACTTGGATGGGTGACCGACCGCCTGAGACCACTAGATGTTTGTTGGTATTCCTGCTTCATTTATCCATATCCTTACTGTGAACGGATTGGCATAAAATACTAATGACTATCAAGGGAGAATATAGGAACGTTGAAAATACACTAGTGTTCCTCGTACCTTATCTGGTCAGGTGTCTTGATCCTATAAATTTGAAGAAGGAACTTAGTGTTAACTTGTATTTTGCTTGACCAAAATATAAAGGAGAGGTTAGTTTTAGTTATCGTTAATTTATCAATTTTACTCTTCCTTCTCCTTGAGTCTTGGTGGCACAGATTAAATTCCTTCCATTTCCACTAATCTTTTATCCCTTACTTGTGTTGGCTTGAGTTGATTCCACTCGACCGTCGCCAAGATAAATTTCCTGTTCCTGATTGTCATTTTCTCTCTCTCTCTCTCTCTCTCTCTCTCTCTCTCTCTCTCTCTCTCTCTCTCTCTCTCTCTCTCTCTCTCTCTCTCTCTCTCTCTCTCTCTCTCTCTCTCTCTCTCTCTCTCTCTCTCTGCTTATTTTCTTTCGTTTGTGTATTTTTATTTTTTTTAATCTTTCTGTCTTTGGATGTTCATTTATCTTAATTTGATTCTCCGTTCTTTCCTCCTCCTTCTCCTCCTCCTTCTCCTCCTCCTCCTCCGTCCCTTCAGCAATATTTCTTTCCATCCCCCCTTCCTATATCTCTTCCTCTCTCCACCCACTCTTTCCCTTCTCACCCTCTCACTCTTCCCCTCTCCTTCCCCCTCCTCTGTCCAAACTAAAGTGTCTGTTACATTAGCGTGATTTCTGTCCCTCCTTCCTTCCCTCCCTCTCTTACCACCTCTCCGTCCCTCCCTTCCTCTCCATTGCCCGCGGTCCCCTCCACTTCCTTTCCTTTTCTCTCACTGGGAAGTAAAAAAAGAAAATGAGAAAATGAATTACAGCTGGTTGATTTAATTTTTTTTTCTTTTTTTATACGGAAGGATATAGCATGTCTTATAATTCATTACTTTGTTGGGTAACACATAGTTAAGTGGACGGGTTGATGGATAGATAAATAAATAGATAGATAGTTAAATAGATAGTTACATAGGTAGATAGGTAGTAGATAGATCGGTAGATGAATAGATAGACAGATAGATTTTTCTCTTTCCCTTCCTCTTTCCTTCACTTTCCTTGCTGCCCTGTTACCTTTTCTCTTCTGGTGTCCATCTACCTTCTTCTCCTATTCCATCTTTTCCTTCTCCCTTCTTCATCCTTCCTCTTTTACCATCCACTTTCTTCTCCCCTTGCCTCTACTGTCCTTTCATCAGCCCTGTCTGTGCTCTCTATTCATCTACTCTCATCTATTCTACCGCACCCTCTTCCCCTTCCCCTCTCATCATCCGCCCTTCGTTCCCCTTGCCTTGCCGCTCGTCACGAAGGATTTAAGTGGTTAAGTAATTAGTGTGGAGATGACAAGGTTAGTGTGAGGAGAGCCAGCGGGAGATTGCAGGCGTGGGGAGTCTACTAGGGTGATGGGGTGAAGGGTGAGAGAGATACATCGCCTTTGAGGGAAGAAATGGGGTGATGGAAATGATGGGGAGGCATTTACATAGACTCTGAGAGAAGTAATTAGGTGATGGGCTGATAGGAGTGATGGAGAGATAGATACGAGTACATAGAGTGAAGGAAGTAATATGGTGATGGGGTGATGGGGTGATGGGGAGATAGATATATAGATCCTGAGGGAACTAATGGGGTAATTGGGAGACATGGAGGTGATGGGAGTGATGGGAGAATGGGGAAGTTTATATAGACTTCATTATGCTGGTCTAGTCCTTCCCTATCTCCTCTACTCTACTCTACTCTCTCTCTCTCTCTCTCTCTCTCTCTCTCTCTCTCTCTCTCTCTCTCTCTCTCTCTCTCTCTCTCTCTCTCTCTCTCTCTCTCTCTCTCTCTCTCTCTCTCTCTCTCTCTCTCTCTCTCTCTCTCTCTCTCTCTCTCTCCCTATTCCCTGCTGGGGGTGAAGGGATCAGGTACTAAGGGATGGGTAAGGGATTGGAGGGGCCGCCTCTTGATGGAGTAAGACGCGGTGTTGATGAAGTGTTTATGAGGGGATGGTGGTGGTGGTGGTGGTGGTGGTGGTGGTGGTGACGCAGGTGAGAGAGGCGAGGCTGAGGCGGTGGTAGGAGGAAAGGTAGGTGGGTGACCAAAAGGTATAAACTGTTTGGTGTTTTTGCTGTTTGGTGTTGTTGTTGGTGGTGGTGGTGGTGGTGGTGGTGTTTGTGTTTGTTGTTGTTGCTTTTTGCTTTTCTTCATCGTTGTTTTCGTTTTCATCTTTTTCTTCTTCCTCCTCTTTCTCCTCCTCCTCCTCCTCCTCCTCCTCAGAAACAATCCCCTCTGACCAATCTAGATAAAAAAAAAAAAAAACAAAGAGATGAAACCTAAAAAAAATCTATTATAAAAAAAAAGAAAATCCTGCAAAACATCAATTACAGCTCTATTCTCGTTTTCTTTCTTTCATTTCGCCTCCCATCAGTCCCTTCCGTCCTCTGAGTATATTCTCTCTCCCTGCGAACTCAACCCATAGACCGCTGCACACCTCCAGGCATTCCCCATGCCACCCCTTCACCAGCAGCGGCATAACGGAAGAACCTTTGCGAAACTGAATATTCTGTGCCTGTGAGCGAATCAGACTAAAAGAGGGTGGCAGTAGAGAAAGACAAGGGCGAGAATGGAAAGCATGACAGAGGGAGAAAGGAAAGGCATAGAAAAGAATAAGAAGAGCCAGCCAGGAATGAGAATGAGAGCGGAAGGTGAGAATGAGAGAGGCGAGGAGAGAGAGGACGGTAGATAAAGGAAGGGAGGAAGGGAAACATAGATAGCAAAGCAGACACACCCCTTTCTTCTTTCCTGATGGAGGTGAAAGCGAGGCTGCAGGGTGAAGAAGAAGGGTCAGGGACGGTGAGGGAGGAAGGAAGGAGGGAAGGAAGCCAAGTACTCGTATAGCAGTGCTAGTGGATTTACGAAGAGGCAGAAATGTAATTAGGGAATGCGTGAGGGGAATTTATATGTTTGAGGAAGGAAGGTTATGGTGCATATATAAGTGAGAGTGTGTGACTGATTATTGAGGGATAGAGAGAGAGAAGACCTGTATTCTGAAACGCTTTGCTCACCACTACCCTCACCACGACTATTTTTCAAAGACCACGGAGATGATTAGCCGGGTTCTCAAGAGTGTTTCTTCTCCAAATAATGTAGAAATTTCGTTCATCTGTCACTAGAACCGTAAAAGAAAAAATAATTAAAAACCTGTGTGACCTCAATTAGAGTCTCTTGAATGTAGTGGAGGTGCGGCGCAGATGCGTTTCAGAACATGGTCCGGAGAGAGAGAGAGAGAGAGAGAGAGAGAGAGAGAGAGAGAGAGAGAGAGAGAGAGAGAGAGAGAGAGAGAGAGAGAGAGAGAGAGAGAATATACTGCTTCCTCACCAGGCTGTCAGTAATTTTCCGGCGAGTGTCACACATAACCTCTGCTGGTCATGACACTTCTTGGCACCGCTGAGACACTAGCACTGCCTCACTATCATTTGCGCTGACCAGTGACACCTGCTTACATCTGCCCTACTTGTTACAACACTGAAAAGAAAAGAAATAAGAGAAAAAAATATAACTCAATGAAAGAGGGAAGACACTATAGGAAAAGGGAGGGAGAGTTCATGTAAACGTAGTGAAATAAAAGCGACACGTGGAATTTCGCAGCAATATAGGAAGAAGAAAGAAGACAAAAAATAAAGTAAATCTAATGAAAGAAAAGCTCAGCATGTAAATAAGCTAAACATGAAAGACAATCTAGTAGAAAACGGAGAAGAATTTTATCGATCAATTTAATCAGTAATTTCTCTATCACATTCAAAGGCACGTGAGACAGACTGGCACTCAAGTTTCCCTAGGCACGAGACACTTCCTGCACGTCCCCCACAGCTGTGTGAGGGCGTGCAGTACGTGTGCTCGCTTCATTAACTTTTTACTGGTGGCTGCAGCTCGTAAATTAACCTCGTGATGATGTAACAAGAGTGTGCTGAGTGGCCGCGGGGGACCTTTATGTCTTGGCGGGAGAGAGAGAGAGAGAGAGAGAGAGAGAGAGAGAGAGAGAGAGAGAGAGGGAGAGGGAGTGGTGGAGAGCTGGATGGGCGAAGGTTGTACCGCTGTAGCCTCTGGGCACCTCTGGGATTATGTTGGTTTTTCTGTGTGTGTGTGTGTGTGTGTGTGTGTGTGTGTGTGTGTGTGTGTGTGTGTGTGTTATTAGCTTGTGTTCTTAATCACTGTGTCTTTTTTTATTTTTTATTTGTCTTGTTGTTTTTTATGATTTATGGGCTGAAGTTTTCTTTTATCCATTTTGATTTGCACTTTACGTATTTTGTGTTTTATACATCATGTTTGTTTTGTAATTTTATATCAATATTTATAACTGTGGTTATTAAGTTATCTATCTATCTGTTTATCTGTGTGTGTGTGTGTGTGTGTGTGTGTGTGTGTGTGTGTGTATTATCAGGAGTTATTTGGTATTCCTCGTCTCTCTCATGTGGTTAGTTATTTTGTTTAAACCACTACTGACTTACCGAGCACCGAGACAACTTCTTTCCCCGGCGGAATTTCCAAGCAGTGTCGTCCCGCGTGAGAACAGCGTGTCGAAATGTCAAAGTTTGTAATGCAATGAGCGGTAGCGACGCCGCGGCTTTCCTGCAGGCTGGTGCTCGCTAAGTATTGCGTCAGCGGCTTTCACCACCTCACCACCTCACCATATGGGCGGGGCGAGCTGGAGAAGGGATGGCGTACATGCTGGAGTTGCTCAATGTGCTGCTACGGTGTGTTAGGAAATAGAGTATACTAGAAACGTTGTGCAAATAGATGTGTGTTGCATGGGAGAATGTTAATGTGATTGTGTTGTGTTGTATGAGTATAGCTGCTTCCTGGAGAGTGGAGATGTGTTGCACAGGAGAATGTTAACGTGGTTGTGTTGTGTTGTATTGTATGAGTATAGCTTTTCTTGGAGTATATACTATGTTGTTACGAGCGATACGTGACCGAGCAGATCTTTATGGTGAAGTTAAAAAGTAAAAGGGCTTAAACAGCAAACACGAGTAAAGGAAACTGAATCTAGTCAAACAAAGCTTCAGTATAATAACTAATTCATATACAGTTCATTGAATAGAGTCCCTTATACGCTTCTTTTACACATGACAAATTAATAAGTGTTATTGACCCTCGCCTGAAGTGTGGCGCCAGATTCTCTGTGAGGGTCAGTCTTGGAGTGCCGCCAGGGGTATTGTCAAGCAGCGAGAAGGCGTCAGCGACCGGTGTTGGACAGGGCAGGGGAGGGAAAGCAGCGGGGAAGGTGTCAGGGGATGGAGGAAGAGGCGGGTGTTGGGCAGGGCAGGGAGAGCAGCAGGAAGGTGTCAGAGGGGTGGAGGAAGAGGTGAATGTTGGGCAGCGG
>NC_087157.1:13035000-13037500 GCF_035594125.1 Scylla paramamosain | reverse complement strand
TTTTTTTTTTTCGTTCTCGTTCTTCTTGTTGTGTTTGTTATTTTGGTTTTATTTTCCTCACCCCCCCTCCTTCTTCTCCTCCTCCTTTTCTTTCTTTCTTTCTTTCATTTTCTTTCTTTCTTTTTCTTTCTTCCTTTCTTCCTCCCTCCCTCCCTCCCTCCCTCCCTCCCTCCCTCCCTCCCTCCCTTCCTTCTTTCCTTCACTCCTTTCCTTCCCTCCTCTCAAACCAGTTTCTCATCCTACTCTCCAAAACAGTATTTATGTATGAGGTGTTCCCTGTCTCATATATTACAACTGGTCTCCGTGTATATATTCAAGAAACAAGTACATATATGTCTGAGCTTTTGATTTCACTTCTCTTCACGTCGCGCTGCAGTATTTTTGTCTCACTCATTAATCACATTCATCCTCATTCATTTCTTTAATATGCAACTCACGAAATATTTGCTCCTTTTCATTCACCGCCACAGTTACAACTAATCACATTAATTTATAGGCGCAGAATATCTCTCTCTCTCTCTCTCTCTCTCTCTCTCTCTCTCTCTCTCTCTCTCTCTCTCTCTCTCTCTCTCTCTCTCTCTCTCTCTCTCTCTCATGCTAATTAGTCCCGCAGCCCAACCGCGTCTCGCTCAAGCATTCCTCGCTAACCACATCCTCAGTAAAAATGTGTGTGCTAATTTTTTTTTTACCCCCACCCCTCTCTCTCTCTCTCTCTCTCTCTCTCTCTCTCTCTCTCTCTCTCTCTCTCTCTCTCTCTCTCTCTCTCTCTCTCTCTCTCTCTCTCTCTCTCTCTCTCTCTCTCTCTCTCTCTCTCTCTCTCTCTCTCTCTCTCTCTCTCTCGGTCTCCCTATCCACCCCATTCACATCAGCCGTCAGAGCCACGCGGCATCAATTTGGCACACTGGCAGCCGCCTACCCACGCGCCGTATTGAGTGTCATAAAGGCGGAGGGGGAAAAAATAATACTGTATAGGTCCGAAAGATTATTCCTAAGAGTTGGTCCTTTGGGTGAAGAAAAATACGTGGGATAAGAAGGTAAGAGCGTGAAAATACATAATAAGAACTGCGATTTTTTTTCTTTTCTTCCCTTATTAACTGTTTTAAATTAAAGGACGGAAAATATGTATTGTAGTTTTGTTTGTCCTCAGGGGGAAAAAAATTGTAGGGTTTTGGTTATAACGTGAAAATACATGAAAGGAACTATAACTTTCTTTTCCCCTTTTCCATATTGAGTGTCTTAGAGGCGAAAGACGAAAATATACAATAGTAAACATTTTATTTTGTCCTCAGTTAAAAAAAAAAATATATATATATATATATAGGATTGTGGTAGGAACGTGAAAATAGATGATAGAACCTGAGGCCTTTTCTCTTTTCTTCTCATGTTGAGTGTCTTAAAGGCGTAGGAAGGAAATGTATGTAATAGTAAAAATTCTCTTTATCCTCAGGGAAAATGTAGGATTGAAGCAAGAATGTGAAATATATACCATAGAGACTGACTTTTTTGCTTTTTTCCCACACTGAGTATCTTGAAGCCGGAAATACGTGACAAAAACGACGATTCTTTTCTTTTATTCCTATATGATGTTAAAAGACGAAGGAAGAAAATATATAATAGCAAGCCTTTTATTTGTCCTGAAGGGAAAAGAAAACTATAGGGATTGAACTGAAATCTGAAAATATTCTTCAAAGATGTTGTATATTTCTTTTTCTCCTCATATTGTGTATCATAAAGACGAAATAAAAAAAATGTTATTGTATACGCTCTAACGTTTGTCCTTAAACGAACAAAAAGGCAAGGATTGAGCTGATATCTAGGAAAGTTCACCATATAAGTTGCATTTTTCCTCTTTTATTCATACTGAGTATCATAAAAGCGATGGGACAAATGATAATATCCGTCTGTTCTCAAAAGCTTGTCGTTACCGGAAAGAAAACAGGAGGATTGAGGTAAAATCTATATACTTTTATTTTAGACTGCATTTTCTCTTTTCTTCTTCATGTTTAATATCATAAAGGTGAAGGAGGAAAAGATATGCGTCTCTAAAGATTTTCTGTAAAAAAAAAAAAAAATGGAGAATTGTGCTACGATGTATTCCCATTGTATATGTATATTGATTAAGTAACATTGTATTTTTATTACAACCCTTATTTGATTATAAAATAGCGGATTATCCAAATAAAAATAATGGGATATCTTATAATATTCATACGTATTCTTATCTTGTTTTGATGCGAATGGCAGACCAGCGTTGTATTCTACCAAAACTCTTACTTTGCTATAAAACACCAGCTTACCCAAACGAAAATAATACAGTATTCCATAACTGAATAATGACTCTTCTTACAATAAAATACTTCCCACAACTCCCACGTGGAGACTCCAAACGTCTTTAACAGTCCTACAATAAACTTTAACTGCTTTCACAGCCAGTTAGTCAAACCAGTACATTACACGCGTCTCTCGAAATACACTCTAAACATCCATAGAGTCTAATAAA
>NC_087157.1:13022500-13027500 GCF_035594125.1 Scylla paramamosain | reverse complement strand
TCTGAGATGTGGATGATGCAGTAGTCCCCTCCCCAAACTTCTCCAGAGCCTCTCGGTGCCTGGTGGATATTCTGGACAGACTCAGGGTGGTCAGGGCTTCTTCATAGGTGGTGTATGCAGGGCCAAGGATGACCCTGCACGCCCTTTTCTGCACACTCTCTAGCTGTAGCTGTTGAGTGTGTGTGAGGGAGGAGGACCACGCCTGGGGAGGCGTACATGAGTTTGGTGAGGATGAAGGTAAGGTACACCCCCCTTAACTCATCTGTCTGCGTCCCCAGTGACCTGAGTCTGCGCAGCATGTACAGCCTGTAGGGTAGCTGATCTCACGGTGCTGGCGACATGCTGCTTCCAGGTCAGCTGGGTCTTCCACCGTGACTCCGAGAAGCTTGGCACATTGGACCACCTGGAGGGGTTGAGGGCCCCACTGTGAGCCGGGGAGGGGGCACTGGTACAGAGGAGGTACAGAAATGCATCACCACAGTTTTGCTGTGGTTGATGGTCATCCTGCTCTCCTCCGTCCACGTCTGCAGTCGCTCCAGAATTGCTTGCAGTATCGAGTAGTCCCGGGTTCTTGGTGGAAACTGGGACGCCCACGGTGCAGTCGTCCACATACTTCCAGCGATGGGGGGTGTCAGTGAGGGCGTCGTTGATGAGGAGGAGGAAGCATAGAGGACCCATCTTGGTCCCCTGGGACCCCACATGTCAGCTGTTGGAAATTAGAGACAGAGCCCTGATAGCGAACGGCCTGACGTCTCCCTGTGAGGAAGTCGGCTAGCCACGCTATCAGATTAGGAGGGAGACCCAGATTTACTGCCTTGCTGATGACAACAGTGTGATCAACAAGATCAAAGGCTTTTTTGAAGTCCACAAAAGCAACAGCTAGAGAGGTGTTTCGCTTGTCCAGGTGGCTGTGGATGAATTCAAGGAAGCTGGTCAGGTAATGTGAGGTGGAGGTGGCTTTAATATTTCCGAATTGTCTGATATCCACGGTGTTACAAATTTTGGTGTATGCCCAGTCATATGTGTGTGTGTGTGTGTGTGTGTGTGTGTGTGTGTGTGTGTGTGTGCGCGAGTTTATCGTTTTCATTTCTTATTGATCCCATTATTTTATTTTTACTTTTTTATCATTATCATTTATATATAAAACTTTCGATTTCCTATATACTGTCTTATTTCCATATTTATTACTTCCGTGTATCTGCCTGCTTCCTTCTTCGTTCACTCTCAATTCCATATTTACTCACTCCTCGCTGCTTTCATATTGACTTACGAGGAAAGGGAACGCTGCCTTTGAAGTTTTCCAAGTTGTTTATTCCCTCGTCATGAAAATTTATCCTGGGAATCCCTTAAGGCTGCACTGCCTTTATACTCCCGCCCTGCATCTCGGAAAAGCAGCGTTTGAAATGATGGAAAGAGGAGGAGGAGGAGGAGGAGGAGGAGGAGGACGACAAGCTGGAAGAGGAAGAAAAAAAGAGTAAGTATATGAATGGTAGGAGAGAGAGAGAAAAAAAAAGTGAATGAATAATCAAAATCTCCTAGGGACGTGCATTTTAATCTGCTCAGTATAATTGTGTTACCCAAGTTGAATAGCAAGATTCATAAGAGGACATTTTTCGTACTTTGTTTTTTTTTTTGTACCCCGTTTACCCAGTTTTCCTTACACGTCAAAGAAAAGGAAACAGAGACGAGAAAACTGAGCCAGGACCCATTGTAGTTTGTGGTCGTTCGAGTTTAGATTTTTCCTTAATGAACTCCAAAAGGGAAGGAAGGGGGAGGGGGTGTGAATTTAGTTGAGGGTCATAGCTAGTGTCATGTGTGGGGAATCCGTCCTTGTCTAGCAGAGAAGAACCAGTGTTACGTTTTTTTTTTTTTGCGTTTCCATTTGGGTGTTGGGTTTGTCAAGAACTTTCCTGTTACTTTTACTTTCATGAGCTGCCTGCCTGTGTGTGTGTGTGTGTGTGTGTGTGTGTGTGTGTGTGTGTGTGTGTTTTCTGTGCTAGACTTTTGGTGCTCAAGATTAAGTCTTTATGAGATGTGAGGTCCTAAAAGTGTTGGGCGTATTCCAGTATTGTGCTTCATTGTTTTGTAATAGGACGTGAAAAGAAGGAGGAGGAGGAGGAGGAGGAGGAGGAGGAGGAGGAGGAGGAGGAGGAGGAGGAGGAGGAGGAGGAGGAGGAGGAGGAGTTGTAGAGGAAGATTATTATATTAAAAGAAAAAGCAAGAGAGAGAGAGAGAGAGAGAGAGAGAGAGAGAGAGAGAGAGAGAGAGAGAGAGAGAGAGAGAGAGAGAGAGAGAGAGGGGAGTTTTGGTTTTCCTCGGTATATTTTGCGTTCTTTTTTCTCTTTGTTTCTCTTTGTTTTCTGCTCCACTTTGTCGTGGCACCTCCGCGTGTGTCCTTTTATTTATTCACTTGTGTGTCCTCGCACCGCTTCCCATCTTTCCTCTTCTTTCTTTCCCTTTCCGTGTCCCTGTTTCTTTTGTTTTTGCCAGCATGTTTGTTGGGTCAGTCGGTCTCTTTAGCTGTCTGTCTGTCTGTTTGTATGTGTCTGTCCTTGTGTGTGTGTGTGTGTGTGTGTGTGTGTGTGTGTGTGTGTGTGTGTGTGTGTGTGTGTGTGTGTGTCTGTCTGTCTGTCTGTCTGTCTGTCTGTCTGTCTGTCTGTCTCCTCTCCCTCTCCTCTCCTCTCTCCTCTCCTCTCCTCTCCTCTCCTCTCCTCTCCCTCTCCTCTCCTCTCCTCTCTCTCTCTCTCTCTCTCTCTCTCTCTCTCTCTCTCTCTCTCTCTCTCTCTCTCTCTCTCTCTCTCTCTCTCTCTCTCTCTCTCTCTCTGTGTGTGTGTGTGTGTGTGTGTGTGTGTGTGTGTGTGTGTGTGTGTGTGTGTGTCTGTCTGTCTGTCTGTCTGTCTGTCTGTCTGTCTGTCTGTCTGTCTGTCTGTCTGTCTGTCTGTCTGTCTGTCTGTCTGTCTCTCTCCTCTCTCTCCTCTCCTCTCCTCTCCTCTCCTCTCCTCTCCTCTCCTTTCCTTTCCTTTCCTCTCCTCTCCTCTCCTCTCCTCTCCTCTCCTCTCCTCTCCTCTCCTCTCCTCTCCTCTCCTCTCTCTCTCTCTCTCTCTCTCTCTCTCTCTCTCTCTCTCTCTCTCTCTCTCTCTCTCTCTCTCTCTCTCTGATACAGCCCAGGTGCACATTTGCAAGTATTGGCCACCTGTTGTGCTTGCTGCTGGCCCATCGATGCTTGTTAACACACAGATGAGCTTTCCTGCTTATAGTTCACGAGGGCTGTTCATCTCGTCATTGCGTTGCGGGTCCCTGACCAAGACGATGGCCGTGACTGCTTTCCTCATTGAAATAAGTAATGATAGGTGAAGGGGACCAGAGTTGATAGGGTAAGGAGATAGGTATATGTGTAGTAGAGATAAGGTGTGCAGTTTTTAAAGGTATATTTATTATCAAGTTAGTTGCTCTCCTTTCCTGTGACGCTTCGACTGCTCTTTTTATTGAACAATTAAGGGAGGTGAAGCGGACGATAGCTGACAGGATAAGGAGAGAGATAAGGTGAACTCTTTTTTTTAAAGGTATAGTCATTATCCCATTAGCTGTTCTCCCTTACAATGTATTTAAGTCTCATGTTTGATCTTAAGTACCTCGATTTGATTGTCTATATATATATATATATATATATATATATATATATATATATATATATATATATATATATATATATATATATATATATATATATATATATATATATATATATATATATTATTTTTTTTTTTTTTTTAGATTTATAGCAGATCAGATGATTTAAGACTGAGGGGAAACACAAGTACAATGGAAGTGACTGCTGTTGATTAATGGACTTCTAATCATGGTTCTGTTATATATGTGAAGAGGGTAAGGGTGTACAGTATGTGTAAGAGATAGCCAGTTGATCACGCATACACGGTGGAAATGACAACTTTAGATTAATGGATTTCTGATCACAGTGTATTGGTGAAGGTGCACAATATTTTTAAGAGATAACCAACAGACCAGAGGAATTACGATTCAGTGAAAACGCAAGCATAGTGGAAGTGTCTTCTGTAGATTAATGGACTTCTCATCACTGTGAATATGTGAAGGGTGTCCAATGGCGACGCCTGCCTTTCATACCAGCAGCTTTGGCATTTATCTCCATCTGGTCTTCACGTGAGGGTTTGAGCTGTTGAGCCCGTCAAAGGACCATCGGCCGTCTTATCTGTCCGAGGATTGAGGAGGTTGAGTACAGATGGAGTTGGACTGTGAGACAAGGAGTTCTGGCTATGGTGGAATTATATCAGCGGGGACTGTGTCCACTGCTGGTGAGGACACGCTGATTGAGGCTGTCACCTGCAGGCTTCGGTCATGGGGTTATTCAAATTGGCGAGCGTGTATTGGTGTTCAGGCTCTAATCCATTTAAAAATTTTCAGTCCCGGAAGAATATTGCCCGGTAGAGAATTGTAGAACATAGTGTCACATTACTACACGCTTTGTGTGTAGGAATTAATCTCTCTTCAAGATTAATTTCAAAGGCTATAAAGATGGTTATTTGAGTTTATTTTTTATTTTTTTCCATTGATGATGCAGAATTCTTGTTGATTATCACTAGAAGTATGACTCCTCCTATTTCATGATCTTATAATGTAACCTTGACCTCGAATTTGGTAATTGGTACAGTTCAGTTTATGTATCTGGGGGTTTGGGTGACACATCCAATCATCCTATCTTCTTGTCTTTCCCTTGAGATATTTGCATCCCAGTGTTTGGCTGATAAATCCAGCTATGCTTACGTTGCGTCTGATCGTTATCGCTACACTGCCTCCCTCACGTACATCGCAATAGACAATTATAAAACAAAAACATAACTCTGCCTAACATTGCTCGGTCACGCAAAAAGCACTTCCACATCCGTTTCAAAATTCAAAATAGAACACTGGCCACAATAACATAGCAGCGCCGTGTCAAACTTTCTCGGCTTTATTGCGCCATA
>NC_087157.1:13015000-13017500 GCF_035594125.1 Scylla paramamosain | reverse complement strand
CTCTTTCCATCAGAAGGCCAAAGACTCCCAACTGTTAGAGGTCACCTCACTGCTATGTTTTCTCTAGGGCAGGAGATACAGTAATCTAAACAACAGACAGCCGGACAGACACACCCACATGTTTCCTCTCCCATACACACATAGATGATAGACAGATAGACATATATGTATATTGACCACAAGTTTGTTATTATCATATAACATTGATAATTTACACTACACAGTCAGGTATATAACATAGTAACATACCGAATTACTGCTACTTAATAGTCCATGTAAACTAACTGAAATAAGTGCACATTAAACAGACACGCGCGTAGATAGACATAGGAATATAAGTAGACAGCGACAGGAAAGTAATGAAAAATCGGGTGGTCTGGAAGTAGGAGTGAATATATTGAGCTGATAATAAAGTAAAGTAAATCAAAATACAAAGAAATTAAAAGAAAATATAACGTATAAATTTATCGTCATCATCATCATCTCCATCACCATCATCATCATTTCCAATACCACCACCACCACCACCATCACCACCACCACCACCACCATCATCATCATCATCATCATCGCCACTGGTTTCGTCTGTCCTTGTCTTATACTCCTGTTTTCCTTGACTCCTGCAGTGTGTCCTCCACCCTCATAACTTCCACAGTTGTGTCTCCCACGGCTGTGTTTTGCGTCGTGTCTTTCACGGTGGCTGCGTTTAGGGGAGTTTCGTGTGTGATATTGTGTCCAGCGGGGCTGCGGGAACTTTGCCTATAAACAGCTTCTTTCCTCTTTCTTCTTGTCTCTTGCTTCTTGTCTTGCTGTGCCGCGATTTAGGCCTGCTGGCTGTGGCAGGAGTTTCAAAATTTTTCAAAATTTTCTATGGTCCGGACCTGGTATAAAGAAAACAAAAAATTTTTTCATCTAGAAAATTTCTCTCTAAACTAAAGAATTTTAAATCATGAAAAGTAGAGAAAATATATTGATATAGAAAGTTTATGTCAGTCAATAAAGTGTGATTTTTCTTTCTAAACTATATTTAAAAGTTAAGTATGGTTAAATATTAAATAAATATCATTATTTACGCACCGATTCTATGAACACAAAAAATATTTAACATAAATTATTAAACCTTCTCTCGTGGTTCAGTGCGCATCAGTTACGTTTTATTTTACCTTTTTTCCCATTGTCAGTTCATTAGTAAAAAATCAATATATGTAGAAACCTGATACACACCACACCAGATGACATTGTCTTTGTTGCCTTTTACTCCATCTGATGCACCAAGCCACATCTCCCTTACTATTGATCGGTTAGTTTTATTTGACTTTTTCCCAGTCACTCCACTGCCAAGAAAAATACACGTGTACAAACATGACACAAACCTCTACTGAGAACATCTTTGTTACCCTTTAGTTCATCTGACGTCCCTCGCTATTAGCCAGTATTACAATTTCTCTCGTGTTTACTTCATACGCATTTATTTATTGGACTTTCTCTCACCCGTAACACCGCTAATAAAAAAAAAATACATACGTACAAACTTGATATAAAATAGTACTGAGGATACCGTCTTTATTACCCTTTAATTCATCCGATACCCGACGCTTTAGGTAATATTAAAATTTCCCTCTTGTCTCCATACGCATTAGTTCTATTTGACTTTCCTCACCCGTCACAACACCACTACGGGTAATAAAAACTACATATATACACACCAGCTTGACACGAACCCCAACTGAAGACACCTTCCTTTGATGCACCGAGACACCAAGAAGCGAGGGATTGACACATCTACCTTCCTATTGTAACATGTGTATTTCTTATTACTTTTACCCCTCCACTCCCCACCACGTCTTGTGTTGTGATAATCCGGTTTATTCACGCCATTATTTCTTTGTTACGGCAAATTAAGCAGGTGAGTGCGGCATGGAAATAAAGGTAATCTCGGGGCTTTGAGGATTTGCGAGTTTTTGCTCATTAAAATTTATTAGCTTGGAGGGAGAGAGAGAGAGAGAGAACGCGCTTCATTATACACTCGTTCGCTTGCAAATTTCCACAAGGTTTCTGACCAAGCGGGACGTGGAAAAGTGTAGTTATCTTGCGAATATTCTGTTTCTTTTTTTGTTTCATGGGATTCTGTAAGACTCGGGGACTGAAAATTCTCTCTCTCTCTCTCTCTCTCTCTCTCTCTCTCTCTCTCTCTCTCTCTCTCTCTCTCTCTCTCTCTCTCTCTCTCTCTCTCTCTCCCCGTCGCCCCTCTCCCAGCAACAAGTGCCCAGCGTGGTGGCGTGTGGCAGTCCCCTGTGGTTCGCGAGCAATGTGTGGTTTGGGTCAATACTGCTGCTGTCTCCACCACTGGCCAACCCATACCCGTCCCGCACCTGTAACGCTACACCACCACCACCACCGCCACCACCACATCTGCGCACCCTCCTCCACATCCCGTCTCTCTCTCTCTCTCTCTCTCTCTCTCTCTCTCTCTCTCTCTCTCTCTCTCTCTCTCTCTCTC
>NC_087157.1:13002500-13007500 GCF_035594125.1 Scylla paramamosain | reverse complement strand
AACTTAACTATGGGAACATTTTGGTGCCTTGTAAATGATAGTTGTCTGGTATTATATGGTGTGACTGTGCTGTGTGTGTGTGTGTGTGTGTGTGTGTGTGTGTGTGTGTGTGTGTGTGTGTGTGTGTGTGTGTGTGTGTGTGTCTCTCTCTCTCTCTCTCTCTCTCTCTCTCTCTCTCTCTCTCTCTCTCTCTCTCTCTCTCTCTCTCTCTCTCTCTCTCTCTCTCTCTCTCTCTCTCTCTCTCTCTCTCTCTCTCTCTCTCTCGTCTTCCAGTTCTCATTTCCTTCACCTCCCTCCCTCTCCCTCCATCCCTCACACACACACACACACACACACACACACACACACACACACACACACACACACACACACACACACACACACACACACACACACACACACACACACACACACACACACACACACACACACACACACACACACACACACACACACACACACACACACACACACACACACACTGTGACATTTTCCCAACACATTCTCATCGAACTTTCATCTTCATTAAGTCTTCCTCTGTCCTCAGGCCTCGGCAGGGTCACTGGGAAGACCTGCAGCCCCAGGTGGTGTTTGGGAGGGCTCGGGATCTGGGGTAGAATCAAGAGCATTGTCAATAGAAGAGAAATATGTGGCCTGCACTTGGTAATGCCTAACTGTGTGTGTGTAGATGAGATAGGTTCCTGTAATTGTTTATAGGAGATTAATAAGGAGAGGGAGCGGAGTATCAAGGAGAATGAAGTGCGTCATGTGGTGTTTGTGTTTGGATAGAGATGAGGGAATGGAATGGAGGGATGGATGGAAGAGGAGATGCGGGTATGATAGGTTGCTGTAATTGTATATAGGAGACTAATAAGGAGAGGGAGTGGAGTGTTACGGAGGGTGAAATGTGTCATGTGATGCTTGTATTTGAGTGGGATGGAAGGGAGGGATGGATGGAAGTGTGGATGCTGACAGTCCAGTCGTCATGGCAACATTTGTGTGTCTCAGGTTGTAATTAATTATGTCTCTTTTTTGTTTTTATCTTCCACACTTTTTTTTCAGCATTCAAGGAAATTACTGACTTTATGTTATTTTTTTGTTGCAGGTATGTGTTCTGTGTAACGTGGCGAGAAGGAGAGAGCGAGAAAAAGGAGGGAGAGGTACTGCGTGAGTACTAGTGTGTGTGTGTGTGTGTGTGTGTGTGTGTGTGTGTGTGTGTGTGTGTGTGTGTGTGTGTGTGCCCACTATGTGCTGCAGTAGATGAGCGTGCGTTATATTTCATTTCTGACTCGGTAATGTGACGGGTTGCACTGCTGCCTGTCTAAAGTTGAGCTGTGCGTTATTATTTTATAGCTATGGATATAGAGATAATGATAGTAGTATTGGTAGTAGTAGTAGTAGTAGTAGTAGTAGTAGTAGTAGTAGTAGTAGTAGTAGTAGTAGTAGCAGTAGTAGCAGTAATAGTAGTAGTTATAGTAATAGTAATGACATGGTAGCAGAAGCTGCCTCAAATTTACTACTAATATCTTAAGCTTTTTGATGCTCACACCCACATGCTGTCTGTTATTCAGATCGTGACTCCTTTACTGAGTGACATATGTCAAGACTCGCTCTCACTCACTCACTCACTCTTTCTCTCACTCCCTCACTTACTCATTCACTCTCTCATTCATTCATGCGCTCGCCCACTCATCTCTCCCTCTTGTTTTACGGATCGACAAGGGTAAGGTAAAGAAGGGGATAGCTGAGAATTTCGATGAGATGGTGACGTCTGCCTCGAGGACGCCGCTCAGTTAGGGCCGAATTTACTCGCTGGCAGCTCGAGTGATGAGGTTATTCTTGGCCGTGACCTCTCTGCCATGTCGATCATATTCACGTCGAGTTTCCCTTTTGCATAAATTTCCAGACTCTTCAAGGGTTTCTTTCTACCCACTTGTTGGCGATGTCTTTGAGAGAATCTAATTTTTAGTGTGTCTGGTTTATTTATATCCTTGTCGCGGAGGGTCTGCGTGTGCGTGATCCTGGCTAACTTACTCCGGGCGGTGGGAGACTCGTGTTATCCCTGTAAGTGAGTTGGCGACTTTGATACGTCTGAATACAATCAGGACTTTTGGCAGCGGGAAATGTAACTTGATCCTCGCACCAGTTGAAACTTTGTCTTTCGTCGTCTTTTTGTTGGTGTTATTGATGCTGCCTTCCTGTGCGCTTCCTGACTGTCCACTTTGGAAAGGGTTGAACAGTTCTGGTGCTGTGCCGAATTCCGCCTCGGCTCTGCACTCACACAAAGAGGGCAGGGAATGATTCAGTTGACTCCAGTTGCCGTAACTTTGTGAATTGAGTTGACGTAGTTGACATTCTGGATTAAAAAGCGATGCGCGAATCTCTCACGTTCACTCATGTTTTCACACACCTAAAGATGTTCATTACTTATGGAAACTTGGTACGAGTATTTTTTTTTTTTTTTTTTGTATTTTCTCAGCTTTTTAAAGACTTTTTTTTATTAGTACTTAGGTAAAGCCACACTTTATGGCTGATGCTTTGAGGGCTTTAAAAAAAATCTGTTATGCCCTTCATTTCAAGTTTTCCAAGTGAGGTGCCATGCAGACTGACAGCTTAAGTGCCAGAGAATGCCGGAAAGACTACCGACAAGAATGAATGGAAAACTGCAAGGAAGACTGACAGAAAAGACGAAGGAAAGTGTTGATGTGACAGGTGCTAGCATGCCAGGAAAAGGCCAGGATAATGAATAAAGGTTGCTGGAAGGGCGTCAGAAAGTGCCAGGAATAGCCAGGATGAATCATATGAAGAGAGGACGCCAAAGAGAGTGCCAAAGAGTGTGCCATTAAAAGAGATGTTATGGACACTTTTAATGGCATTCTGTGATCCTTTAGGTACAACATTTTCTGATATATCTCTTTGAAGATTGCAAATTTCGTCGTTGTTATTATCACCATTAACAAAGAACAGCATGGGGAAACATGGAATAAAGAATTTCGACGCATTCCTCAGTTGAAATAAAATTATGATGAGGAAAAATTACAAAACTTTGGTTGAAATAGAGAGAACGGCCATCAGAGAACAAAGGTTAAAAATAACATGTTTATAGAATATTAACCCTTGCGCTCTCTCTCTCTCTCTCTCTCTCTCTCTCTCTCTCTCTCTCTCTCTCTCTCTCTCTCTCTCTCTCTCTCTCTCTCTCTCTCTCTCTCTCTCTCTCTCTCTCTCTCTCTCTCTCTCTCTCTCTCTCTCTCTCTCTCTCTCTCTCTCTCTCTCTCTCTCTCTCTCTCTCTCTCTCTCTCTCTCTCATGGCCTAGACAACAGAGTGGGAAAATATGAAATAGAAACACGGACTCACAGACAGAGAAAAGGACCTACAGATAGACAGATAGACAGACGGGCAGACAGACAGACATACAGGTAGATAGACGAGCACAACCAATAAAAATGTGACTCTGGAATCGGTTTCCCATATAATAATTTCCGGGTAAAATAGTCACATTAAAATTTTGGGTAAAGTTATCACGTGTCTCCTCGAGCTTCGTGTTGCCTCTGGACAGGTTGTCACTAGCCATTGTTACTGGCAGGTGCGCAGATGGTGGCGGGAGGCTCTGTTCACGTTTACCTGCCACGCTATCTTGACGCTTGGTGGTGATGGTGGTGGTGGTGGTGGTGATGATGATGGGTCTGGTGGTGATGATGATGATGATGATGATGATGATGATGATGATTATGATGATGATGATGATGATGATATTAATAATAATGATAATAATAATAATAATAATAATTATAATAATAATAATAATAATAATAATAATAATAACAATAATAATAATGATGATGACAACAGCAACATTAATAAGAACACGAACAATAACAACAGTAACAGCAGCAACAACAATATCAGCATCAACGACAATAATAAGAAACATCAAAACGCCACCACCACCACCACCACCACCACCACTACTACTACTACTACTACTACTACTACTACTACTACTACTACTACTACTACTACTACTACTACTACCACTACCACCATCACCACCACCACCACCACCACCACAACCACCTCCTCCACTTCCACCTCCACCTCCATCACCACCACACCTCCACCTCCATCTCCACCTCCACCACCACCACCACCACCAAAAACAACAACAGCAACAACAACAACAATACAGTCATAATACCCACGCGTATCATTTTCATTCAGTTTGCCTAGCTAAGCAGAATGGCCACGTGAATAACAGCAAACCACAGACGTAGACACAGACCGAAAAGAGCAGACCGAGCGGAGTGTGACGCGGCTCCAAAAAAAGACCAATTAGTAACAAAGGTTTTGCATCGAATTTGGTCACCAACGGCTGCTGCTTAATTAATGACCGGATGGTTGGACATCAATAAGCCAATATCATCAGTCCAACGCCAATGATTTTGAACCCAATCAACCTGCCACCCACTCTGCAAGCCAGCCATCCAGCCATCCAGCCAGCCAGTCTGACAGCCAACTTGCCATCCAGTCCACCAGCCAGCCAGTCTGCCAGCTAACCAGCCAGCCAACCAGCCAGCAAGCCAGCAAGCCAGTCTGCCAGTCAGCCAGCCAACTAGCCAGCCAGCCAGCCAGACAGCTATCATGTGCTTCGTCTAAATGCCTGTCAGAAATGTAGTACAGCGAGTGTTACACTACCACAACGCCTCTAAAGTTTAAACATTATCGTCAAGTCAGAGGATAACGCTAATACTACTAAGAACGGTTTGATGTGACTGTATCCCGCTTGAAAACAATAGCAGACTATCGCTTACGAGTACGCTAACGTAGTACTCTAGTATGTTTTATTTTGTCTATTTGAACTGCGTATAAAGATAATTCTTCTCACAGTGATTTCGTAAGCATAAAAGACGGCGAATTTCCAGGTTTGGAGGAGACTGTACAAATGCGTGAAAAAAAAACCTTACAAAGATTATAAATGAGGAGTAAAAAGGCCTTTTCTTAA
>NC_087157.1:12995000-13000000 GCF_035594125.1 Scylla paramamosain | reverse complement strand
ATCTTTCTAAAATGTATGATTAGGGAAGAGCAAACCTGGTATTGTTCAATGCCTCAAAAACTCAATTCCTCGACACAACCTTCCAGACTACTATCCCCTCTTCTTCAATGACACTCAACTGTGGCCTTCTTCTACACTGAACATCCTCGGTCTGTCCTTTATTTATAATCTGAACTGGAAACTTCACATCTCATCTGTAGCTAAAACAGTTTCTATGAAGTTAGGTGTTCTGAGATGTCTCCGCCTGTTTTTCTCACCCCTCCAGCTGCTAACTCTGTACAAGGGCCTTATCCGTCCGTGTATGGAGTATGCTTCACATGTCTTCTGGGGAGGAGTTCCACTCACACCACTTTTCTAGACAGGATGGAATCAAATGCTTTTCGTCTCATCAACTGCTCTCCTCTAACTGACTGTCTTCAGCCTCTTTCTCACCGCCACAGTGTTACATTTCTAGCTGTCTTCTACCGCTATTTTCATGCTATCTGTTCTTCTGATCTTGCTAACTGCATGCCTTCACTCCTCCCGCGGCCTCGCTGCACAAGACTTTCTTCTTTCTCTCACCCCTATTCTGTCCATCTCTCTAATGCAAGAGTTAACCAGTATTCTCAATCATTCATCCCTTTCTCTGGTAAACTCTGGAACTCCCTGCCTGCTTCTGTATTTCTACCTTCCTGTGACTTGAATTCCTTCAAGAGGGAGGTTTCAAGACACTTATCCTTCAGTTTTTGACTACCGCTTTGGACCCTTTTATGGGACTGGCATCTCAGTGTTTTTTTTTTTTTTTGCCCTTGGCCAGTGTCCCTCCTACATAAAAGTAAAAAAACTTCCTGCTTTGTTTTTTTCCCTCTCCTCTTTTCCGCTCTCATCCTTCCCCCTAGTTTCATTACAAGTTTCCCTTATTTAAAGTTTATTGTCGTAAAGTTATTAATTGGTTGATAACTCCCCTCTCTCCTCTTTCTCTTCCCTCCACTTCCCTTCCTCCTCTCATATTCACCGCCTCCCCTATATTCCCACCTGCTTCTCCTTTCTTGCTCCCCCTTTCCATTTTTTAATCTGCATGAATTTTTTCATTTTTTTATATGAAATTCTCTTCGTTTTTTTCTTCGTTTCTCTTTTATTTTTCCCTCTCTCTTGCTTTTCCATTCTTTTTTTCTCTCCCTCTCCCCTTTCTCCTCTTTCTCTTCATTTCCTTTGAATCTTATTTTTCTCTATATGTTTTTCTCTTTCTGGCCTTTTTGTGTGATTTTTATCGTCTCTCTCTCTCTCTCTCTCTCTCTCTCTCTCTCTCTCTCTCTCTCTCTCTCTCTCTCTCTCTCTCTCTCTCTCTCTCTCTCTCTCTCTCTCTCTCTCTCTCTCTCTCTCTCTCTCTCTCTCTCTCTCTCTCTCTCTCTCTCTCTCTCTCTCTCTCTCTCTCTCTCTCTCTCTCTCTCTCTCTCTCTCTCTCTCTCTCTCTCTCTCTCTCTCTCTCTCTCTCTCTCTCTCTCTCTCTCTCTCTCTCTCTCTCTCTCTCTCTCTCTCTCTCTCTCTCTCTCTCTCTCTCTCTCTCTCTCTCTCTCTCTCTCTCTCTCCCCTAAAGCTGCTTTGACGCTTGTTATCAGCTAATACAGGATGTAGGAGAGAGAAAGGAAGGGATGGGAAGGGAAGGAGAAAGGGGGAAGATAGGGTTGAGATGAAGAGAAAGGTGCGGAAGATGGGAAGAAGCAGAGGGGAGAAAACAAAATAATAAGTAGGAGAGTAAACTTGTAACAGGGAATAGGGAAAAAGAGAAATATAGATTTGTGTGTGTGTGTGTGTGTGTGTGTGTGTGTGTGTGTGTGTGTGTGTGTGTGTGTGTGTGTGTGTGTGTGTCTTACTGAGAAGCCTTTAGTGATGCTGTATCTTCCTTATTTTTTTATATATTTTTTTTGTTTATGTATGTATGCATCTCTCTCTCTCTCTCTCTCTCTCTCTCTCTCTCTCTCTCTCTCTCTCTCTCTCTCTCTCTCTCTCTCTCTCTCTCTCTCTCTCTCAAGTATCTTTCTGTGTCTGTCTCTTCCATTGCTAAATCACAAATAATATAACACAGAATGGCCTCCTCACTTCTGTTTCTCTTTCCACTTTCAGCTCTTTATTATCGTCAGAATACCAGCACGCGAATATTATTGCCTTGCCCTGAATGGCCTGTTATTCCCTGCTCTTATTTCTGCTTCCATGAAACGCTCGGGAAGAATTTTATTTTCGTCGCATTGAGAGTCGAATAAAGGACATATCTTTTTACCCCCTTTTCAGTTGTATCTTATATGACATCTGGCTGCTCTTTGTTTTTTTTTCTTTTTTGAGTGTGTTACTGAGATACATG
This sequence comes from Scylla paramamosain, assembly GCF_035594125.1. NCBI lineage: Eukaryota > Metazoa > Arthropoda > Malacostraca > Decapoda > Portunidae > Scylla > Scylla paramamosain. Next base: position 12,997,662 of record NC_087157.1, on the reverse strand, counting down.
TTTTGTAGTTATTGCTTTCATAAATCATTGTTATTTTCCTTTTCTTTTTATTTCTTCGAGTCCGGAAATGATATGAATGTGTATGTTTTTTTTTCCGTGTGTGTGTGTGTGTGTGTGTGTGTGTGTGTGTGTGTGTGTGTGTGTGTGTGTGTGTGTGTGTGTGTGTGTGGTGAGCGGTCTGAGGCAGATGGGCTAGGCAAGCTTTAAGCTGCAAAGACTTAGCGAGGGCTGAAGGGTACTCTGCAGGGACTGGCGCTGTGGTGGGGCTGCGTGTGTTTGCTTGAGTTCTCAGCAGCGATGGTTGTGTGTTGAGATGCGTGAAGTAATAAGGGTTTGGGAGCTTTTCCTGGTTGATAAGTGAATTTATATACTTTTCTTAATCCGTATACCTTTTTTATTCATTTTTTTTTTTTTTTTTGTGTATTTTACGGAGACAGACAAGAAAAATCTCTCTCATCTTATCTTTCCATTTCCAAAACAAAAACAAAGGAAGAGTAGCAACTGCAGTAAAAAACAATGAAAAAAAAAGAACTCTGACCTTACTTTTCTTTAAATATTAAGTCAGTGGTACGGAAAAAAAAGGAAAAAAGCCAACCAATTTAGATTCACAGATGTCTTCATACTCCTTTTATTTCCACGTGTAAACTTCTCATATTTTTCTTTTTTTCCTCTTTGCAGTTGGGGAATATGATTTTCTTTTCTCCGCCAGCGATTTGTATTTTTCTTCCTTATTGGGCTTCCTTTGTTGTGGTTCTCCTTCATCACTTTGTTTTCGCCTTCTTGACCTCCTCCTCCTCCTCCTCCTCCTCCTCCTCCTCCTCCTCCTCTCGTTATTATTAATGGTGGTGGTGGTGGCGGCGGCGGCGGCAGCGATGGTGACGAAAGAGATGCAAGGTTCTAAAGAGGAAGAAAGGGAAAAAAGAGGCTATGACGGGAAAAAACTCATTATAAAAAGTCTTGTTATAAGGAGAGAGAGAGAGAGAGAGAGAGAGAGAGAGAGAGAGAGAGAGAGAGAGAGAGAGAGAGAGAGAGAGAGAGAGAGAGAGAGGGTTGGGAGAAGCGGGTAAACAGGTATGGACATAATCAAAAGGAACATGATAGGAAAGTAATTCATATAAAGATATCATAAGAAACAGGAGGCAAAAGAGGAGGAAGAAAAATAAGAGGACATTGCCCTAGATGGCCATTATTCTTCAGCAAAACTATTAAAAAAAATAAATAAATAAATAAATTTCACGCTGACAAAATCACCTTCATCATCACCTTCAGGTTTTAACAAATAGTAAAGGGTCTCTCTCATTTTCCTTTCCCAGCGATCCTCAGCTCTCCCTTTTCCCTCCCCGGCCTTGCTGTGCCACCCATCATGCTCAGGAAGGCCACAGGACGTCTAGCAACCAGGGAGTTAAAGGCCTTTTTTCGTAACTTTACATTTTTGCCTGGGAAGAGAAGGGGAGATCGATTGCATATGAAGGGGAGGAGATTAGATTTATTGAGTTTTTTAAGGGGAGAGGATGAAATTAAAGGGAAGAGGAAATTAAAGGGAAAAGGGAGGGATGTTTGGGAGAGTTAAATGGAAAGGATGGGATGGAATGTATATGAAGGAGAGGAAAATATATTTTTGGTGCTCTTTTTGGGCAAAGCTTGGAGTTTATGGGAGAATAGGGTCTTAAAGGGAAAGGAGAGAGAGATAGGTTTGGGAGAGTTAAAGGGAGTGTTAAGAGAGAGAGATGATATTAGAAGAGGAGGATGAGTTAGGATAAGTTGGATTAGGTCAGTTTAGATCAGGTTAGGTATGTTAGCTTAGGTTAAATTGTGTTCGGTGTGGTTGGGTTAATTAAGGTTTGGTAGTATGTCAATAGCCCGAGGGCCTTGTGCTCCTCAGGAGTATGGGTTCGAATCCTGACCATGTTTCGGGGTCAGGAAGGACATCCCAGCCCGGATAGACTAAGGGAATTGGACATAAAACCCTAAAAAAAAAAAAAAAAAATAGCTTTGCAATTTACCCCTAGGCTCTGAGTTTTCTAATAAGGTAAGAAAAATCATAAAAATGGAGATATACAGTCGTAAGAAATGGGTCGGGCCTGAAAGAATAGAGGGAAAGAGTAGAAGAAAGGACTGAAATTGGAGATGAGAAACGCAACAAATGGGCATAGGGGAGGAAAAGTGAGAGAGCAAGGGAAAAATTTTGATGTTATTTGAGAGGAGAGAAGCTGGTTGAAATGGGAGGAGGAAAGGGGAGAAAGAGGTAAATCTGGGGGAACTAGACACGGCAAGAGAGAGCTGGGAGCTGTTACCTGTGTGTGTGTGTGTGTGTGTGTGTGTGTGTGTGTGTGTGTGTGTATGTGACGGAGGTGTTGAGGCGCTTACGTAACATTTATAGTTTTCTTTCTCCTTTGTGAAGCCGTAGGTGTGCTGAGCGTGTTGTCGCCTCATTTGTCAGTCTGTTTGCGTGGTCGTGGCGGCGGCCCCTCTGGTCTCGTCGCGTCTCGCTTTACTTCACTAGTGGCAGGGAAGCACCACCCCTGACGGTACCGAGATTCAAGCCTCCGTGTTGCTCGAAATGCTTCTGATTTAAGCCGTTTTTTTTTCTTGTGTGTGTGTGTGTGTGTGTGTGTGTGTGTGTGTATCGGACTTGCGTAGAGTGCTTCTGTTAGTATGACTC
>NC_087157.1:12985000-12987500 GCF_035594125.1 Scylla paramamosain | reverse complement strand
GAGAGAGAGAGATGTAAGGTGTGGAGCTCTCTCTCTCTCTCTCTCTCTCTCTCTCTCTCTCTCTCTCTCTCTCTCTCTCTCTCTCTCTCTCTCTCTCTCTCTCTCTCTCTCTCTCTCTCTCTCTCTCTCTCTCTCTCTCTCTCTCTCTCTCTCTCTCTCTCTCTTTGTGTGTGTGTTATCGCGATTGTACATAGTGAAAAGGAAAAAAAGGAAAAGTGTGTTAAGCTAATCTTTCAACCTTCCACAGCTATTTTTTTCCTTTTCATTTCTTCTTCAAATTTCTTACTCCTGCCTTCCTAACTTTGATCCTTTTCTTCTCTTTCATCTCGTTATTTCTTTCCCCCCCTGACATGTAAAAATAAAAAATAAAACTCTTTCTTCGTCCTTTTGTGTCTTGCCTTTTACTCATCTATTTTTATATAGTTTTTGCTTTCATTCCTTTCTTTTTATGTTCCCTTTCCGCTTCACCTCTCACAGTTTTCCTAACATCACCTCTTAGCTTTCACAGTCTTTTCCCTCTTCTCTCTCTCTCTCTCTCTCTCTCTCTCTCTCTCTCTCTCTCTCTCTCTCTCTCTCTCTCTCTCTCTCTCTCTCTCTCTCTCTCTCTCTCTCTCTCTCTCTCTCTCTCTCTCTCTCTCTCTCTCTCTCTCTCTCTCTCTCTCTCTCTCTCTCTCCTCTTTCATCCTGGATTTTTTAGTCATATTTTTATCACTCCATTCTTCACTTCTCTCTCTTAACTCTCACTCCCTCCTCTTTCCCCTGCTCTCACCTTCTTTCTCCTATCCCTCCCCCGTCTCTACTCCCCGTCCTTCCCTCCCTCTCCCTCCCTCTCTCTCTCTTCCCCTCTCTCCCTCTTCACCTGAATTTTGACTTGGCACGTAAGGTTGAGTGGCAGGTGTGCTAATGACAGGTGTAGTTCATGTTAAAGGAGACTGTTCGCTTCTCCTTCCCTGCGCCTCCTCCGTCTGCCAGTGCTGTGTCTCCGTTCCTACAATTGTTACCTGATTTCTCTCTCTCTCTCTCTCTCTCTCTCTCTCTCTCTCTCTCTCTCTCTCTCTCTCTCTCTCTCTCTCTCTCTCTCTCTCTCTCTCTCACCGTCGTTGGCTGTGACGCTCCTGTGACGTATAATTTCAACTTTTACTGTCTCTTCTTCCGTCACTCGTCCGCGGTGTAATGTTTTCTGTTGTGGTTTTATGGTTTCCTCTCTCCTAGTTCGTTCTTTCCGTCTTTTATCGTATCATCTTCGTCACTTGTCCGCAGTGTACCGTTTTCTGTTGTGCTGTTTCCATGGTATCCTCTTCTCTTCTTTTCTTTGTTCTTTCCTCTTTCTCTCTCTCTCTCTCTCTCTCTCTCTCTCTCTCTCTCTCTCTCTCTCTCTCTCTCTCTCTCTCTCTCTCTCTCTCTCTCTCTCTCTTCCGTTCTCTAGTTTGTTCTTTGCTTCTTCTGTTTGTTTGTTGATTTCCGTCTTCCCTGTTCGTGATTCTTTTCTTTCTGACTTCTTTCTTTTCCTTTTCTTCCTTCCGTATTTGTCTGATTACTTCTGTTCTTCCTAATTTTTTTTCTTCCTTCCTTCGTTCCTTTGTTTGCCTAATGATTTATCTCAGTATTCTATCTTACATTCATCTTTTCTATTATTTCTTTTTTCTTTTCCCTTGTTCTTTTTCTCCCTTCCTTCCTTCCTTCCTTCTTTCCTTCCTTCCTTCCTTCCTTCCTTCCTTCCTTCCTTCCTTCCTTCCTTCCTTCCTTCCTTCGTTTCTTCCTTCCTTCTTTCCTTCCGTCTCTCCTTCCCTCATTCGTTTCCTCTTTCCTTCCTTCCTTCCTTCCTTCCTTCCTTCCTTCCTTCCTTCCTTCCTTCCTTCCTTCCTTCCTTCCTTCCTTCCTTCCTTCCTTCCTTCCTTCCTTTCTTCCTTCCTTCCTTCTCTCCTTCCCTCATTCGTTTCCTCTTTCCTTCCTTCCTTCCTTCCTCCTTTCCTCCCGCCCTCCCTTCCTCCCTCCCTCCCTCCTGTCGTGCCTTGAGACTGGAAGCTGCATTTTCTTTAGCTTTTTTTCTTTTTTTTTTCACCACCAAGACCAAAGCAAGTACCCGTGCAACGCCAGGCCACTAAGAGACCTTTTTCGCTGCCTGAGAAAGGTTATGAAGAGCATGTCAGGACTCCAGATTATGCTGCTGCCTTCACTGTGCACACGGCGGAGAGACAAGGGGACAAGGGCGGTTCTGTGCTACCTACTCGTTCCTGAAGGCGATGAAGGTGTGGTGTCGGATGGTGCATTGCTTGGGCTCTCCTGTTCGACTTAACTTCATCAGTTGGTTTAGAATGACGTAGGAACGAAAAAGCGATTGGAACTGTCACCTTAGCCAGACCTACGCTCCACGCTTTTTGTCTGTGCACCTTCACCTTTGTTAATGAAGCTGAAACTCGTCACGGACTGTATGTGCTCACGCGATGTTGCATGTGTTGAGGTGAGGGAATGTGCAGCTGGTTGGGTAGTTCTTACACAG